>NC_141142.1:137560289-137862789 GCF_053477565.2 Lygodium microphyllum | reverse complement strand
TTAAGTATATTTTTTCTCACATCTCTGTCATGTGAAAAAGATTGTCTTGCCAACTTACCAAACTGACATGCTTCATATATTTTATGAAATTCTACAACTCTAAAAGCAGACAACATTGTAACTAATCCTTTGAATCACATTAATTTCAATCTTTGCACATTTATATGTCCAATATGTTTGTGCTATATTTCAATGTCTAAACTATTCCTTTGCCTTTAGCGTACATGGCAGCATTCATAGCAAAAATTCTAGCATCTAAGATAAGCATATCGCCCACTCTACTTCCGTTTATGACCAACCTACACTTATCATTAAAGTATTCTACAAAACAATATTTTACATTAAATCAAACCTACAACCCTTGCTCTACCATTTGGCCAACAAACACTAAATTATTTGTAATTGATGGCTCATATAATACATCTAACAAACTTTTTATTTGGCCATTATGCAATAAAGGGAGCCTTTCTAATGTGTGAACTTGGGTGACATGAATAATCACTCGATTACACATAACCTAGATTTTGTAAATCTTGTATCTCATCACACCATTCAACATGACTAGTCATATGATTAGATACACTTGATTTGATATACCATACATCATCATGTGTCGCATTTTCTGTAATAGCATTCATCATATGTTGCATAAAAAACAAACACTCATTTTTGTATTCACTCTATTATGAAGATGACGCATAGTTTCCTTGCTGTAATTTACCACTACGGATATCATCCTTCTTAGCATAACAATGAGCTACAATATGACATATTTTGCCACAATAATGACAAAAAATACCAAAATTTTCAAAATCTCTATTTTTCCATCCACCTCTTCCTCTAGATATTTCCATGCCTCTAAAGTTTCTGGCCCTCCTAAAACCTACATTTCACTAAATTGTTGATTTAACCTATTTTACCAATTATCACTAGCACATTCCATACCACGGCCTCTTCAAGAGAGTCTACCACATGTCCCCTTCCTAAACTTGAGTAAAAATCTTGGGCCTATTCACCACTACTTCTTTCAAATGATTCACCCTATGTGTTGATCTCTTTGATGATCATAAGAGAGACTAACTCATCAAAATCTGGAAATGGCTTCCATACATATACAAAAGTGACAAATGATTTCTAGGTCTTCTCATTATTAAGGCCATCCAAAGTAGATGAAACCAAATCATTATCATTATGCATTGCATCAACCACTACCAAAGCATTTGCAATGCTCCTCACCCTCAAAACATACTCATTGACATCATTTTTTCTTTCTTTAAAGTATTTGATTCTTGCTTGAGTTGAATTTTTTGTGCCTTTGTATTTACTAAAAACATGTTCTTAAAATTTATCCAAGCTACATGTGAAGCTTTTACATTTTTGATATACCCTAGTATAGTATTATAAATGACTGTATATAGCCAATACATCGCCTTTTTATTCTTTGCATTCCATTCATTCCACACCTTTAATTCATCCAGCTACAGGGTTTCTTGGCTCTGACTCTTTTTCTTCACCTAAAACGAACTCATAAAGGCCTTTTCCAATAAGGAAGTTCGTCAGACTAAACTTTCACGATGGGTAGTTATTATTGTCTAGCTTCTCAATCATGGGGTTTCCACTATTCTCTACCATTATCACAAAAATTATACAAAACAGCAACCAAGTCTTCTATAACCTTTCACCACAAGTGCACAACAATATACCAAGCAACCTTTTTCACTCAACTATATATGTAATCTGCAACCTGTTTGCAAATAAAACTTATGTTTACTTCTTGGGAAAACCTGATTTGAAATATGTAACATGTGCACCCACTTTCGATCAACACAATCAAAATTGCAATATATCTTGAAATTATTGGCCACAACTTTGCAACTCTAAAATGAAGCCCAAAACGTCCTCAGATAGCCAAAGAAGTAGCAATCAAAACTTGTGATTTTCTTCCTGGCAAACACTTCACAACTTGTAGATTTGCAATCTGTAACCTATGTGCCCACTTTCGATCGACACAATGAAAATTGCAATATATTTTGAAACTATTGTCCATAGCCTTACGAGTCTAAAATGAGACTCAAAACGACCTCAACTGGCCAAAAAAGTAGGAGTCAAGCCCTAAAAAACTTGTTTGTAGAATATACATTGCTTTGCTTGCACATTAAATCTCACAAAAATATGATATTTTTGCTATGTCCTACTTCTAATGCCTCCACTAGCACTATCCAAGAGAAAGAGCAAAGGAATAGGAAAGCTTCTTACCCATTGCTTGCTTGCTCAACTTCTTGTTTCTTCTCCTTTACTTTAGCCTTCAAACCAATGTCTCTTATTGCCATCACTCTAATACCATGTCAAGAATCATGTGGTGGGGGAATTTGCTTGAGTTGATGCATTGAACACACACCATACACACAAGGGAAAGCTTACTCAAGAACATAAGAAGAGAGATGGAAGTCAAAATGTTTTGTTATTGGTTTCCTCCTTCTCACACAATACAATGTATACAAAGTATAGATAAGATACAACATAAAGGAAAGTGGCCTACTAAGTTAAACAATGCATAACTAATTCTACTAATCGACTGGCACTATAACTATGCCAAGTATAAGTAGGTGCAACAAACTAAATATAATATGTGGTAAGTCAGTGGCCATGTGAGGATCATAATGACCATCGATGTGCTAAGTGTAGATGTACAAACCCATCTGGCGAGGCAGTCCATCATCAATGTCTACACGTGTTGAGCTTGCCATCTCAACAAAGTTTTCATCATAGGGCCTATTTCTAGAAGATCATCCATAGTATGCATATAGTATCTTTCTTTTACTCTATCTTGGATGAACTTACCCTCTTCCATGAAGATACTTTTCAAATGATTGGCAACCTTGATCCAAATCCATGAAAGGTCTATCATTTCTAAATCCAATATTTGCACACAAGCATGTGTCATCACACACACTTGGGTGCCACCATCCACATACACCTCCCCAATGTTCTTTCCATGATGCCATGATTTCATCATAGGGCATATATCTAGAAGAACCTCTGCATTGTGCATATATACAATATCTTTCTTTGACTATGTCTTGGCTAGACTTACAAATCTCTTTCATGAAGCTCAACCTACAAAAATATATTAGTTGGTCATAATTTACATGCATCTTCTTGTTGAGAAAGTCGTTTAAATCATATTTCTCTTGACCTTGATTTTTAATCAATTTGAGGGCCCCATTTTGTCTCAAGGTGCAACTAAAGGAGCCAAAGACATATGAGGAAGCTATAAAGATTACTAATGAAAAGGAATCCCTCATTCATCAATCTGGCAAAGCTTCAAATCCTTGAGAAAATTAATGTGCACTTTGATTCTCCTTTTGGACATAGAACACTAGCTTCTTTCATACAAAAATTGCATCCCCTGCCTTGTTAAATCCATGAAAATAAACCATCTTACCATCCTCATAATCTGCCCCCATTAGCAATTTCCAAACAACTTATTGAGCCATATACATGGCTATCCATTCTTTAGCAACTCTATATATCTTGTTACAAAATATCTTAGCTATTTCCCCTTATCCAATCCACCCACCAAACATTTCTTCTCTTTTTTTGTTCTTTTTCTTTTCTAAATTTGAGGTGTGATATAGCTATAAGATCTTATAACACAACATAAGGAAGAGAAAGATGATATTGAATGCACATTGGGACAAGCAAGTAGCATCATAGTACAAAGGTTGGATTCTTGCTTGTGAACATGATTTATCAAAGGGGATATGACATGCAAATTGAAGGTAAAATGTTGGAAAGCCAAATTCTTTCAAGCCACATCTCAATTGAGAGTAATAAGGAGGAAACACATTCCATTCAATGGGTCATAGAAGAAAGATATGGGAGTAAGGGCTTTAAAAATTGCAAAAGAAGTTGAAAGTGCACATTCATCCAAAAAACCAAGTCGAACACCAAGAAATTATCAAATATCTATAATGCATGATTTGTAACTCTTATTTAGATCTATAAAATTGAAAAATGATCTAGTCTTAGGAAGATACATTGCTATGAGGTCAACGACCAAAATTGAAGCAAACCAAAGATTTGCATGGGAAATTAGAAATAAAGAAAATGAATAACTAGTGGATAGTGGCTTTGATCAAAGGTAGGAAACAAAGAAAGATATCCCATTTGGGGCCAATGTGGAAAGATGGCTTGTTATCTAAAACCCAAAGTGTTGTTTACATTCAAAATCAACCTTTACCAGCCCATGTCAACAATGCATCTCACACTTAAAAGGTGAACCATTTGGAATGAAAATAAACAAGAGGGGAGAGAGGTGAAGAAACCAAGAGCACACATAGAAAAGCAATGGAGACTTGAGAACACAATGAGATAGGATTGAAATCTTCTTCTTCTTCTTCCACTCAAAAGAACTAAGTCTACAACATGATAAAAGACTAATATGAAAGTACCATATGTATGTACACGCAGTCACTAAGTATGAACTTGTTATGGAAAGATATTGATGAGCGTTGAGTAAGGGGGAATATGCCATGTACACATTATATGGTGTATCAATGTAGCCTACTCTTTCATTGGCATTGATGCAAGAATCAAAAGGCCAAGGACCCTTTTAATGTAATATAGAGCAAGAGGTGATGTGATGTGATTGCATAGGCACATCGTGTATGTGCATAGGGATGCAAGTATGGACCTGACTCTAGTTTATCAAAACATCCCTCAATCTCACCTCTTAGTTGGGTGAAAAGGTTCTAGTCTCACAATCAATCCCCCACTTCCTTACTCTTTGTTTTCAGATGTGATGCGATTGGAAGTCCCATCATGTGTGCATATGGATCCAAGTATGCACCTCGGTCTAGTTATCAAAACATCCCTCAGTCTAACCTCTCAATTGGTTTTTGAAAAGAGTCTCGTCATGCTCAATCACCCACTTTCTTATGCTCTATTTTGAGAGTATTGGGGCCCTAATTCCTAAAATCCATTTATGATTGATCCCTAGACTCACTCATGCAAATGTCATGTGCAATTTGAGGTGCAACATTGTCTTGCCCAATGCCAACATGTATTGTGAGAGACCATGGATCCTTATAGTGTGGTACACAACATATAGGTGTCTTAGTGCATTGAGAGCCCCATTCCATGCATCATCTATACATTTGACCTCTCATTGATTAGCAATGACTAGTCTCTTGCCCCACCCTCTATCTCTCTCATTGATGAATGCAAAGAGGCATCCATAAATCACCCCCCACATCTAGTTCTCTTTCCTCTTTATTTCTTCTTTCACACCGGTGGAGAACAAACAAATCAAAGGTGGTGAACTAATGTATCATATAGCTGAACACAAATACAATGAATCATACAATTTTTAGGTGGTGGATAATGAACAAATTAGAGACATAGCAACTCATCCAGTTTAAGTAATTAAGATGTTTACCCAAAAAGTTAAGTCACTATCTTTTATCTACTATTTTGTGTATTGATTATGCGGAATTTTCCTTCCTGATGAACAAATCCAAAGTGAAAATTTGCATGATGAGATTTTTACTCTTATTCTACGAGTTTGATTTTGAAATGGCAACCACACCTAGCTACTTCCATCTACTTGTTGAGCTGAGCAAGATGAACTAGATATTCCAGATGCCTCATTATTTTTGGTTGAAAATTTCACCCTTAAGTATGAAAACATTTGATTTTCTTACAAGCCAACAATACCCTCTTGATTCACCTGAGTGGAAAATAAAGAATTTATTTGTTGTTTCAATCTAACATATGGAATTCCTCTTGGGAATTATTAAATAACGTCCCTTTTGTCCTCACAAGGCTCTACAATCACTCCAATGCAAAATTTTTCTCTTGGCCTTATGAATTTATGTATATCATTAAGCATCAAGAACTCCTTCCCAAGAATGGGAATGGTGGGGAGATTGGCGAGGGTCAAGGATTCAATGGACATTGGAATCTCTTCTTGGAACTCTTACACAAGATTATCTACTTTCAAATTTATTATGTCAAGCTCATTTGACATTTTTTTCCTCCTACTCAATGGGTAGGACCTCTTCCATATCCATATCTACCTCTTCGATGTCTATGATGCTCTTCCAAGAGAAAGGAATCTGTTGAAGCCTTGTAGGGTCAATAGAATCCTCCTATGAAGCAAGATAGCTCATGAAATGAAAAAAAGTTCTTATAACTTATATGTCCTTTTGTGGAACGAACGATCCAAAGTCTTCTTACAATCCACCGAGAGTTGTTGGAGTTGCTTTCTTACAATCCTCTTTAGATTATACTTGTTGCCTTCACATGGAAAATGTATAAAGTACTTAGAATCTTTTACAGCTTTCTCTACCCAAATAAGGTCTTTGAATGCCTTGAACGCAACCTAGATGAAACCCAAGTTGGCCAAAATTACTTCTCTCACATTGAAGGGAGTATTGAATATAACCCTTGCATTATCAAAACTTGAAGAATGCCCAACTTTGTGAAGGAATGATAGTAGCTTCCCTATAGGAGTTTCTTTGGCAATGACCTCCTCTCCAACACTAACATTATCTTGGAAATCAAGAACTTTTTGACACTCTAAAAGTAATCCGAAATTCACATTCTTCTTGAAACAAGGCTCCTTCCATAGCAAGGTACTCCTCACCATCAAAAATATCTTTTGAACATTTGATATGGGGTGGGATTGTGAGAATTAAAAAATAAAAATTTACATAAGTGCAAAAGAAAACAACTTGGACACCACCACATGTGGAAACAAAATTAGACTCTCATGAAAGACTAATATGCACATTGTGAGGCCTACATGAAAAAGCCATACATGAACATGACTTTATGATTGCATAGAAGATAATATGATGAAAATTTAGTGAAAATATCAAGATTGAATAATGTCTTTCATATTGAAGCCTTGGTGATAAAATGGGATTGGATGTGGAAAGCACAATCACGTAAGTTTGGATATGGAAAGTGGAGTGAAGGCCCTATAATTGTGTCCTTGGACATATGGCAAATTGGTCCCTATGGCACAAACAAAGAGTTTTCGAATGGCTCAGAGTTGTTTGCATGCCATAGGATCTAACTCTAGAATCATTTACTATGAGAAAGCAAACTGATAATTTCATAAAGTCTGTGAAGCATGCCTGTTTGGTAAGCAGGCAAGACAACCCTTCTCGCATGATAGAGAAGTGAGCAGAAATACACTTGATGTAGTGCATACAGATGTTTAGAGGCCTACACAAAATGTATCTCTTGGGGACAGCAAACACTTTTTCACATTTATTGATGGCTATTCAAGGAAGCTATGGGTATATTTCATGAAGGAAAAGAGTGAAGTATTTGAGCACTTCAAATCTTTCAAGGCAGCCATTGAAACAGAAACAAGCTTGAAAGTGAAGTGCTTGAGATCAAATGGAGGGGGAGAGTACCTCTCTAATGAGTTTAGTGGCTTCTTGAGGACTCATAGGATAAAGAGGCAATTTACTTGTAGGTATACCCCACAAGTGTATTGGATATAGAAAGTTGTGTGAAGGTCTAACAGGTGAGTTCCAAGAAATTTGGAAGACTCGGACCCTATGACATAGGAGAAGACTTTGGAAAATCTTAAGCATTGCTATTTGCACATCTTAGGGTTTGAATCTAGAATAATTTTCTATCGTGTAGGCCAATAGGTGGGATAATTATTTGTGGAAATTGGTGTCATGGCCCTATGGGTGGGTCCCTATGGACATATGGCAAACCTAGACCCCACAATGCAAGAGGAGACTTTTGGAATGGATCATCATTGCTCTATTTGCAGTACTACTGAAAGTACCCTCGTTTCTTTTTTTGTGTACCTCCTTCAGTAGTACGTCCTTTTTTTGTGCACACTTGAAGTACCATTCACATTAGGGCAACATTTTGGTCCTTGCACCCTAGTGCACTTGTGTTACAAGAACTATAGCAAACAATAGGCACATTAAGTTCACTCTAAAGTTAGTATAAGAGACCTTAGGCAATAGAGTTGGAATAGGAAAGTACACTAAAGCACAAAAAGCCTCTCAAGTCTCTCAAAGATGGGATTAAGCTTCAGTGATGAGACTTGATGGAGCCTTAGTAAAGGTAGTGGCAAATGAAGATCTTCTAAGAACAAATTCTAAAGAAGAGCTAAGGATGATAGCATAGCTATTTCATCATCTCTTCACCTACATCAATACCTCAAACAACCCAACCAAAATCCCTAAATGGCTCCTAGAGGATATATTAATGATAGTAAACTTGGTTAAGCATGACTTGAACCCTCTATGGCTAAAACATATCACTAAATCCCCAACCAAGGCACAATGGGCCAATCGAAAGGACTGTAAAGTAAAGCTTAATTGAACAAAGGCTAGGTGATACCTCTAAAAATGTACAAGAACCTTCCAAGGGACAAAGCATCGTTAGGACCATAGAGCAACTATGGTGGAGAGCTTAAAGAAGACAAAGCAAGTGCACTCAAAGCCAATCAAGCGCTCCAAGGCAAGTTAGAAAAAGGATGCAAGATAAATACAAAAACTTCTTGGTGGAATCTAAAATATAAGTCAATGAGCTCCAAGCTTGACTAAATGAATGTAATAAGGCACTTAAGTAACTACAAAAGAAGTAAGAGCAGGAGTTCCAAAATCAACTGATGGAGCGTGAGCGTGCTCAAGGATCCTTAATACCAAACTAAAGAAGTCAGACATAGCACTCAAATATCTTTAAGAAAAGCATAAGCAAGAGCTCTAGACTCAATCGTAGGAGTGTGGCTTAGTGTTAAGAAGCTCTAAGATCGCATTAAGGAGCAACATGCCACAATGAGTGAGCTTCAAGATAAACTCAAAGAATAAGACCTAGTTCTCAAGAAGTAGATGATGGAAACTACCAAATTAAGCACATAACCAACAAAAACCAATCACTAGCTCACACTTGCTATAATCAAAGTGACCTAGGAGAACACAAAAATACATTTACATCAAAGAAGAAATCTAGAGCATCAACAAATACAAGGTCAATGTAATGTCTAATACATAGGTCTACAAGAGACCATATGTCACTAACTTGATAGGTACTATAAGCATGGTGGAAAATGAAACATGAAGGCTCTATGAGACAATCCTAATGAAACTCTTTGACGACTAGGAGTAGCCTTATATAGTGAAAGTCATCATAGAGTTAGCCACGATCACATCTCCCTTCCTCTTCAAGAAACCATCATGATCCCTTCAATGTTAGTCATCGCATCTCCATTCCTCTTCAAGCTAACTCAACATGCTCTCGAATTTGAATCTTTCAATTCCACTTCCTTGCTTCATCCACATCTCTTATGTCATAACATGCCATCCGCCCCTTACCAACTCCCTCATCAAATGTCCTAGAGACTTTCACCACTAGCAATACCATATCTTTGGCAAAACTGCCATGGTATTGGCACTCATTTAGGAGGGGGATTAATGTTAACTATAAGAAGGAGATGAAGAAAAAAGACACTTAATTTTTTGGACAAAAAGACAATTCTTGTAACATTTTATGCTCTTATTTTTATGAGAACTAGGGTTTCTCCCATGTAAATTGTATTTAATGAACTAGCGTCATGATCACAATTGTGTCAAGTCTATTTTTCATTAAGATT
Organism: Lygodium microphyllum; assembly: GCF_053477565.2. Taxonomy (NCBI): domain Eukaryota; kingdom Viridiplantae; phylum Streptophyta; class Polypodiopsida; order Schizaeales; family Lygodiaceae; genus Lygodium; species Lygodium microphyllum. Next base: position 137,853,155 of record NC_141142.1, on the reverse strand, counting down.
AAGGTTTGATTGCACATAAAAAGAGCCATGTCCACCTAGATAGAAATACCATAGAAGGGGTAGGATGCCTAAGGGGGATGGAAAAACCCTAACCGTAATTTTCATATATTTAAAGGATGAGAAAGAATAGAAGAAAAGCTATTCAAGTGTGTATAAAAACTTTGTGTACTTACCTTCTTGGTTTCCATTGTGAGAGAGGGAGAGAGGGAGAGAGGGAGAGTTTGAGAGAGTTGAGAGAGAGACAATCTGGAAGTGTGAGGGACCATGTGGTGAGGTCTCCTTCTTTCTCTTAAACACTCTCTCATGATTATACTCATACTTCTTCATTGCATATAAGAGCATAGAGGGTTGAGATCTAAATAATGGAGCTCCACAAGTGTGTCCTTTATGCTTGAGGAAAGGCGATGCATGCTCACTACAAGTGGACATGTGTGAGAGGTTAGGTGAGAGATAGCTATTGTGATTTATGAATAAGAGGCTATCCAAGGTACGACTGTTGAGCTCATGTAGCACAACAAAAATGCTTATCATTTCTTGAGGACTCGTGTCTACTAACTCAATCTCTTTCCCTTGAAACTGCTCTTAAGTCTCCTTGATCGAATCTCCTATCTTGTCTATTGATCTAAGTTGATGCTTTAGATCAAGATACTCCCCCACTTTTGTACTTTGGGTTTCTCCACTTTCTTTTTTGAGGACTACCTTGGCGATCTATCTCTTTGAAATTTTCTTGTGGTTTCTCCTCCTTTGTATTAATGATCAATCTTGCATTGAAGCTCCAAGAAGTCTAATATCTACCTTTTGGATCAAGCCATAGTCATTACAATAAAATGGATCCATAATCTTCTTCTAAGGACTCTACAACCCAAGGTAGATTACACAATTTGAGATAGTATAGTCAATGCTTTAGTCTTGAGGTGAATTGGCTCACTAAATAACATTGGGTTGCTAAAGGTGAGTGCTCGACAATTCAAGGTGGTCACTCAAGATTCTTCAATGTAGATGCAATGCATACTAAGGATGGAAAGCATGTGTGTGATTGAATCCTAACCTATTGTGACATGAATTAACTTAGTTTTTATGGCAATAATTATCAAGTGGGAAACCAAAAACATAATGGAGATATGAGATGATGTGTGTACCTCTTGCCCTTAATCTCTTTAGACCAGGATGGTACACCCTCAAGGTAGTTTGCTTGTCAAACCTTAGGCGAATAATCATCAGTAAATGTCACAAGTTACTTTTCGCTACCTAATGACTAATGTTTACTGCTACACCAACAACAGGAAAAAAGCGAGAAAATAGAAAAATTTGAGAAGCAGGAGAAGGTGTAGGGCAGGCATGGAGAAGGCGCCCAGAAGAATAATAAGTCCGAAAAAAATCCAAAAGCATGGGAACAACCGCCAAAAGTCCAAGGCATAGCCGTCGAAGTCTGGAGGAGTTAAAAGCAAGAAAGCGCACCTTTAAATGCAAAGGCGCTCTCAAATCCTTGTAAAAGAGCGTCAGGCTCCCTCCTGTGCAAATTGTGAACTTAAAAGGGCAGTAGGACTAGCTAGGAAGTGAAAGAATGGAGAAAAAGGGCCTAGGCCATGGCCGACCATGTAAAAATTGAGGATGACCGCCCGTGGGAAGTAGGGCATGTATATAAAGCTAAAAAGTGAATGAGAAGCTCATTCTTATGTGTGGCAAAAAGCTTCTTCTTCTTCTTCTCTTCTTCTTGCCTTCTTGCTTGTGCTTGAGAGAGGGAGTGAGTGAGTGTGGGGGAGTGAGGAGTGAGTGTGTGAGAGCAAGGGATCGAGGAGAAGAAGCTCCCCATCTCCTCTCTTCATCTTCTTCTCTTCTCTACTCTTCTCTTGTCTCGCACGGCTATGGAGGATGGAGCTTTTTGGAGAGGGATTGAGGTTGCTTGAGCTTGTGCCTCAAGGATCGTGGAGCTATAGGCGTGCACGGGAGAGGAGGCTACTCGATTGGGCATCAAGGTAAGCTCACTACACCCCATAGGTAGGGAGGGCACGTCGGCTATGTGACAGGTAGCCATGGCCAATCAGCTTGAAACGCTTGACCAAGAAGTGATCCGTAGGTCTCGGGGGTTGAGCTCGTAACTCCCTTCATTTTGGTTCCATTGCTGGGACCGATGAAATCGAGCCTTCAGCGCTGCGTGCTTCAAATCGAGCATAGAAGTAGGGTTTTCATCCCAAACCGGTGCTTGAGATAGATAGGAGATTTAGGTGGTTTGATCTTCGGAACAAGTATTTTGGTTTGTTGTTGAGTAGGCAAGTAGGTAAATCAACCTCAGCCCCCACTGTTTTTGCTTTTTTTTGCGCTAGGATAGGATTAGGACCAAGGAAACAAGGAAAAGCGAAGGGTTTTCCGTTGTTGAAAACAGACAGAAAACTAGGAGAAATGAACATAAAATCTAAATCTTAAGTACATGGGTGCAAGAGGGGCAACCGTAAGGTTGAAGGAGACTTGAGCAAGGCAATAAGAGGCTCAAAAGGTCAGGGGAAGCCTCACTTTGCAATCAGACATTGAGAGAGAGAGCTTGAGAGAGAGACTATGAGTGCAAGTATAGAAGGGATTCGATCCGGTCATTTTGCTGTCATCCAGCCATCCCAAGTATTCTTTGATCTTCTCTGAGTTGTGCTTGTTTGATCTGGAAATTTGGAGCTTGTACTAGGACCCCCACGCGTAGCATTCGCCATTCGCACCTTCGCAACTACGCCGCGGGAAATGCAGTCGGCAGACCAAGCTGCAAGTGTCCAAGTCCCAGAATCGGACACTCGGACCATCTACCAATCGGACTATCTAGCTCGGACACACCACCTAGGACTCGGACCACCCGGTCCGATCAAACTGTTCGACTCTGCCAGTCAGACCCTACCACGTATAATAGGACCCATTTTTGAGACTCGAACCACCAAGTCCGATTAGACAGTCTGACTCTACCAGTCGGACCACCCAAACTCGGACTGTCTGACTCCCAGAATCGGACTCCCAAGGCAGAACATTTTAAAATGGCAAGTGAGCCATATCCTCAAGCCAAGGCCACTCCGAATACATCACCAAACATCCTTGAGTACCTAACCCGGCTCTCAAAAGCCAGAGATTGAAGAAACCACACCTGGGCAGCCTAGAGTCAATCTCTAGTAGCAAGCCATAGAACATACGAGACTTAGAGTTGAAACTGACCCTTAGATTACAATCCGGCCTTGACAGAGTGTAGAATGTGCAACATAGACCCTAGACAATACAAGGGGACAGCCAAGAAATGCGCTTAGAGCCATATTAGGCTACGAACAAAAGGGGGAAAAGAGGAAATTGCATTGTTCATTTTGCATTCGCACCCCACGTTGATTTCATCATTTAAAGTGCACTAAAAAGGAGAAATCTTGATTTGGCACTGTGCACTAGAAAGCACTAAGCACAAGTGTGAATGAAATTGACAGTTGTTTTCAATAACAAGGAACTCACATAGAATCATAATAATTCAAAGAACCCACTAGTAGCAGCAGACCCTGAGACGTAGCTGGGTGCCACAAAGCCCCATGAATAGGACCTCGAATAGTTCGAAGACAACAAGATTGAGGGCAGGTCGCTACCCGAGCTGATTGGACTGATCGACAACCTGGTGGAGCGAGAGGCTGTGAAAATGTCAGGAGCAGATGCGGACCAAGAGGATGACCAGCTAGACTTGGATGAGTTCCCAATCGAATTGTAGCATATGGTCGACCAATAGGACTGGCTAACAAGGCCGTGATCCACGGCAGACCGATCGAAGTAGTTACGAGCCTTGAGGAAGAGAGAAAGGCAACTAGGAAAGTATTGCAGGGCATCACAACGTATAATCACAAGGAAAGGATGAGGAAATTGCGGCAAGACTTAGAGGTGCACGAGACACCATGCATTCTATCATTAGCTGGTAAGGCCACGACAGGGCCAAACGCAGAGAGGGAGAGGGAGCTAGAGGTAGACCTAATGCTGAGCAAGCTTATCACCAAGCAGCTCATAGACAACACAGCTATAAAACAAAGTGCAAATGCACTAGCCACCTCTTTACTCACAGGCTTAGGAGTCACACAGGGGGTGAGGAGCCACAACAAGATCCCTGCAGTGGCCAACTAGTTGGACAAGCAACAATCCCTATAGCTTCGTGGAGCAATTCAAGCAAGTTTGCAAAGCCAATTATCTCACGGACCTCGCCCAATGCTCACAAGCTTTCAGGCTTTTCTTGGGTGATAAGGGAAGACATGGTACATCAGCCTAGACGCAACAGAGCGAACAAACTTCAATCACCTAAAGGATCTCTCCATCAAGAGATTTTCAGAGACAGGGTATTTGGACAACCTCATAGTCCGACTAATGAATGTCAATCAGAAGGATAAAGAGGACATTTGAGACTACATCACTCATGTACGTAGTCTATTTAAGAGAATCCCCACCAACGAACGACCAAACGAGAGAGCGGTCTCTACCATTTTTATAAACGGAATCCACAGTGAGGAACTTTACAAGACACTAGCAAGCAACTCGAGCTTGCAGTGAGATGTGCTCACTAGGGTTTTCGATGAGGCAATAAGGATAGATGACCAGCTTAGGGAGAGGAGCGCTAGAAGCTTGAATCGAGATGGCTCTAGACAAAGAACCACAGAGAAAGCCACAACCTATAGCGAGAGATCAGCCCCTGACATGCAGGATAAGGGCAAGAGCATGGCACAAGACCAACAACTAGCCAAAGTCAGGATGGAGCTAGCACAGTTGCAGGAGTTGGTAAAGAGACCCACTAGACCGCATGTCCAGTGTGTGCATTGTGGAGGCGACCACATCCTTGCCGAGTGCCAGGATCCAAGATCCAGGCCTTGTGCAAATTGTGGAAGGTTTGGCCACGACGCAATGCATTTTGGATTGTCAAGAAGGTTTCCTTATGCACAACAGTACAAGTCACCATACTACAGGAATAGGCCGCCTAACTCCTTCGGAAGAGGAGCCCCATTGGCCCTTCCAGCACCTAATGATACAAAATCCATTCCTAGATTAGAGATCAATCCCATGGGCATACCCAGACCACCTGGACCCTTCGTGACACATCCACCGAGTGACACTCCCATCCACTAGGTGGAAGAGCCCAATGACAAGGAGTCATATGTGAACCCTTACGTCTCGTATGATGAAGAGGGTATTCTGGTCCTCATGGACTATTGACCAGTGCCGGTGATGGCGTTAGGAAGGGGAAGAGTCAGAGGTTTTTCAGGGCCCACCCAAGATCCAGTCATGTGATGGACTTGTGGTCACCCTGGTCACATATCGACACGATGCCCAAAAAAAGAGCAGGCTAATAGGGAGAGAGCTTATCTTAGGTGTGCTGAGTGCGGCATCACCCATCTCTTTAGGGAATGCCCTAGAAAAAAGCCGTCTCCTCGAGCTCAGGAAATATACCATCAGTACCTTTGGGGTTGTTTGGCATTCACACATTCGACAGTGAGGATACACCCATCCCGCTGCATGTCATGACACATGCACAAACACGACAGGCCGGCATATCACTGCCTAGGCCTAGCAACCTAAACGCTGCCTCAGTAGGGAAGAAGAGTCGTAGGCAGAGAAAGAAGAAAAGCAACATTAAGATCACTCTCAAAACTGACGAAGAGATGACGCTAGTGAGTGGCAGGAAGGTATCTCATGCTGAGGCTGAGACCACTGCTCCGAAAATAGCAGAGAAAGGGAGTGCTAAGGTAGGGGAGTACCCCCACCCAAAGCGCCACTTAGAAGCGATTGAAAAGGTCAAGGAGTGGGTAAAGGAAGCCCAAGAGAATCTGAAGGATGCTGAGGCCATCATAGAAGATGAAACTGAGGATTTCTCTAGTGTGAGCACCCCAGTCTCACCCTCTCGACCAAGGTTAAGAGATGAGCCTATGCCATGGGCAGCACCACCCAGGAGAAGCTTAGGACCACGGGCCAGCCAAACACCCAAAGCCAATGTCCTAGAGGTGTGGGAATGGAGGAGAGACAAATGACGAGTAACCTCCTCACAACATTAGTAACCACCCCAGTAACCCTGAGCCTAGGAGACCTGCTTAGGCAGCATCCGATGCTTTGGCTGGAATTGAAGCACTGGGTGGAGGAACCAACTGAGCAGATTGCTATTGACCTACATGAGCATGATGCAATCACACAAGTACTAAGCTTGACGCTGCACTCAGTGCCTAAATCTCTGCATGTAAATTCTTTTTGGGAGGGCACCAAGATGCATGCTGTGCTACCTATCATGTCCCTAGGAGACATGACGTGGAAAGGAATTGTAGACATAGACGCAGGGGTTAGTGTCTTGAGCCACATAGTCTTGCAAGCCTAGGGAAACCCTATCGTCGATACTGCTAGGTTCAATGTCACACTAGCAAATGGAATGAAGGTAAAGCTATTCGGAGTTTTAAAGAATTGGCCAGTAAAGATTGCAGGTGTCCAATTCTCTATACACTTCATTGTTATGAAGGGAGTGGACTACGACATCCTGCTAGGCCCCGACCCTAGATGAGGAATGCAAAGTCATCGAGGACTAGAGCAACAGTCTAATCTTCCTAGGAAATCTGAAGGAAGCAGTAAGGGTGGAGATGGATACCTGGAAGACAACACATGTTGATCTAGATGCCATCTCAACCACATTGAGGGGTGACATGCAACCAACCACATCGTATGGGCCACTGACCAAGTATGTCCCTGCCCTGAGGATGAGTGAGATTGGATGCATGTCCTTGCAACCATCGATCTCCCATTCTCAGATAATGAGGAGTATAAGCAACCGCACAAGCCATCTGCGTGCCAAATGAGGAACACTCAATACCACTTTGCATGATGGCAAGGAGTACATGTGGTCAGCCCAAACCTGTCACTTTCCATGTCCCAAATAATAAGCTAGAACTCTAGGAGACCCTAGGGTATTTGACAAGCAGATTGGAGGATAATCCTTTTGCTAATCTCTTGCCCCTCAAAGACCTCCTGGGTGAGCACAAGTGGAAGTGGACCAAAGTTCACGACCTGAACTTGCTATACAATTGGGCTCTAGCCACCGACGAGAAAGAGGCTGAAAAGGACGACCCAGGAGATGACGAGCAGTCAGGGAGCAATGGTTCTAACAATGAATATGAGGATTGTTCCTCCATCAGTGAGGAGAGCGAGGGGAAAATGGATACTGTGGAGTACGATACTGATGGAAGGGTAATAGAGCAGATAAGAGAAAACTTTAGGCCCCCGAGAAAGGAATGCATATGAGATCAAGAGAGGAGTTATGAGATTGGATTGCGTCACTCTTGGTTGGGACGCATAGGGGTAGTGGATTATGAACAAGCTGGGATTGCCCAACCATCAGTGGTACCTGTGTTTAGGACAAACGCACCTACTAAACTACGACCACCCGAGGAGACTCCTTCCTCCAGTGAGGGCTGTGAGTTCAACTCGGAGTCTAAAGTCGGTACAGAGAGCAACCCTGAAATACCCATGCCATCCAAAACCAAACGCACCAAGGGGGACTTGCCGGTCCACCTAAGATGCAATCAGCTAAAGGAGGAAAGAAACAAACAAATAAAAGAGTCAGACACTGAACGACAGAAGAAACCGCAGGACCTACCTAGGCGCTTTACTAAGTTCAAGAAGGATGACAGAGTGGTGGTCCTTCTAGAAGCAAAGAGGTAGGGGCAGACCAGCGAGCCTATTGAAGGGCCCGCCAAGGTCAAGAAAATCAACCTAGTAGAGGAAGGTGAGAAGTCTCAACCTGTATTCATAGCAACGACCTGACCAAGGATGAGGAGGCTAGCCTTGTTGCTCTCCTACGAGAGTACGTGGACGTGTTTGCCTGGTCTCTGGATGAACTTAAGGGAGTCAACCCTAGGGTTGCGATCCACAACATCCCTATGGTCGCGTTGTCCCTGTAAAACAACGCCCTTACTCCATGAATCCAAAGCATGCCCACGCAATGAAAGAGGAGATTGATAAACTCATGAGAGTAGGATTCATCTACGAAATAGAGCACATGGACTGGGTATCACCAATAGTGATCGTTATGAAGAAAAACAGAAAGATCCAAGTATGCGTCAACTATAAGAAAGTCAATGCCGCTACAAAAAGAGATAATTACCCATTGCCATAGACAGAGCACATGCTTGAGAGAGTGGCAGGTAAAGAAGCCTACAGTTTCCTGGATGGCTTCTTGAGCTACAATCAAGTGCAAGTACACCCCGACAACAGGCACAAGACTACCTTCACTATAGAGTGGGGGGCATTCGCTTACATCATTATACCTTTTAGGCTAATGAATGCGCCTACAACCTTCAAACGCCTGATGTGCACGATCTTCAAAGACATGCTCAGACGCGAGCTAGAGGTGTTTGTGGACGATCTATGCATACACTCTAGCAGGGCGGAACACTTAGAGAAACTATGGGCAGTCTTTGAGCGATGTCGACTTTATAATCTCTCGTTGAACCCCTTGAAGTGCCAATTCTGGGTGAAACACGGATGCATCCTAAGGCATGTAGTGTCCAAGAATGGCATCGCCACTAATTTCTCAAAGATCAGGGCTATTGTTGACTTGCCACCACCTAACAATTATAAGGGTTTTCGGTGCTTGTTAGGTCACACAGGGTACTATCGATGCTTTGTACTGAATTATGCACTAATCGCAAGACCATTGTACAAGCTGCTAATTGTATTCGAGTGGACCAAAGAATGCCAACATGCTTATGAAGAGTTGAAGATGGCTCTTACCACTGCACCCATCTTACGATCCCTAGATTAGACCAGAATGTTCCATGTGCATATAGATGAATCTAAGTTTGCCATTGGAGTTGTTCTGTGCCAACCTGGCGAACATAACCTTGATTACCCTGTGAGCTTTGCTAGCAGGAAGCTCACTGACATGGAGATGAACTATTCCACTATGAAAAGGAAGGGGCTGGCCATGGTGTTTGCCATTAAGAAATTTAGACATTATCCTTTGGCCACACCTTTTACCTTTCTTGTTGACCATCAAGCATTGCTCTATCTAGTGAACAAGCCTTACGCTACAGGGCGCATTGCACAATAGTTATTGCTTCTTCTAGAGTTTGACTTCTCTGTGGTTGTATGAAAGGGAAACAGCATTACATGGCAAATCACATGTCTTGCATACCCCAGGTGAAGCCACTAGACAAGGCATAACGGACAACCTTCCAAATGCGCATCTCTTTGGCATGTCCAATGACAAGGAATTATTCAAGGCTGATTTAATGCCATACTGGGCTGATGATGTCATCCACGTGCTCAAACACGATCTACCTGAGAGACCTATCAAGAAAGCCAAACTTAGGAGGCTCATTGTGAAGATCCAACCCTATCAACCTATTTCTGGCCAACTCTATAGGTTAGGGCAAGACGGATTGCTACGCAGGTGTGTGTGTGAACATGAGATGCATGACATGTTGAGAGAGGCACACTCCAGAATCACTAGGGGGGCATTTCAGTGGAGACACGACAGCTCACAAGGTGCATTTCAGTGGAGACACGATAGCCCGCAAGGTGCTGCAATCACTAGGGGGAATTTCAATGGAGACATGACAGCCCGCAAGGTGCTGCAATCTCAACTGTGGTGGCCCATGCTATTCCGAGACGCAACTAGATTTGTTAAGCACTATGATAAGTGCCAAAAGACCAAGGTCCCCGCGCAGAAGGACAAAATGGAATTGACCCCTGTAATACCATGACAACCTTTCGAGAAATGGGGCATTGACTTCATCGGACCCATTAGTCCTGCGGCCTAGTATTCACATGCTCGATATATCATCGTAGCAACTGACTATTTGACAAAATGTGCTAAAGCAAGAGCCACAAGGAAGAATGACACAAGGACCACAATGAAGTTCTTATGGGAGCAGGTCATCTCGAGATTTGGTTGCCCTATTGAGATAGTGAGCAACCAGGGCACCCACTTCATCAATGAGGTGATTGCCCACCTACTCTCAACCTTCTTGATCATCCATAGGAAGTATTCACTGTACTATTCCAAAGCCAATGGCCAAGCAAAATCAATGAATAAGATCATGGTCAACGTGCTCACAAAGGTGGTTTCCACTTCTCGAAGCGACTGGGATGACAAGCTCATGGCAACTTTATGCGCCTATCGAGCAACCTATAAAACGACTGTGGGACAAACTCCCTTCAGGCTAACATATAGAACCGAGGCTATCCTGCCTTTAGAATTTTTTATCCCTAGCAGTATTGGGAAGGAAAAGAGGCTTGGACTAACCATCTTATCGAGTTGGAATGCCTCATTGAAACTAGACTCATCACCACCCATGCTCTAATTTGTGAAAAGGCGCGAAGAAAGATGTGGTTAGACAACCATGTCAAACAATGTGATTTTGACCAGGGCAACCTTGTATTGTTGTACTTTGTGAAGGGCCATAAGCAGAAAATGAAGTTCTGAGGGTTAGGACCTTTTAGAGTACATGCCATCAGTAGGACGGGCAATGTCAAACTTGAAACAGTGGAAGGCGAGGGCATAGGCTTTTTCAATGGCAATTGCATGAAGAAGTACTACCCTCCCACACATCCTTTACATGAGCCCCCTATGATAGAGGCCCCTATCAATGTCTGCGTTGCAACCATCACCGAGATAGAGGATAATGAGGAAGCTATTGCTCCAACTTATTTACGAATCACGGCCACAGCCCAAGAGACACGTTCTTTTGATGCTTTGATCGATGAGGGAGCTGACTTCAATATCCTAACCCATATTCATTGGACCCTCATTGGTCAACCACAGTTGAAGCCAACTAACGCTAAACTTAGACCATTTGGGGGGTGAATCCTATGCACTCATTGGGAAGTGCCAAGTCGTTGTCTCTATTGAGTCTAAAAGTTTGCCAACCATCTTCTATGTGTTGCCCAACACGAAGGAGATAGGCAAGGCATCGTTGCTAAGGCGCACTTTCAAAAAAAAAACCCATTATTACGTCAATTACGACCTGCAGCATATCCACCTCACCATAGGTGAAAATTTTCAACAAGGACAGTGAGGGTCACTCCAAGACCACCACTCCACCAATAGAGAAGACCATGCCAAAGGCTAAGAAGAGGAGTCATGATGTGTCAAAGCAAGAAAGCGCACCTTTAAATGTAAAGGCACTCTCAAATCCTTGTAAAAGAGCGCTATACTCCCTCCTGTGCAAATTATGAACTTAGAAGGGCGGTAGGACTAGCTAGGAAGTGAAAGAATGGAGAAAAAGGGGCTAGGCCATGGCCAGCCATGTAAAAATTGAGGATGACCACCCGTGGGAAGTAGGGCATATATATAAAGTTGAAAAGTGAATGAGAAGCTCATTCTTGTGTGTGGCAAAAAGCTTATTCTTCTTCTTCTCTTCTTCTTTCCTTCTTGCTTGTGCTTAAGAGAGGGAGTGAGTGAGTGTGAGGCTCCCCATCTCCTCTCTTCATCTTCTTCTCTTCTCTACTCTTCTCTTGTCTCTCGCGGCTATGGAGGATGGAGCTTGTTGGAGAGGGATTGAGGTTGCTTGATCTTTCCTCAAGGATCGTGGAGCTACATGCGTGCAGGGAGAGGAGGGTACTTGATCGGGCATCAAGGTAAGCTCACTACACCCCATAGGTAGGGAGGGCGCGTCGGATATGTGAGAGGTAGCCATGGCCGGTCGGCTTGAAACACATGACCAATAAGCAATCCGTAGGTCTCGGGGGTTGAGTTTGTAGATCCCTTCAACTGATGACATGGCCTAAGATCACATACATCAGAATGCACAAGGGCCAAAGGCTCACACATGTGCATAGAGCCAAACTTTTTATGAGTATTGCATATCTACTTGCCATGAAGACAATAATCGCATTAATCAAAATATGAGTAATCAAGAGGTAAAAGATATTGCAAATGAGAAAGTACTTTCATTCCTTTCAAAGACGTGTGCCCAAGGTGACAATGCCATAAAGATACATGCAATAAATTAGTCATAGTCAATATATGGTCAACAAACCTGGATACAAACAAAGAATAGAAGCTCCCAACCTTAGCACCTTGAGAAAAAATGAGGTGACCAGGGGTAATCTTCCATGATGAATCATCAAAAGAGACATGATAACCTACATTATCCAACTGTCCAGTTGAGAGTAGGATTTTGATCAAAGTCAATGCATGGCATACATTATGCAAAACAAAAGAGTTGCTTGATACAGTCATCATCAAACTACGGCTGCATTACATTTATCTCTTTAATCTTTACCTTGTACTTACTAGAGACGATGCTAGAATCATCAAACCTTGCATTATCCTATGCTTTCTCCTTGCCTTTCTCATTGTGGATTTTATGGCACTGTGGCCTAATATGATCCTGTTGTTCACAATAATGACATGTCAAAGAGGACTTACATCCATAGGACTTAGTACGAGATTTCCCACAAGACTGAGACTTGCTCGTATTGGATTGTGTCTCTACCACCATTTTTATGGCCATTACCACCATTTCTGGCTCTAATAGTCAATGCATGAGAGGTGTGGGTTGCATCGATATTCTCTCTGCTTACCTCTTTTGTAAGTAGAGCACTCTCTACATCATTACATTTAAAATCACCCTCAATGGGATGAGCACTCATAGCAGTACAAAAGGTATCCCATGACTCTGGAATGTAACAAGCAAGAACAAAGACTTGATATTATCTTCAAACTAAATTCCCTACGATACAAAGTGGCTAAAAATGGAATGAAACTCATTCAAATGAGTTGAATAACTATACCTTCCTTCATGCAAAGGTCCACAAGCTTCTTCAACTCATATAACTGAGATGTAGGACTTTGCTTATCATAAATATCACAAATCTTTTTCCATAACACATAAGCACCACCCCTAGTGTCAATGGCATTGAAATACACCTTCTTTGTTGATAATTACAGAATGATAATGGACTTTTATAGCTCATCAAGTTCTATTCAATCCTCTAAATCATAAAGCTCAAGTTTTATACCATCTAAGTTCAATGGCTTAATTGCCTCTTATGCGCCAAGACTTGCTATATCTATGTCTTCCAATATTCGAAGTTATTACCATCAAGCTCTTCAATGTTGAAAATAGCACTATAACTTGCCATAATTATTGTAGTATCTACAAATGATAAGAGATGAGTTGTTGTAAATTCAGTAAAATAGCCCCAAATTTGATACAAAAGGACAGGCAAAAGGACTGGAATAAAAGAGGGTATAGTTGTCCACAAACTGTAATCAATAGAATGTCAAAGCAAAGTGTCCACTCTTCAAATGAATGCTCAAATCTATAATTACAACAATGTTAAAATAAAGACAACTATATATGTCAATCCAACTATGGGAAAATAGTCAAGAAAGCAAGCTCCCACTATCAAGCATATCCGAGCGGCACAACCGGGATACAAAGAATGCAACTAGTAGTGGATTGAGTATAGACTATCGATACCAACAGCTATCAAAGCATATGAAGTGTTAGATACACAGATGCATGCAACCAATGCATGTCAAGTATCCACCATTGACACCCACTGATAATGATAGGTATCAAGTATCCAAATGCTCAAAAGCAAATCAACCCACAAGATTCAGTATGTGCAAGAAGAGTATATATATATATCAACTAAGTATATACATAACCAAGAGTCCCACTATCTCAAAGAACCAAGCTTTGTGAAGAAAGTATAAGAAACTCCCACTAGAAGCAAATTCAAAATGCAAAGTGTTAGATATGCTCAATGCCCCACCCTCATAAGGTGCCACTAATGATCCATGGTGCTCAAAGTTGTAAGGCCCCCATTATGAGGAGAAGCCGTATGTGAGCCTGGATATGGGTTGAGTCCTGACTTATATATCAAATGAGGTCTATGTGATTGGATGGAAAAAAGGTGACCATTGTGGGTCTAATCTTTGGGTTAGACTGAGTAGATAGGCTGGTAGAAACTCGAGGCACATTTGCATCGAGTTATGGGGTAAGGGAGTTATTAGGGCCCCTATTTTGGGGTCCGAGGTCGCAGAAGCGGCCCCTAGCTCTGCGGGTCCCAAGGGGGCCAATGACCCCCTTGGTGGGGGGTCCGGGGGCAACGCCCCCGGCCCGACAGTAAAGTTTCCTAGAATATTCCCTAGCCAACTAGTGGAGACTCATATGGTAGGTCGGTTAGGCCGACCTAACCGCCTTTGTAGGCTATAAAAGCTAAACCCCTTCACAACCATCCATCAATTATCTTTCACCCAATCAGAGTTGTTCTAGCTAGCCTTAAGCTCCTCACCTATCTTCTATCTAGATCTCCATCTAAGCTTCACAGTGGAAGTGCACGAGTGGACAAAGCCATCTTTGTATCAGTTGTTTGGAGCTAAATATTTTTTTTTTAAATTCTCCTCTTATATGTTGTGTACTCTCTATCTCTTTCTCAGATTCTGTTCTCTGCACCGTGTAATTTTTACATGGTATCAAAGCCCTGGGGGCTCTAAGGATCGAAGAGTGTGCAAGAGGCAAAGGCTTCAACAGCAAAGAGGAACGATATCATCTTCCGGAAGCGGTTCTAGCACATCAAGAAGCGGTGTAGGAGGTGGGGTTACTGTACTGGCTATTCAAACACTAAGGATTCATCCATCAACCTTCAACGAAGGCAAGTTAGATGGTACAAACTACACCTTGTGGAAGTTCAAAATTACAACTATCCTTGATTCTTATGAGCTTTTGGAGACTGTGCTGGGGACTAACGTAGAACCACAACCTACCCCCGACCCATCAAATTCTAGTGTGATGATTCCTTCGAATGCAAATGTTCTACGAGCTTGGAAACAAAGGAATGCAGATGTTCTACGAGCTTGGAAACGAAGGAATGCAGATGCATTGTGTGCCTTAGTTACAAGCTATTCTGACAGTGTTCTGACTTTGATTCAACATACAACCAAAGCATCAAAGGCTTGGAATGTACCGAGGAGTCAGTATGAAATGCAAAACCAAAAAAGGATTCAAAACTTAGAGAATCAACTAGTAACAAAGAAGTTTGCTAAAGGAGAGACGTCCGAAGCATTCATCACTCGGACTAAGAATCTGCGCAACCAAATAGCTGGCGTTGGAATACAAAAGACTAGCGAGGAGCTAGTGAGGAGGTTTCTTTGGATTTGTCCACAAAAGTTTGATGGACTAGTAACTGCCCTTAATACTTAGGTGAGACCTCAAGCTTTGACTTTTGAGGAGTTTTGTGCATTATTGATGGAGGAGGAGTTGAGATTGAAAGCCTGGGAAGGAAGCAACAATGGAAATGTTGCATTCTCTGCCAATGCAAAAGGCAAAGGTGGTTTTTCCACCAAAAATGATGGTGATAAAAAGAAGAAGGGAAGTAAGAAGAAGTTTCAAGGAGAGTGCTTCTACTGCAAGAAGAAAGGACATGCAATCACAGATTGTTGTGTTAAGAAGGCAGATGAAAAGAATGGTACCCTTAAAAGTAAAGGGAAAGAGACAATCAATACGGCTGAAGAGCAGAGTTGGAGTTATTCATGACGACCATTGAGGAAGTATGCTCCTTGGCACAAGAAGAATCTACAACTGACTCATGGGTGTTGGATAGTGGGGCCTCCTGTCACATGACCAACAAGAAAGGTCTATACAGTTTTATGTAGCCTCTACAAGAATCCATCACTGTGACGGTTGATGAAGAGTGACACTTGGGAGCTAGTGGATCGACCAGCAAAGTAGAAGGTTATTGGCACCAAGTGGATCTGGAAGATAAATTACAAGGCTAATGGTACCTTAGAAAAGTACAAAGCCAGATTGGTTGCCCATGGATTTTCACAAGTTGAAGGGTTTGATTTTCAAGAGTCATTTGCCTCAACTACGAGAATGGCCACTATTTGCACAGTACTTGTAGTGGCTGTCCACAAGCAGTGGCCAGTTTACCAAATGGATGTTAAGTCAACGTTCTTAAATGGTGACCTATAGTAGGAGGCGTACGTGGCTCAGCCACCACCAGGGTTTGAGGCCCCCCATTCTGAGAACAAAGTGTGTAAGCTGAAGAAGGCATTGTATGGGTTGAAACAAGCCCCCACAGCATGGTACCAGCTGATAGATAAGTTCTCTTTAAGCTTAAACTTCAAAAGATGTGCCTTAGATGCTAACTTATATGTTTACATGGATGGTGAAAAGTCTGTAGTGATTGTCTTATATGTGGACGACCTTCTTCAAAAGGCTTTGAGTTCTGAGTTTGAAATGACAAACTTGCGCTTGTTGCACTATTGTTTGGGGATTGAAGTCTGGCAAGAGCCAAGAAAGATCCTCATCTCTCAGAAGAAGTATGCATGGGAGATCTTGAAGGCATTTGACATGACTGAGTGCAAGGAGATAGCTATGCCTATGGAGGTGAATGCAAAGTTTCCATTGAGGATACATGAGCACTAGCAGACATTGGGAGGTACAGGAGGTTGGTCGACAGTCTGTGATCTACTTGTGTATCACCAGACCAGATATTAGTTTTGTTGTTGGTGTTTTGAGTAGGTTCTCAAATAAACCTCATGAGAGTCATTGGAAAGCTGGGATGTGGGTGCCCAGATACTTGAAGGAAACTCTTGACTATGGTATCACATACACTTCCGGAACTTCTCCTGTGAGAAACTGTGACTCAAATTGGGTAGGAGACAGTGATTCTAGGAAGTCAGTTTTTGGTTATTGTTTCTCTTTGGGTTCAGGAATTTTCTCTTAGATTAGTAAGAAGTAGCCAATAGTGGCATTGTCTTCTACCGAAGCAGAGTACAAGGCAGCTTGTTTTGTTGCATGTGAAGTAATATAGTTGAGAAGGATCCTATGGCATATGGGAGTGCGGGATGAAGAACCAACTGTGTTGAGACGTGACAATCAAAGTTGCATCGCCATTGCCAAAAATCTAGTGTTTCATGTGCACACCAAACATATAGGGATTGAGTATCACTATGTGCGTGGTTTGATCGAGGATGGGATAGTGAAACTGATCTACTGTCCAATAGAGGAGAATGGAGCGATATCTTCACCAAAGCACATACGAAGGATTTGCTTCAAGTTCAGCTTCAAAGACTCGGCATTGGGCTGAGGATATAGTTCACCTGCGGGTAGACATTGAGGGGGGGGTGTTAGATATACTCAATGCCCCACCCTCATAAGGTGCCACCAATGATCCATGGTGCTCAAAGTTGTAAGGCCCCCATTATAAAGAGAAGCCATATGTGAGCTCGGATATTGGTTGAGTCTTAACTTGTATATCAAATGAGGTCTATGTGATCAGATGGCAAAAAGGTGACTATTGTGGGTCTAATCTTTGGGTTAGACGGGGTAGTTAAGTTGGTAGCAACTCGAGGCACATTGCATCGAGTTGCAGGATAAGGGAGGTACCAGGGACCCCTATTTTGGGGTCCAAGGGCCACTTTTGCGGCCCTTGGCTGGGTGGTCCAAGGGCAGCGCCCAACCCGAAGGTAAAGGGAATATTTCCTAGAATATTCCCTAGCCAACTAGTGGAGGCTCATATGGTGGGTCAGTCATGCTGACCTAATTGCCTTCGCGGGCTATAAAAGCTAAACCCCTTCATAACCATCCATCATCTATCTTTCACCCGGTCAGAGTTGTTCCAACTAGCCTTAAGCTCTTCACATATCTTCTATCTAGATCACCATCTAAGCTTCACAGTGGAAGTGCACTGGTGGACAGAGCCCTCTTTGTATCAATTGTTTGAAACTAAAGAAATTTTTTTAATTTAATTCTCCTCTTATCTGTTGTGTACTCTTTATCTCTTTCTCAGATTCTATTCACTGCGTCATGTAATTTTTACACAAACTGAGTAAGCAAAGCTCAAGACATATACATCAAAGCATTCGAAAAGCCCAAGTGCATCAGAAATACATTCAGGAGCGTAAGTGTCCAATGAAGCTTTAGTACCCGTGAGTAAGTTAACACAAAAGCTCAAAGCAATTGACCAAAGCCCAAGTACATTAGATCTAGCTCAAATCCAAGTGCCAAACCATATCGTAACCATATCTAGGCTCATACATTAATGTTAGACATCACCGTACACATGTAACATACATGAAAGGCCATGTAGGTATAATAAACCGTCAAAGCATGAAGCTCACCGTTGTATGCTTACGCCTAAACTGTTATTACAATGATAAACACTTCAATCATTGAGCTAATCAAGCTTTAAACAACCCAAAATCCTTTCCAGACCATGAATGCATCATCTTGGCATTGCAAACACTGCCCATGAGTATCAATAGAGCGTAATCCAATCAAATGCTTGCTGTTCAAACTAGAATTGCTATGTTGTTCTATGTAAAACATAAAATTAAAAAATGCATCGAATCAACTTTGTGAGTGTTCATATCACTAACTCTCCTCATTATCTTTGTTTCTAGCTATGTAATACCTAAACTCGATATCATATTTAAAAGTTATGGCTAGAGTGTTGTCAAGCTGTCATTAGTTGTCCACAACTTCTACAACATGCTCTATATCCACTCAAAATATATAGAATGGTTGCTTCTTTGCTTTGAGAAGATTCTCCTGATCTCAATCTGCCTGTCCATGGCGAAGAATGTGAACCACTGCTAGAGGACGCTCCAATAAGCACTCAACAAGGCTCATCTAAGCCCGGGAAGCTCTCAATAAGCCATGAGCAAGTTGAAAAAGGCTGGGAGAAGGGAAGACTCAATGAATACCTCAAGAGGAAGAAACAATGGCTACCATGAAATCTTAAGCTAAAGCATCTTCACGGGTTGAAGCAAATGATCGATGAAGCTTCTCGTGATTCCAAGCTGCTTTGATACCAATTGAAAGGTAGAGCCAAGTGGAAGCACACGAGCAGAAGTAAAAGCTATGGCGGATGGAGCAAGAGAGCAAGAGAATGAGAGAGAGAGAGAGAGAGAGAGAGAGAGAGAGAGAGAGGCGCAGCATATGTGGGAACTTCAATAATAACAATATGTGACTAGCCTTTCCTTATTCAATAGTCATTGAAAGAATAAAGAATAAAGTGACGATGATAGGTGACTGTCACTTGCAGTAATTATATATGTGTGGGTATAATGTATGGTGAGTAAATGTGGCTAGCTAGGCACATGCACTTTATCCCCAACACAAGTAAGCATGGCATGAAATCAGGAGATTAATTCCTCACCTTTCAATCCCAGTCTCAAGTATACAAGCCTCTTATTCTGCCGCAAGTGAGAATGCAAGCATCTTAGAGTGATTGATTTCATCCACATCCCAACAATGGAAGCAAAATATTGAGCTAAACACATGGCATACATAACTTTAATAGAACCCTTACTATTTCAAAAGCTTCAATGCTCTTGGACTCAACTACCCCTCACTTGCTCGTATTCCATTCTCAAAGCCCATCTACTCTCTCAATTGCCTCTCAGTAGTAGGCTCACCTTCTTGCCCTCATGGGTTATTATTTGAATGTTCTTGAACGCTTAATAGTAGCCTCACAATCCAAGCATGACTCCTTCAATCCACTCTACTACTCCATTGTAGCCGATCTATACCTCAAGTGCTCCAACAAAGAGAGGAAATATAAACGAGAAGAGTTATGGAAATCCCCACCTCAAACTTCACCTTTGGTTCTCCAAGTTATGGAAGAATAAGGGGAAGAAGAGAAGAACATGACACAAGAGAGAAACTTCACACTTAAAGTCCTTCACTTACACACTCTCTCACTTTCAACATGATACACAAGAAGATAGGATGGAAGCAAGAAGCAGAGAGCTCTCAAACTTATACACACAAGAATGAACTTCTCTATTTACTTTTTTGGCTTTAATGCATGGGTTTGGGATTTAGAGCTCCCTCCATGTTGGGAATCCCTCGCACTTTTTGGGCTCTTGATTAGTCCATAGTATCAATGAGTGCATACATCTTATTTAATTGAATTGCTTTCAACAAAAGTGAATAGAAGATCAGCACCCACAACCTCACACAGTTTACAGGTTCTACCATCAACTCTGACATATTTTTTACAATCTGTACAAGAGTGAGCACAGTTGTCAAATCATACTACAATAATAGCGCAATTCGAAGTTGTTGGTGCTTATGCAAATGATTGTGCCTAAAATCATACAATGATATTTGAAAAATATGGTCCTTCTCAAATGAATTTTGGCACATTGTACTTTTGCTTCAGCTTGCATCCATATTGCAACTTGTAGTTAACACTTAATACTCAACTTCAACATTTTTTTAAATATTTTCTTTAGCTTTCTTTGATGAACCAACTACATTAACAAAATCATTGGGATCAATAATTCATCAGCATAAGGAGAAACTTGTTCTTAGGCTTAGCTTTGGTACTTTCACTGTTACAAGATTTATTTAGTGTGTTGCCTCTCTTGTTATTTATACTTTAAAAAGTATCTTCTATCTTATCAAGAACATGAGAGTTTGGGGTCTCTTGTTGCTTCATCTTCAAACAATCCCAAATAAAGTATCTCTACTTAAAACACTTAGAACAAGACTTCTAGGTTTTATAAACCAATGACTACTACTCAATAATTTCTTCATAACTATCAAATGTTTACAAGATGTCATGCACCTTATTATTGAGGTCAAGTTCCACAAGAACGTGGGGGTGCTATCTAGGATTCCCTTGACTTGATCTCATTATTGAGGCCAAGTTTCATAAGCATCTAGGGGTGCTATCTAGGATCCCCTTGACTTGTTTTAACTCATGCACTAAAACTTTTGTGGGTTTAGGGCCATTCAAGTCTAATTCCCTTGATCATTTAAAGGGAGACAAACGTAATTTCTAGATCATCCCTAACACCATGGCTTGAATGTTTAGAGTCATTTTTTCATAATCAAAACAAAAAATAATAATTATCAAATATTTGTTGAGAAGAGCACTCTATCACCATGGTTCTTAATCATCTTCATCTAAGTTTTTAGATACCTCATAGGCGTTAAACTAACAAAATTGCTTGTGTGGACCAAAATGAACAATTTGCCCTAAAATCTTTATCCTTAGTTGAGATTATTGATCTCTCCATAGGGAAAATTGTTAGGATAGAGTCCATAAGCCTTGTTAACCCCCCACTGGTATCCACAAGTCCTCATAGAAATGGATGTTAGCTAAAAACCACTCAAGTTTCTACTCATATCCAAATTCGAGGGCAAGATACTCAAGAAACAACCTCTAACCTATAAGAATTTTTCTATTGTGTGTTTTAAATGTCTCAAGGTTAGTTGTTTTAGTAAAGATTGTCCATATCTTAGAGCTAAAGAAAATACCCCTAAACAAGATACGGAGAAACCAAACACATATGGTTTTTAGATGGTGTCACATAAAGGAAACAACGAGAGGCACATTAAACAATCAAAAGAGTCACAAAAATAATAATAATATGTTGGTTCATGGATATCCACAATGAGACAAATGCCAAGAAGAATAATAATTTTAAAACCTTTTTGATCTCTTTTGATTGAAACAAAGCACAGAATTCTAGTAAACAACTCTTAGAAAATGAACATTAATGAAACTAAAAAGATAGACTTAAATGAACAGTGTAAGGGCATCATTCTAGATAACATAGGTGAGGGTGATTAGAACGTGGTTTTTTTATTTTCCCTACAAGATCCCTACCTACCCTCAACCACAAAATTAACAAAGAGAAGAACTCAAAACTTTGCCTTAGAAAGAAAATACTCTAAAATAGGTAACATTAATAACAACCCATTTGCGAAAAACAAGGAAAACAAGTTTTCTCTCTTTTTTTGTAATGGTCAGATGTAAATTGTACAAGGACATTATTTTGTTTGATAACTTTCCTATTTAAGTTAATCTATCAAATAACTTGAATGTAATGAAAATTGGGTGGTTTCATACCAATCTAGGACTATTCAAAAGTGTTTTGTTGGAGAAAATGTATGTAGAATTTGCAATGACTCTTTCCATAGAATTAGATTTCCTACCCAATCTTGGGGTACAAGGGTCAAACAATCTCAAGAGTCCCTACGATAAACTGAAAAAAAACTCAATGGCCAAAAGAAGACAAGTAAGGAACCAAAGATATCCACTAAGTATGCAAATTGAAAAGGATAGGTCACAACTTCAAGGGGATCTTATTAAAATTAAGCAAGAATCCAAAAAAATAAAAGAGGAGTATTTCAAAAGGATTCACGTTTACACAAGACCTTGGTGGGCTAGCAAAGTAGGCAAGGAAATGTTCTCTAATATCAACAAGAATAAAGGAGAAAGTCACTATATTTTTGTTTATCAAAACTAATGGCAAATGAAGTACCCCAACCTTGGTAGACACTCTGACAGTGAGATCATAGAAATAAAACTAAATGATACAATAGATGAGTTGGCCACTAGGAAGTGCCCAATATTGGATGGGTTTTCCAATTAATTCATTAAAGAGTGCCCAATTGATGAGATGGCCACAAGGAAGTGCCCAATATTGGATGGGCTTTCCAATGAATTCATTAAAGAGTTAAAGGACTTCCTCATGCACCCATTGATGTTGGTATGGAAGAAGGCCATGAGATTTGGTGCTCTACCAATAAGAATTAACCAATGAGTAATAAAGCTAATCCACAAGAGAGATGATAAGGATAACCTCTCATATTGAAGGCACATCACCTACTTGACCTCAATATATAAAGAGTTATGCTAAAACACAAGCAAGAAAACTATCCCCACCCCTAGATGGGTGAATAACAAGAGAGTACAATAGGATTAAAATCCATCCTTGACTCCATTTTTTCCATATTGAAAGAACTCAAATATGCCCAAAAAATCAACCCTAATCTTTCATTCTTTAAGATAGATTTTTACAAGGCATACGAAAGGCTCAACTAGGGATTTATGTTCCAATCCCTACATAACATGACGTCAGGGAAAAGATTCATTGAATATGTCAATAACCTCTTAAATGAAAATGCAAATGCAAAAGTGGTAGTAAATTGTGAGATCTCAATCCCCTCATGAGATCTATTAGGCAATGTTGCCCATTACATCTCTCCTCTTTGCCTTAATAGTTGATACCCTTGGTTGGTTCATTACTAATGAGGCAAACACAACGAGACTAAATGGGACTAAATGGCCAATCAATGATGATATGATCCTAAATAAGTTTGTTGATGCAACTAATGGCACAATCCATACTAACCCTTTGTCTATCACATCCTTCTAGGACTACTTTCTAACCTTTTATAAGGCATTATTGTTAACCATACCAAGTCATGGATATAAGACCCCCACATTGGCTACCAAAAGAAGGACATCATATAATTGAAGAAGGAAACATTTTTAGACTACTAAGTGTTCTTATGGGATTGGATTCGAGGTATCCATAAGGCAAAGGTGGGAATGGATGCTAGCTAAAGTTAGCAAAAATATTGAAATGTGGAACGTTCAACTTTGCAACCAAAATAGTGGCCTTGAAACATATGTTGATCCCTTCTACCATTTATTTCCTCTCATGTTGGAAACCAACAAGAGGAGGGAGTAAGTCTCCCAATAACCTAGCTAGGAATTTATTATGGTCTAGAGATGTTGATTGATTCAGGATTCGTAAGGTGGCTTAGATAGATTGTATCCTACCAAAAGAAGAGGGAGGCCTAGGATTGCCCAACCTAGGGATTATTCCCAATAAACTAGCCAAAAAGTAGGTTGTCAAGAGTTCCTTCCATGAAACAAAAGACAGGGCAATTCTAGTTTACAGCATCTAGAAGTCCTTTCAAGTTAAGGAACTAGCCAAGTGGAAGGAGTGCAATTACATTTAGGCATGCAATGTCACACTCAAGGACTATCCACCATTGGACAAAAGTATTTGGCTTTCTTGGCTACCATACAAAGAGCTAACTTTCCTTTCCCGTTCAAGAAGTTCAACTTTGGTGCTTTCAAAATTCCATCTAGTTTAGCGACTTCCATCAGGCAATTAATACAAAATACCTCAATAGAGCCTATCAAATATTCAAAAAGGAAATCATCAGGGCCCAAAAGGGCCTCTGAAACTTCAATTGTAGAGATCGTGTACAAGTTAAGGGAATCTGACAAATCTATTAGCCCTCCAACCAAGATATCCACATCATCCAAAACAAACTAAATTGTTGGGGACCCCATTTGAGAAAAGCTATCTAACTAACCATGCAACCCAAGAGGAATATACTGGAAGGATGGCATACCACTACTTCCATTGCCCAACTGGCATTTTATGTAGTAGTTGCATCAAACTCAAAAGTGTCAAGTCTAATGTGGCTCATGTTGCTCAAAGTAGTCTAGACTAGCATTAAAGATGGAAAAATAGGCATCTGGTAATGGAATGTGTCCAAGGTGTTATACAAAAGCTAAAACTATTCCTCGATTTTTCAAAAGTTGTAAAGCTAACTTGAATATCTTGAATTTGTTGCAAATCCTTATACTTTCTTACCACCCCACCACTCTCAACTAGAAACTAGTTCTTTTAGGGGAAATTTTTGGAATACCTCCTCTCATACGGAAATTTGGTTGAGAAGTTCATGTTTGTGGAACATTTGACTGAGTATGAACAAAGCATTGTTCAACAATTAACTGATTGATCCTATTCATGGTTTTTAAATGGATTTTGTGATGCAAGTCAATGTTGATAAGTACAAAATTGCAAAGGAGCATCATGAGTGGGCTATGGACGAGTTTGCAACCATCTAACGAGAAGAGAAATTCAAACGAGCACAACTTATATAGGATAGAGAGAGTGTGTGTATGATGAGAGAGAGAGAGATCCAAGAGGGACGGTTGCTCTAGGAGAAGCCTTTGACATAGATATAGAGGCTATTCTAAGGGAACTTCAACTTAGAATGGAAGGCATCCATAGTCAACCATGAGCAATAGGCTAGCAACATTTCGTTTGCTACTATTAGGTTGGTTGCACACCAAGCCATGCCCCTGCCCAACCTTATAAATATAAGGGCACAGTGACATGTTTAAAAAATATTAGCTCAGCAATTTACAAGCCATGGACAAATCTAGACACGCAATAGTCCGCCGCACAAGTGAGAAATCCATACGCAAGTGCACAAGACAAAGTATATACTCAATGAAAAAGTAAACGCATTCAAGTGTTTGAACTCCCACCATCTCTCTCACACCCACTTAGCTTAACCACTACACGAGACCACCATCACCTTTTTAAAAGGTGTCCAGCTATTTTAGTGAGTAATGGGGTTAGGCCCAATTTATTAGTTTGTTAGTCACACCCAATTAGCTTAACCACTAGGCCACCATCACCTTTTTGAAGGTGTCCAGACATTTTAGTGTGTAGTGAATTTACGCCAAGTTTGTTGGTTTGTTGGTTCTTTCAACTGGACGTGTGACTGGCGGTGTAGCTTTGTGCGCACCTTAACTTTTGCCCTTTACTATGTATTGATATAACTTGCACCATATCGTAGGTTAAGCTGCCTCATAAAAAGCTTTGTAACTACCTAAACTTTTGCCCTGCAGCCTCTACAAAAAAACAAAGATCTGTAACCTCCCTCAGGGCAAAGATCGAGATTATAATCTTCCTTGCAGGCCTCATTGTTGCCTGTAGGGCCCTTCATCTTCTGTTCGTTGTGCAATGTGCATCCTCCTGCTTAGGGCATATCCTTTCAGCACTGTCGATAGCGGAGGTCGCTTGTTCCAGCGTCTAGGTAAGAATAGTTCGGATTCCAGAGCATCTCCTCCATGGAATGAAGGCCTTGCCTGCCACTTCACCAGAAAATGATGCTGCAGGTGTTGATAGGAATCTGCAATGGAGATGCCCACTGCTTCCTCGGAGTCTTCCCGCCTCATCATCCCCAGAGGCCAGAGGGGATATTCATCACTCTGATTACGGCGCCCGAATATTCCTTATTTTGACAAACCAGAACCTCAACGTAGAGGTAGCCGGTAGAGGCCGCGACAGGACGTTGGGTTGGCCAATGTGGGCAGCTCTCCAAAATTTATTTGCAAGGAGAACGGCTGAAATCTTACGAATTTCGACCAAATTGGCAGGGGGGGCGGGGCTCCCCACATGAAATAACAGAACACCCGAACCCAAACCCAAATAAGGTGCAACCTTTAGACGCCACAGTTTCACGCACAACCCAACCTTATATTTTCTCTGCATTCCAGACTCAAGCGTAATCTGTCTAATTGATTCGACATTTTGCCTGCTTCTGCGAAAGCGAGATGCTTAATGCATTGTCTGGTTCATTTCACTGCTTCCATTCACTTATATAGTGTTCATTTCTCGTGGAGATATTGAAGAAACAGGGCATGCGCGCGTCGATAACAACAGAAAGGAGTGAAGGTTCGAAGAAGGAAGGTTGGTTAGCGAGAGAGAGAGAGAGAGAGAGAGAGAGAGAGAGAGAGAAGTGGCGGGTGCAGAGACGGAGGAGAAGGTCCGAGGAAGTGAGGAAAGAGGACTGAAAAAGAATATTTAATGGAGGCCAAAATTTTTGTTTTCTCTTCCATCAATAAATTTCCCCTCTCATTTTCTTGAATATGTGTCTTAAATGCAAGTCCGTGATTTTTCTTTTGTGCAAAAATGAGAAAATAGCCCCAAAAGGTAAGAGGCTAGAGCTACCAGAGCCCGGTTGTTGCCCAATCCACAGGAATCAGGGATCATGAGTACAGCGCCCTGCACTGCATGAGATATTATGATACGAGATGCTACGGCTCCATATTTGCGTAGTTACAGTAGTCTCGAGCGAGAGAGAGATTGAATGGCAGCATTAAAAAGTATTGGAGTTTTAAAGCGCAAATGATAAATATGGGTGTGTGCACGCATATACCCCTTTGTGCATATCGCACAGGCAAAAATAAATAAAAAATAATGAATAAAATAATAATAAGGGGGAGTAAATGAGAGAGGGTGCTGACGATGGATAGATGGACACTTCTTTTTGTTGCATTAGTGGTAAAGCGCAGTAGACCATGATGGAAGCTCTAAATGGGGTCTCTGCTCTCTTAAATTGCATCCGTGTAATGGCAGCTGCCCACCCATTCAATTCCATTCAATACCTCTCTCTCTCCCTCTCTTTCTCTCCCTCTCCCTCTCCCTCTTTCTCTCTCTTTTACCATCCATCCGAGTAAGTAAACGCTGTCATAAATAAACAAGCCTATCAAATATATATCACCTTAGCGCATCATATCTTTCTTAGAAAAGACGATCTTTAAGTGAAAACTGAGCTTCAAGACTCGAGTAATGTTCCTAGCAATTGTGGATGGCTACACACAGGCTAACCCATGCTTTACGCTTTTGCGTACCTCTTCCCTTTTTATTACTAAACCCTCATGCACCCCAGAGGTTCTCAAAATGCAAGCACAGCAACAACAAGCTTACCACTGCAAAGCTTGTCCACAGAAAAAAGTTTCGAGTTTCTTGGTGGCTGCCTATTGAGCCCTTATTTTCTTTTGGCACACCTCCAGCGTCCATATGACAAAGACCCTTCCATCCAAGCGCCAAATGCCACTCCAAAGTCCAAAGACAAGGAGAGGGAACAAAGCATACCTTACTGCATACTTAGCTAACCCCTATCTTCCTACATTGTAGAATACTGAGGCTCGAACAGCTTTTAAGCCCTCGTTGTGACTAGAATTTCTACATAAAATACAACTCACATATTGGAGAGTTTTGGTTCATTTCTCCTCATACTAACTTTCACATCTAGCATGAGGAAGTCCAGTGAAGCATATGGTTACAAACTGGTCCAGAATATGCCACCTCCTGCACAATCATCCATTACAAAGAGAAGTGGAACGAGAATATGCAACTTTCCTCACTCTCCCATAGCAAGAGACAAGGAACACTAATACATTCATAAGTGAGGTCAAGCTGTTCAGTACTGGTTTGCTTTCACCTAGCTCAGATTTACTTTGAAGTTTGAAAGTCGATTCCTTCCCATAAGCATCTGATGTCAGTATCATGATGTTCATAGATGTTAATATCATGATGTTTATAGCACTGACATGCCCCTAAAATCCAAACCAGCTTCATGGCAAAACAGTAAGGACTATATGCCACATGCAGACTTGCTATACTTTCTGGAAGTATAGCAAGTATGTGGCACCTTTCTTCAACTCTCCTTGGGCATTATTTTACTTGCAAGACATTAGAACAGTCTAGTCATTACGTGCTTGTGGGATAGCCCTTGATATGCACCCGTGCACACACACACAAGCACCTATCTTTAGTGCTCAACTTTGCAAAAACATTATAGACAGGACTCGCTTGGGATCGAAGTACAGCCTCCTTCACATAATATATGGTCTGCAAAATATTAAACTCGCGCTATTTTATACCCATTAGACCTGATCTTACTAGATAGACTGGACTCGCTTGGGATCAAAGTACAGCCTCCTTCACACAATATATGGTCTGCAAATATTAAACTAGCGCTATTTTATACCCATTAGACCTGATCTTACTAGATAGCAGGCACCAATACTGCTAGATTCAAAAAACTATGATTAGGTTCACTGTAAAGTTTGCATGTTACTTTGGTTCAACCACTCATAAACAACACGCGCAGATACATGCTCTTACATTCCACAAACGTTAACATAGACAGCCTGTCGATGAAAGTAGGCAGAGAAAATACAATTTCAATGCAAGCACACATTCCGTAGAGTTATCGTGCACATTCTGTAGAAAATGTCTTGCACAAACAATGTTCAATCCAACAGTGCAGCAAGAGCTGAAAGTGTATATGGGCTTCTGCAGCAACATAGTAACTCTTGGCTGGAATGGGCTGAAACAAAGCACACAAGCCCAATATCAGCAAAACAATGTGACCTTACAGGCAGCATCACAGCAAGTAACAAATGTAGCATGCGCAGTTCATGTCTTCCATTCCCTCAGCAAAGATCAAGAGCACAGGGGACATGGAAAATGCAACCATGAGTTTTTATGTTAGGCCAAGCCAAAAACCAACTTGGGCTCACTCATTATCCTGCTCATACCCTACTTAATCCAGTGGCAGGAAATTCAGAAATAATGTGGGTATCTGACTTCCACATTCACATTGAGAGTTTCTTTATACATGAAGGCATCCATTCTACCTGTAGCTGTTACACCACGCTGTCTCTGTAGCCATGGTCACAAAAAGAATTATCACCTTCCACTGGTTAAAAATAGTTGCAAGGAGCAAAGATAGCTGTCTAGGATGAGCAATGCTGCCTTTTTGGTCAAGGCATCTTTCGGCAAACAAAATGTATACAAATAAGAAAAAGTGTTCAATAGATCCAGGCTGTGCGAAAAGAAGCCCAGACTAAGATAACGCTGCAAAATTGGGGTTAATAGATACTCCTAGGTACTGCCAGGTGAAAAGGCAGTATAAGCATTCTGCTGGACAACCTTCAGTAGAAGATTGGTTTGAGTGATACCACTCGTGCTGTATGAATTTGGCAGCTGCCGTGGTGCAGAAAAATATACAGGCACTTCTTCAATGTTCTGTAGGAGCCACCCACTAGTCCTCCACCTGGACCTCCCGTGCAGCTTCATTGCTGCTAGCAGAAAAAACAGAGCGGAGGAGGGGAGTATGTGGAGCGTAGAGCTTGAGCTGAAAATCCCTTTGCTGTGCTGAAAGGCTTTACTCTTGACAGTGGAAGGCATGCAGACGTTGCAGACTTACTAATCTTACAGTATTAGGTCATAGTCTTAACTGATCAAACAGTTGCCGAGTTGCAGTTTCCCCATCACCAGGCATATCATTGAGAGATGAAATGAGAGAAGGGGCAGGAGTTCGCTGGGAAGCTTCCGGACGTCTGGGAGGAGCAGAACAGACAGGTACTGCTTGGCGGACTCTGACTGGAGGAGCCAAAGATGAAGCTGGGCGCAACCCAAATGTATTGGCAAATGCAGCAGCAGCAGAGGAGGTACTTGAAGGCAGGTGTGAGCCCCACCATTGAGCAGAACGTGACCAGATTGAAGACGATGAGGATGATGTAGCAGCGCCGGAGTAGGAGCTCTTCTTCTCACCACGATCTGGAACCTTCTCTTTCTGTAACCTTGACCCCAAGAGTCCTTGTGACCACTCTTCCCTCTGACCATGGATATGACTGTTTTCAGTTTGCAGCTTGGAGTTCAGCTCTCTGTGCAGCCAGTCTTCTGTGTAAGTATTGCTCCGGCTTTGACCTTGACTACTTTCTGTCTGCAGAGCAGAACTTTGATCTTCGGTGGGCGGCCATTGCTCTGAATAGTTCTGGCTGTGGCTTCTCTCTGCTTGAAGACTGGTACTAAGCACATTGCTGTGAGACCAGTCATCTACATACCCATGATTATGACTTGCCTCTTTCTGCAAGCCAGTGCCAGCAGTTTCTGCTTGAGACCAGTCCGCAAAGTTTTGCCCTCTTTCTCTATCCGCAGTATTCTTCCTGATGGATTCCCCACGAAGCCATTCTTCTTCATCTCTGAAGTGAAGCTCCTCCAGCTCTGGTAGCGGTCGTCTCAATTCAAATCTCTCACTTCGTGACTGCCATGGCAATCTTTGAGAGCGCCGTTGAGCGACAGCAGGGTTGATCTCTCCTTGAAGCCAATCTTCTTCATCTTCTCTCTGCTGGAGTTCCTCCAACAGTGATGGCCTCCTCAGCTCAAATCTCTCACTGCGGGACTGCAATGGCAACCCTCTGATGTGTTGCTGTTGCTGCAGCATTAACCTCCCTAGGTTTGCTCCAGCCGTGGCCCTGCTAGCAGCCATGGCTTCTCTTGAAAGCATTGCAGACTCGAACCCAGGCAGTGAGTGCCTTCTCTGGTGTGCACCTTGCCTAGAAGAAGGGCAACCACTGCTGACTACTGAAGCAGCAGGAGACTGCTGGTGGTAAAGATATCTGCCATGGCCATGGCCTGAAGTATCAAAAGATGCATCACCTAAGAAAGACCCAGATAATGCAGCTGGCAAATGGCCATATGTATGATATCCACCGTGGGTTCCTTGAACTGTCTCGTAGTTCATGTCACCCTGCAATGAAGACGACCCAGCCTGCTGACTGACAAAGTACCTGCTGCGGTGCTGTTCATACTGAGGATCTGCTGACACAGACGGACCAGGATAGAACTGGGCAGCAGGACTGCCTTCTCTACTGCGTCTATTCCTATCCCTTACATTGACCACTTTGACCCTGGACCGTCCAGTATATCCAGGTGGATGCACGGCAGATGCATTAGAAGAAAAACCAGCCCTGTCATCCCTCCTGTATACTGTGAGGGCATTACTCTGATTGCTTCTATCTATTTCATCAATAGCTTCACATGACCCTAAAAGAAGAGGCGTACTTGAGGGGTTCCCTGTGGGCAAGCACAAATATTTGGCAGATAAGTCAACCTGCAGAGTGTCTCTTTCAAACAAATGACACGCACAGAGAGGGATAAAGTTAGCTGTGATCTGAAAGTAACATTTACATTGCTTGAGTGCCGACCATGCTGCCATGGCTGCATTCTTCTCAGCTTGCTTTTTCGTTTTAGCAGGCTCCCCACAGAAGGCACGGCCTCCAACCTCAACCATACACTTGAACACAGGTACGTGCTTCGGCCCCGTGCGGGTGGTTGTGTACACAGGAAGAGACACCCCAGCTCTTTGCGCAGTCTCTTGTAGTAGGTTCTTGCAAACTCCTGTTTCATCCTGCAGCCAGATGTTAAACATGGACTAACTCAGACAAAAGCAGCTACCAAATATGGACGCAGCACCCACAAACGCATGGGAACTAGGCAATGCAAGGAAGCAGAAAAAGAATCAGACTACCTCTAAACCTAGAAAATGCGAAACCTAGAAAGCGGCTGTAGCTTTGTTACCAGGATTCTCGCAGCAAGAGACTGGGTAGGACCTCGTTTGGAAAGGGTATTGAGAGCAACCTCTGCTGCGGCGTGCTCCGCTTGCCTGAGGGTGCTAAAGTAGCCGGGGCTCTCAAACACCTCGCCATTAAAATTGACCGTCGCCTTGAAGCGAGGGGCATGATCAGGTCCTTCTCTAATGCACGAGTAAGAAGGCAGGTTGAAACAGCTGCGCTGTGCTAGCTCCTGAAGCTGATTTTTGTACATACCTGCAGAGGGCCAAGCAACAACAGTAGGAATGGCGATGAATAAAAAAGGAGCCAAAGCTGAGAAATCAAAAGAGGAACAAAAGGTGAAAAAGAGAATGCTGTGACGATAGATAGAAAGAGAAATGGCTTGCCTGCGACAAGGAAGAGCAGCTCTCAATGGGGCAGGGGAGAGCTGCAGGGCTCTGAGGGTGCGCTAGGGTTTAGTCTGCGGGAGCATCCATGGGGAAGGGGAAGGGGGACAAAAATAGAAGGCGGAGAGTCTGTGTGTCCAGGGTGTTTGGTTATTAGAGAGAAGGGGGGGAAGGGGGGGGAAACAGGGTCGACCGAGAGAGAGAGGAGACGAGGGCGAGAGTGATGGGGGGGAAGGGACAGGGGGGGAGATACGCTTTGGGCGATGCTGCCGCTGGTGGATGCAAGCAAGGGGAGTGGAAGGGGAAACACTCAGACCAGCAGCCACAGACAGAGAGAAAGCGAGAGAGAGGGGGGGGGGGGGGGAGGGAAGAGAAATAACATATGTGACAAAGACCTTTGGGCACACTGCAGGCAGAGAGAGGGAGAGAGAGAGAGAGAGAGAGAGCGAGCAGTGAATGCCAAACGTCCTGCCAAAAGCGCCTCTAAGTTTAGCAAGGCGCTGCCAGAGCCACCGCTAAAGTGCAGCCACGTGAAAAGACAACCCACCCTTTGTGTGTGTTTGTTTGCGGGGGGGTCCAAACTCCTAAGACACTCGCACACTCTCCCCCCCCCCTTCCAATAGGCAAATTATAAATCTCCCCTTTGTTTTTGGTGGTTTGATTATTATTTAGGCTAGGCCTAGAAGAGAGCACAAAGTGCCTTCTCGGGAGCACACTTTGACCTCTCTCCTTTATTCTAGAGGGCCCTCCCCTACACAAAAAAGCCTTTGTTGTTGCTTTCTCTCTCTCGGAGTGTTTTTGTGCCCTCTTTCTCTTCTCTCTTGTAGAGGCAGGCAGGCTCGGACCTTCGTTCACGTTCCACCCTTTGCTTGTTAAAGCCCCAGACGCGGTATAGACTACTTCTTAGGAGGCGTTTTTATTGGTCCATCATCACATTTTCTGTCATGCTTTTGCCGTTCACATTCCCGTCGCCCTTGCTCTTTCAAGAAGATTGGGAAATATGCCACATCGTTTTAGCAAACGTAACATTATGCAAATGGGGCTTCCGTAGTAACAATTAAACCCCAAAGGACTAGCACTTTGACCTCCATCTTCATAAAAGAACAAGAACAAAAGGGTAGAGTTGTTTGTGAAAATGAGAGAGAGATACAAGAAAGGATCTAAGGGCCTAATCACGCCTAACTAAACCATTGAAAAAATCATGTGCTTTCTCTATGCTTGGAGGGTTAACTTAACCTGTGATTCACCCATTCTCGATCTCCAACATTCAATCAGCAATCACATATGTCTGACAACATACTCATAATTGATTTTCTCGTTTAATTTTAAAACTTACATTGAGCGACTAGGTGCGACTGCAATGAAACACTTAGTGGCAAGCTCACTCTTACCCCCGTTAGCCCTGGTGCAACAAGCATCTAATATGTTTAAGGGCTAGTGAGGGAAAGAAGGTAGGTTACAAATGGAGATACCAAATAGTGTTGTTTTTCCGATGACAATTAATCACAAAATTCATGAATGACTTTCAACAACTCATGTAGTTCTTCAAGAAGTTTATAACATTTCTCGTCTTCCAACCTATTGATTCTATTTAGAAGACCAAACATAAGGAAGCATGTATTGGCTACATTGGCCACTTGCATTTAAGAATCGGGATGATTAACAACCTCTCCCTCCTATCCTACACTAGTTTTCATTTTCTTTTCTACTCAAACATAGAACTGCCTTTGAATAAAAGTTTGTTGACATACTTCAAGCGGTGACTCACTATCCTTAATGGAAATGCCAATGCACAATATATTTTTTACACTTGAGCATTAACGTTAAAACATGCACACATCACTATGAGAATGTTTTGCCAAATGGTAAGCACCACTTATTTAGCAACAATAGTAGCCATTTGCATAGGGGACACACTCTAAATGAGGGGAATAAATTAAGGTTAATGTATTGGGTATGGTTTATGAGTAAGAAATTGACTTTTAAATTAGTAACACGAGGAATTTGTTGGTCAAGGATCCCTTTAATGAAAAATGCATGAGAAAGTTGTGTAATGCATGTGATAACCCGAAGATAAAGAGCTTTCAATCTAGTGCAACAAGATGCCTTGTGTATAAATAGTTATAAACAATACTCATACAATAGAGTGGTAGATAAAACTTCTTATAGCCCGTGCATTATGTGATCATTATGCTTACGTGTTGTGGAATATGTAAGTCATGTTTTCCTATTTGTGTTAGGCTCAAATTGAAGTTTGATAGCACCTCTATAGCAATAACTTTTGGTGCACAACTATCCCTTGCTTATCCTAGAATTTTAAGTTCTTGTTTTTAGTGTTTGTATTATTGGTAGCACTTCTAAAGCCATAATTATGGATTCACTATCATCATCTTATTATTATCATCTCCAATGAACACTCCATCATTAAATTGTAAAGTCTTATTTATGGGAGTTTCAATTTTCCTTGGGATTCTTCTTTTCACAAAGATTTGAAGTTTGGGCTCAAAAACTTGATGAAGAAATCCTTTTGTTTTTACCATGTTCATCCTACGGTGTTCCCCCTTGCTAGGAGGATCTTTTCACATGAAGAGAGACCCTCATAGTCCTAGTTACATGTAAAGGTTTCCCAGCTAGCACTATTAAAGAGTGTTCCTTGTATTTTGAGTGATTTTTTATATTCTATGCAAGGGAATGCTTAGCCAATGGTTAAGGGGATCTAGCATGTGCTTGAGGGAAAGATTACCCCTAGTTAACTAGTGTTTTATAGGTTTTTTCTTTTTTAAAGGGGTTAATTATTTCCCTCACAAGCCATGCAAGAGAAAAAGAAAATTTCACACAAGGCAATGCTACACTACAAGATGTGCACACTTGCTTATCTCACCCTCGTTTCTTTTCTATTTAATGCAACCAATCTCACCCTTAGTAATATGTGAAAGGTGGTTTAGGTATGTTCCCTAACTCATAAAACATATATTCTTTTACAAAATGAAAAAATGTTGCCAAAGCTTTATGTTATATAAATATCTCAATTTCCTTTTCAATCATTGGACTTTTTTGTTTTGTAGTTAAGTGGTTTGATTGTGATAGATGGAGCACTATCATTTCAATGGCAAGGCGTATATATGAAAACATCTTATCAAAGAGCATAATACACTAGAAGCGTTCAACAAAAATGGAGAAACAAGCAACATTTGAGCCTTTGTGGTACAATGTGTGTGATTTGGCCCACATAATGCAGCATGTGTATGTTGTCCTTGTCGTGCTCCTCTTATATCCAATCCACAACTTACACATTTTTTCTTTGCTCCATGCAACCCTTTATACTTTTTCAAATTACCTCCCTGTGGCTTCTTCCTTACTTTCTATGTTCTTCTAGGGATGTTGAAAGGCTTTCTTAAGTGGCGTGTTAAGTT
This sequence comes from Lygodium microphyllum, assembly GCF_053477565.2. NCBI lineage: Eukaryota > Viridiplantae > Streptophyta > Polypodiopsida > Schizaeales > Lygodiaceae > Lygodium > Lygodium microphyllum. The sequence goes on along the minus strand of NC_141142.1, from coordinate 137,817,604 downwards.
TCTAAAAGTAAGTGAATCACTACATGGCTAGCCATTTTCCTATTGTCTACAATAAGGGAAGTTGTGTCTAGTTCAAATATCATGTCTAATTTAATGCATACACATTGCTCAATCCATTTCTACCCTTTTATATTATAACATCCTAGCCAACTGAGATATTGGTCAAGAACCTCTTGAGTAATATAGGCTTGTTTTGCCTTTTCAAATGTTTGCATCAATTATAAGTAGATTGTGAAAGCTTTCAAATATGGACGTTTTTTGTGCCATCTCAACACTACTCTTATAAAGGCTTAAACTTTGGAAGGGTGAAAATACAAGCAACATGTCATTGATGCTAAAGTAAGTTACCATATCCAAGAGTGAGAAGCCAAGAAACAGTGTAAAACAAATAACATAAAAGCTAGAGAGAACCATGGAACTATAGAAGACACAAGAACTCCCTATCCTCTTACCAATTGAAACATTAGTATTAACTTGTACTATGATCTTAAAGTTTGAGAATGATGTAATTTATAATACCAACAAGCTATCTTTCCCTTTAGGCAAAACAGTAAGAAGAATGTGGGAAACACTAAAAAACAACTAAAGGTACTTGCATGCAACATATAGATATGGAAACAACGGTTAATTTGTGGGAATATAAAGGTCCTTAAGTCTTAGTTTTTTGTCATTCCAAGACATTAGTAGAATGCAAGTGCAATAGTAAAGTTGGAGATAAAAATTTATTGAGTTAATACCAATCCCAATGCTAATTTTGGTTCTTTCATCATAGTCATATGAATACATAACACACACTTAGCATCAATGACCTTAACCCTAGCCAAGTTGAACATTAATTACTCATCAATTACAATCAATAGAGGAAACAATTGTTCATTAACCATTGCCTCATTTAGAGTCACGTCTTGACAAATGTAGCCAAACATTTCTTCTTCTTCTTCTTTTTAAATCCAGCTTATATGCTCATGTACATCCAACAAATGCACAACAACTACAAATATACACAATGTCACTAGAAGTGCAATTGATGGTATCCTTAAAAGTGCAACAAGTTTGAAACATACGAAAGGTAAATGGCATTGCAAACTATATTTTCTTCACAACACTAATAATGGTATATGAATCACATCTTAAATAGGTTTATGGGTAAGGGTGAAATTACACATTACATCAATCAGGGGGTTGGACAATTTAGTTCCAAGGAATCAAGAATGTAGGAAAGTAGGGAATCAAGAATGTAGGAAATTTAGTTCCAATGAATCAAGAATGTAGGAAACTAGGGAAATTGTGTTTGATTATGATGTTAAATGCCCATATAAGATCATGTTTAAGGCCATAGCTCTCAACATAAATTTTGTGCTTCCCCTTTTGCTAGATGAAAGGAGATATGGCTTCACACCTAGCAAAAGGATTCCAAATGCCATAACAAACCTAATAGTTGCAATTGAGCATGCATTAAACCATGGTGGGAACTTGGTCCTTCTAAACATGAGCATGAACAAGGTTGATAATAGGGTAAGTTTATCCTTTGTATTGAAAGTGATATAACATGATGGAGTTGGTACAAGCCCAATATTCAAATGTCTCCACTTCTAAATGTATTAGTGCCTAGTGATTTCAAATGAAAGAGGTCAATCACTAGGTTGCTCCCTTTTTCCCTTTTGTTTCCAGTAGTGACTTACAAGCTCAATATTGAGAAATTTCAAGGCTTCTACACACATGATATACACAAATCTTGTTTTCATACACGTGTCAATCCCCTTCTAATAGTTGACACATGTGTTAGTGAGCATTGTAAACTCTTCAATGCTCCAATAATGGGGTAGCCCACTAATTAAGCAATGTACATTTGAATCTTGAATACTATAGTGGTTGATAGATCAAAGACTAAACCTATTGGAGACCTTAGTTACTGGGGCCAATTAGAATCAAAAGGGTGCAATCCTTGGTTAATTTTGCCATTATGAAAGGAGTGGACCATGACTTCCTATTACTAAGACTTAGGTTGAGAGATACTAAATTAAAAGGATTGGGGCAATAAAATTGTATTATTTGGGAATTTCATTGTTAAGGCCTAAATAGTCATGAGATTGATTGCTTATACATCTAATATAAAGTTGTCTTATTTTATATGAAGTAGTTAGTCTCTTGATATCTGCATTTCTATTGTATCAGACATAATGTGCAATGTGTTTGATGTTCATAACTTATGAATATACATTGTTTTCAATGCACCTAATTCTATTGTATCTGCATTTCTATTATATCAGACATAATGTGCAATGTTCATAACTTATGAATATACATTGTTTTCAATGCACCTAATTCGATACTTCAATTTTTCTTTCACCTTTTTCAATGCGATTAGAATGTTCAGTTCCTTTCTTATTATTGTGCATTTATTGCTAAATGTAATGTCTAGGTATCGAGTGCTTTATCTACTAATATGCTAATTGGGCAATGCTCTAGATAAATTTTCATCCTTTACGTACCTAATCTTGGTGCCTATAATGATGAAGCAAGATATTGGACCTAAAGATCAGTATTTACCCAACCATCCTAATGTGTGGAAATAGGAGATCCACTTACCCTTGTAGGTCATCTTGTCTTTGAGTTGATTGAGCTTGTAACTACCTAGCCTTGGAAGGCATGATGATAACATCGTTGATAAAAGGAAAGTGTTCCACTATACACATAGGGAGGAATGACATGCTCACTTCCAAAAATGCAGTAACTAAGTCACCCTAGCAATCTTGTAATAGCTTGTCTTTTATGAAAACTCTAGCTTCTATCCTTTGGTTGTATAGCAATCATGCTTGGAAGTCACTTCTTAGAAACTTCAAGTAGAAGGAAGTTACAATTTAATTGGTTACCCACAAAGCCAATGAAGAAACCACCTGTTATGGCACAACCAATACCACCACCCAATCTAGCAATCAAACAAACAAACCTTTCACGGAAATAGAAGCAAGACCTTGATTGACATGTTGCACAGTTCAAAGCTAGAATGGAAGCTAGTATGTATGATGTGATATATAATGATCTGGTGAAGAAAACTTGATTTGCTACCACCCTACATGGTAGTCATGGATTAGTTTAGTGCATATAAATTTTCTCATTTTCCTACTTCTGATGCATTGAAATAGACATTTCTTAGCAGGTTTGGCAAAGACAAAACTTTGGGAGACATCTACAACAGTTTAAGAACCTTCAAAATAGGCATGCAACTTTCATATTTTTTGAAAGGAATTGAGAATTAAGATTCAGGGAGCATTAGCTAAGATCCAAATGGTACATTATCTACCCTAGTGGAAGTAGCCTAAGGGTGGAAAAAAAACTTGGTCTAGATTGTTCGCAAAGAAGGGATTTAAATTTTGGAAGTGAGAGTGACAATGATTCTGATCCAAGGAGGACAATTGAGATGAAGGTATTAGTAATTTAGATTTTGATCGAGAGGATAGTTCGATGATTCAAACAAGGAAGATAAGAGAATGAAGGAGAAGAAAAAAAAAGAAAAGTAAGGAGAAGATTTGCTAGTGACTTGGACAAAAAGATTATGAAAAAGCTAAGGGACATAAGAGTTTTTGATGTAGCAAAGAAAAGAAAGTTTTGCTAAATATGTAATAAACCAAGACATGGCAAAAGCTTGATAGTGTAATCCAAATGCTCAATGAGGAGATAACTTTCTTGGAGGTGGCAAATGCCAACTTGGAACCTTTCTATCTTGTGGATGTTTTGAACATTGATCATCAATAGTATCTCAAATCATTATTGTTGGAAACTCTCATTCTGAAGGATAGGCCAAAGGTTGAAGAGGCGACATTAGGGCAAGAACTAATGGAATCAACCATCCTAGATTTAAGGGAGAAAGAAGCAAGAGCTGCAACTATTGCAAATTTAGATGTGTTAAAAGTGTTGCACAAAGAGCAAGAATTTGAGACCCAGCTATAAAAGGCGATAAGGGTCATCGAATATGAATTGGCTACAATCTACTTGGGTGTAGACCAAACTAAGCTCATTAAAATCAATGCTAATTTGGATCCGAGGTTCCATGGGCAATTGATCTTCCTGTTAAAGGAATTTAAGGAAGTGTCCACTTGGGATTATTTTGATATATGAAGGGCTTAGATACTCATTTTTATCAACACGAGATTTTACTTAAATTGGAATGTTAACCTTAGCACAAGAAGAAAGCAACAAAAGTGGAAAAACGCAAGTCAGGACCTAAAAGAGGTGACCTAGAAGGAAATTGAACACAATGGAAAAAGCAAGAGGGAAAATGGCCGAAAGTGCAAGGGCGGCCTCAAAAATCACGTCAAAGGCAAGAGCGCATTTTTAAATGCAAGGCGCCCCTAAAACTATTGTAAAAGAGTGCCAGGCTCCCTCCTGTGCAAAATTGTAAAAGGTAGGCAGGCATAGGTAAACAAATAAGGCAAATAGAAGGAAATGGAAAAGAGGACCTTGCCACAATGGCCAATCATGTAAAAAAGGGATGGCCGTCCGAAATGGATTTAGGGTTATGTATAAAAGTCAAAAAGTGAATAGAGAAGCTCATTCTTTGGTGTGTGGCAAAATTGGACTCTTCTTCTTCTCTTATTCTCTTCTCTTTGCTTGCTTGTGTGTGCTTGAGAGGGGGAGTGTGAGGGAATGAGGGAGTGAGTGTGTGAGTGTGTGAGGGTGAGGGATCTTGAAGGTGAAGCTCTCCATCATCTCCTCTCTTCTTCTTCTCTTCTCTTCTCTTCTCTTGTATTGCACGCGGCTATGGAGGATGGAACTTGGAGGTGGAGGTTTGAGGATGTTTGAGCTTGCAACATGAACCATGGAGCTATCGGTGTGCTTGAGGGAGGAGGCAACTCATTCGCGCATCGAGGTAACTACATCCCGGTAGGATCAAAGGTGCATTGGCTAGGTGAGAGATAGCCAATATAGGTGCTCACTTGAAACACTTGAACAATAAGCGGTCCGTGGGCCTTGGCGATTGAGTGGTGAGCTCCCTCTACATTTTGGTTTCAGTGCCGAGACTAACGGATTCAAGCTTGAGCACTTGCACGCCTCACTCTAGCATCAAAGTAAGGGTTCATCCCCAAACCGGAGCTTGAGATAGATAGGAGGTTTTGGGTTTTTAATCCTTGAAGCAAGTAAGTATTTTGTGCTTTTGATGATCATGCAAGTAGGAGAAATCATTTTAGTACTTTACTTTTGATTTTTGTTGCATTTAGAGTAGGTGTAGGATCGAGAAATCAAAGCGGAAAGCTTTAGGGTTGCTGTTGTAAAATAGACCCAAATAGGACATAGACCAAGAAATAAGGGAAAAAAAGAGTGTTAGAAAGGATTTATATTGCTAAGAGAGTGATTGGAGAGGTCAAGGACGGGGAAGGGTTTATAACCCAAGAGGCCAAGGAAGAGCTCACTTGCAATTGTTGCATAGAGAGAGAGAGAGAGAGAGAGAGAGAGAGAGAGAGCGCTATTGCCCGCATTGGATCGATCGCTTCATCCAGGTGTTTTTAGTGCATTATAGGTACATACAACTCTTACCCTCTGTCTATAGCTTTGATTTGGAGGTGCTTGCTACAGGACATGATGTGAATCTTGCGATTCGATTGATTCGTTGTTGCGTCGGTCAAAATTGCACCGCGTTCGGCCCATCCAAGTGACGGTGATTCTAGGCTAAACCCCAGAATTGGCCCTCGGCCCTCGTGTGTTTAGACATTCAGCCCAATATCATTCAGACACCCACCACTCGACCCAACCCCACTCAAACGAGTTGACATTCGGCCCGGTTGAATCAACCATTCGGACCAACTTGGCGTTCGGCCCACTTGACTTGGTCCTCAAACAACCACATTTAGACTGGCCGAATTTGACATTCGGACCAGTTGCATTTGGCCCTTTCTCATTTGCCCCTCGGCCATTCGGACGAGCTGAATTGGACATTCGGCCCCTGCAATTTGGACTTGTTGGGCCGAATTTGGATTTTTTCAAATTTTTAACCTGAAGACCCTAATTGACCCAAACCATTGTCGTGCAAACCTCGAAGGCCATACATACGCTTAAAGAACCTTTCTAGCATGAGAAATATGTAAATTAGCAAAATGCAGACTTAGAAGCGACTTTAGTCGACTAGCTAGTGGTCCAAGCCAGTAAGCAACACCAGATCGAGTTATAGATCCCCAATGGATCTCAATCAAGTTGAACGATGCAGCATAGACCCTAGGATCAATGAGAACGGTCGAAGACCAAACTTAAAGCCTATTAGGCCAAATTCGTAAACGAGAGTGCGAGATCCACGTAGTTATTTTACCTTCGCACTCGTACTATTTTCCAGCACTTGAAGTACACCTAAGAAAAGCCAAAAGCTTGATTGAGCATAGTGCATGGAAGACACATACACACCAAGTGACTGTAAATTGAGGATTGTTCATAATTAACAAGGAACACACTCAAACATAACCATAAAATCAACCCACTAGTAGGAGAAGACCTAGAGACATAGTCGGGAGATTGAAACCCCAAGCATAGGACCAAGCGAAAGACACAACAGAGAAGCCAATAAGGACAAACATCATTGGAGGAGTGGATCTACCCGATCTAATCAATCTCATTGACAACTTGGTGAAGAGAGAGACTCCTGACATGGCAAAGACAAGCATTAACCACGGATGGGACAAAGAGCTCTGACCTAGGCAGTCTCCCGACAGAGATCCAATGGCTAGTCGCCAATTACGATCTACAGGCCCAGACATACCACCATGGTAGGACGTTCGAGGATGTCATAGTAGACCTAGAAGAGAAGAGGAGACTAGCATGGGAAGCTTTGCGGTGCCTAGTGACCTACAATTAGGAATAGCAAGCCAAGAGCTTGCGGCAGAGCATGGAAGTGCATGAGATTCAGTGAGTGCTAAAGCTAGCAGGACAGGAATAGGACAAGGCCCTGATGGAGTGATGAACAAAGCATTGGAAGAAGATCTTACACTGAGTGAGCTTCTCATGAAGTGACTGCTAGACAACACTCCCGCCAAGCAAAGTGTCATTGCAATGGCAACCTCATTGCTTGCAGGATTAGGCGTCAACCAGGGCTCCAAAAGACAATCTAAAATCCCTATAGTCGCGAAGCAGCTAGAAAAATACCAGCCAAACAACGATCCCTATAGCTTCGTAGAGTAGTTTGAGCAAGTTTGTGAAGCCAACGGCCTCACTAATCTCGCTCAGCAACGATCACAAGCTTTCGGCCTATACTTAGGTGATAAGGGAAGGACTTGGTACACCAGCCTAGATGCCGCGGAGCACAATGACTTCAATAACCTCAAGAATCTCTTCATTAAGAGATTCTCGGAGGCTGGGTACTCGACAACCTGATCGTACAACTATGAATGTGAAATATAGAGATAAGGAAGACATTAGGGATTATGTGACCCATGTGAGGAGTCTCTTTAAGAGAATCCTGATGAACGGATGACCCATGGAGAGAGCGGTGTCTATAGTCTTCATCAATGGGATACGGGGTGAAGAACTCAATAAGGCCTTGGCAGGCAACTCAGGCTTGCAGCAAGATGCACTAACTAGGGTCTTTGAAAAGGCCATTAGAGTGGATGACCAGCTCAATGAGAGAAGCCCCAAGAGTTCAGGTTCAGAAGAGACTAACCTTAGAAACTCTTAGAGAACTTCAACATCAAACAAAAGATTAGGCCCAAGTACTCAGGACAAAGGAAAGGGTTCTGACCTAAGTCAAGAGCTAACGAAGATGAAGATGGAGCTAGCCAAACTACAAGAGATGATGAGATGACCAACACGCCCTCATGTTCAATGTGTGTATTGCGGTGAAAACCACCTACCAACTAATTGTCAGGACCCTAGGTCCCGAGCTTGCACAAATTGCGGTAGGTTCAACCATGATGCCATGCATTGTAGACCGCCAAGGAAACTTCCATATTCGCAACCTTACAATCAACCTTACCTAGCAAATAGACCACCAAACTTCTTCAAAAGGGGATCCCCATTGGGTTTACTGGCATCCAATGATGCTAAACTAGCCATTCCTAAGATGGAGATAAACCCCACTGGAATACCTAGACCACTTGGACCCTATGTAACCCATCCACTGAGCGATGCTCTAGTCCAATATGTGGAGGAGCTGAAAAACGAAGAACCTTATGTGAACCCTTATGTCATGTATGATGAAGAGGGTAATTTAAGCCTTATGGATTACAGACCAATATCGGTGATGGTGATAGGTAGAGGTAGGGGTAGATGTGTGGGAGTGCAGACCCAAGAGCCAATTGTGGTCACCTAGGACATATATTCTCGCACTGCACCGAGAGGAAGCATGCCAACCGTGACAAGGTAGATCTTAGATGCACGGAGTGTGGAATCACCCATCTCTTTGCTGATTGCCCTAACGGAAACAATCCTCTAGTTTGGCAATCATGCCATCAGTCCCATTTGGTTTGTTTGGTGTCAAGACACTCGAAGGGGAGATCATGCCCATCCCATTACATGTCATGACCCGCATGCAAACGAAGCAGGTTGGCATATCATTGCCAAGGCCTAGCAACTTAGACGCAGCCTCAATTGAAAAAAAGAGTCACAAGAGGAGGAAAAAGAAACCGAATGCAAAGGTCACACTAAAAATGGAGAGTACCACAACGTTGCATGCTAGAAAAAAGCTGTCAAACATAGAGGCAGAATGTCAGCTCCTAAGATGGTTGAGAAGTTAAATATGAAGGTAGGGGAATACCCCAACCCAAAGCGCCAACTTGAAGCCATCAAGAAAGTGAAGGAGTGGGTGAAAGAGGCCTAAGAACACCTAAAAGACACTGAGCCCATATTGGAAGATGAGATCAATGATCAATCAAGCATAAGCATGCCAATCTCATCAACATGACCAAAATTAAGAGATGTGACTGGACCACAAGCGGTACTGCTTAGACAGAGCTTGAATGCTACGGGCCAACAAATCAATCAAGGCCATTGGCCTGGAAATTAAGGATTTGGAGAAAAGCAAGCAGCTAGCAACCTCCTCACCACACTAGTGACCATCCCTGTGATGCTAAGCCTCGGAGACATGATGTTATGGCAAGAGCTGAAACAATGGGTTGAAGGTTCGCTGGAGCAAGCTGTTGCTGACTTGCACAGGCATGATGCAAAGATGCAAACATCGAGTCTGATGCTACACTCAATGCCCAAATCCTTGCACATCAATGCCTTCTAGGAAGGCATGGAAATGCATGCTATCTTACCGGTCTTAACTCTCGGGGATACCACAAGAAAGGGAATTGTAGACACAGGGGCATGAGTTAGTGTGCTTAGCCACATAGTGCTCCACCAGGCTTTGGGTAACCTGCATGTTGAGAATGCTAGGTTTAATGTCACGCTAGCTAACGGAATGAAGGTAAGGCCATTCAGAGTGTTAAAGGACTGGCCCTTGAAGATTGCAGGAGTCTAATTCTCCGTTGACTTTATAGTCATGAAGGGGGTAGACTATGACATCCTACTAGGCCAACCCTAGATGTGCAATGCATGCATCATAGAGGATTGGGGTAATGGTCTAATCTTCTTAGGCAATAGAACAAAAGTAGTGAGGGTAGAGATGGACACTTGGAAGACAACACCAGTCGACCTAAACGCCATCTCAACCATGGTGAAGGGTGACGCCCAGATTAGAAAATATTACGGGTCGTTGACTAAGTATATCCCTTGTCCAAAAGATGAGTGAGATTGGATGCATGTGCTAGCCACTACTGGTCTGCCATTCTCGGACGGTGAGGAGTACGAGCAGGCTGCTAAGGCAATTGATAAGCCCAGAGATGAACCTTCAGTGCCAGTCTACATGATGGCTAAGAGCTCAAGTGAATAACCAAACCCTGCCAAATTCCATACCCCCAGCAACAAGCGAGAACTCCTTGAGATCCTAGAGCATCTGAAGAACAAGCTAGTAGGCAACCCAGCTGCCACTAACCTTAAACCTCTCCAAGTTCTCTTGGACAAACCTAAGTGGCGATGGACCAAAGTGCATGACTTAAATTTGATGTACAATTGGGCCTTAGTTCATTGATGAAAATGAGGAGTCGTATCAAGACTTAGGAGATGATGGGCAGTCGGATAAAGATAGCACTAACAATGAATACACGGACTGTTGTTCCCTTAGTGACCAAAGTGAAGGAGAGATGGATACCATAGAATATGACAATGAGGGACGATTGATAGAACACATACGAGCATACTCCAAACCAAGTAAGAAGAATGTCTTTAGGATTGAGAAAGGAGTCATGAGTATGGATTATGACTGCACATGGTTGGAACACATAGGAGTGATGGATTACGAACAAGCAGGCCTAGTCCAACCAAGTGCTGCACCATTATTCAGAACGGATTCACCCTCTGAGCTACGACCTCCAGGAGAGATTCTCCCTTCTAACGAAGTTGGAGAGTTTGATTCTGAGTTGGAAGTAAGGTCAGATAGTGTTCCTGAAATGCCTCAACCTGCTAAGACTAGACGCATGAAAGGGAACCTACCTGTTCACCTAAGGCACCGAAGGCTGAAGGAGGAAGTAGCCCAAGGAACCACATACTAATGAGCAAAGAAAGTCACAAGACCTACCAAAGCAATTCATGAAGTTCAAAAAGTAGTGATCTTACTGGGTGCCAAATGCTAGGGGCAAGCCAACAAACCAATAGAAGGACCCACCAAGGTTAAGGAGGTCAATTTAGCCAAGGAAGGGGAGACCCCATGACCTATCTTTATAGTTGATGACTTGACTAAGGAAGGGAAGCAAGTCTCATTGCTCTCTTGCGAGAGTATATAGACGTGTTTGCTTGGTCCCTCAATGAGTTAAAAGGGGTAGATCCGAGTGTAGTGACTCACAACATACCCACGACACCCGATGCAACGCCGGTCAAGCAACAACTGTATCCAATGAGTCCCAAGCATGCTCACACAGTAAAATAAGAGATTGATAAGCTGTTAAGGGTACGATTCATTTATGAGATTAAGCACATGGACTAGGTCTCACCCATAGTGATAGTGTTGAAAAAGAATAGAAAGATCAGAGTGTGCGTCAACTACAAGAAGGTAAACACTGCTACGAAGAGAGATAATTATCCATTGCCATACACTGAGCACATGCTCAAAAGAGTGGCTCATAAAGAATCCTATAGTTTCCTGGATGGCCTGTCGAGATACAATCAGGTGCAAGTGCATCCTAACAATACACATAAGACTGCATTCGCCACTGAGTGGGGTGTCTTTGCCTACATAGTCATGCCCTTTGGGTTGACTAATGCACCAGCTACCTTTCAGAGGCTCGTGTGCCATCTTCAAATACATGCTTAGAAAGGAGTTGGAGGTTTTCATAGATGATTTGTGTATTCACTCTACATGGAAGGAACACTTAGATAAGCTCCAAGCGGTCTTTGAACGATGTCAGTTATATCGAAGTGCCAGTTCTGGGTAAAGCACGGATGCATCCTAGGGCACATGGTGTTGAAGAATGGCATTGCCATGGACTCCTCGAAAGTCAGGGTTATTGTTAATCTTCCACCACCATTTGATTATGAGGGAGTTCAATGCTTCATAGGCCACACAAGATACTACCAACGCTTTGTATTGAACTATGCATTGATTCCTAGACCTCTATACAAGTTGCTGATTATATTCGAGTGGATCGAGGAATGCCAATGTGTATATAAGGAATTGAGAAATGCTCTAACTACTGCACCAATTCTAAGAGCCCAAGACTGGACAATCACCTTCCATGTCCATATCGATGCTTCGAAATTCATTGTGGGAGCTGTTTTGTGCCAACCTGGTAAACACAACCTAGATTATCTAGTGAGCTTTTCTAGTAGACAACTCACAGATATAGAAATGAATTACTCAACAACGGAAAGAGAGGCTTAGCCATGGTATTTGCTGTAAAGAGATTTCAACATTATCTTTTGGCCATGCCTTTTACCTTCTTTGTTGACCATCAGGCATTGCTTTATCTTATTAATAAACCTTGCACTATGGGACGCATTGCTTGATGATTACTTCTACTTTTAGAATTTGACCATATGTCTCGCATACCCATAGGAGAAGCTGCTGGATATAGGGCATCCTTGACAAATTACCAGATGCGCATCTATTTCACCTGTCTAGCACGAGAGATTTATTTAGAGTTGATTTGATGCCGTATTGGGCAGACAACATAGTCCAAGTGCTTGAGCATGGATTCCCTTATCGACCCATCAAGAAGGCCTGACTTAACCGACTCATCCTTAAAATCCAACCCTATTAGTTGATAGCAGGCCAACTTTAAAGATTGGGGCAAGATGGGTTGCTACGTAGATGTGTGTGTGAGCATGAAATGCATGATGTACTGGCAGAGACACATGGTGGGATTGTACGAGGACACTTCAACGAGCCTGCAAGGTGCTACAAACTCAACTGTGGTGGCCTACTCTCTTTGGAGATGCCGTATGATTCGTAAAACACTATGACCAACGGACCAAAGTCCTTGCAAGGATCAAATGGAGCTAACATCTATCATTGCAAGACAACCCTTCGAAAAATGGGGAATTGAGTTCATTGGGCCAATTAGTCCTATGATATAGTATTCACAAGTCAAATACATCATCGTTGCCACGGATTGTCTCATGAAGTGAGCTGAGGCACGAGCAACTCGGAAAAACAATGCTAGGACAATTGTCAAGTTCTTATGGGGGCAGGTGATCTCACGATTCGGCTAACCCATAGAATTGGCTAGTGACTAAGGCATGCACTTCATTAATGAAGTGATCGCTCACCTCCTGTCTACCTTTCTAATCATCCATCGAAAGTCTTCACCTTACTATCCTCAGGAAAATGGCCAAGCTAAGTCTAGTAATAAAATCTTAGTGAACGTCCTGACCAAAGCAGTCTTTGCTTCGCGCAGTGACTGGGATAACAAATTAATGGCGGCCTTGTGGGCCTACCACGCAGCCTATAAAATTGTTGTAGGACAGACTCCCTTTAAGTTGACCCATGGGACTTAAGCAATTCTATCCATAGAATTCTTCGTTCCTAGCTCAAGAATCTCTCTTCAAGAGAGATGGGATGGAAAGGAGGCATGGACAGAGCGCCTAATTGATTTTGAATACTTATTGGAAACTCGACTTCTAGCCACCCATGCACTGATATGTGAGAAGGCAAGACACAAAAGTTGGTTTGACAAGCATGTCAAGCAACGAGAATTCACACAAGGAGACTTAGTACTCTTGTACTCAGTCAAGGGTCATAAATAAAAGATAAAGTTTAGAGGGCTAGGGCCTTTCAGAGTCCGCGTGCCATCAATAGAACTAGTAATGTGGAACTCGAAACCCTAGAGGGAGAGGGCATAGGCTTCTTCAATGGCAGTCGCATCAAGAAGTACTACCCTCCCACACACCTATTACATGAACCTCCAATGCTAGAGTCCCTTGTCAATGTATGAGTGTCCACAATTATGGAAATTGAAGATGAGGATGAGGAAACAGTAGAACTAGCTTACCTAAGCATAAGGGTCATTGCCAAGCACACGACCACACTCAATGCATTGATCGATGAGGGGGCTAACTTCAATGTCCTGACTCACGAGCATTGGGCCCAAATTGGCAAACCACAGTTACATCCCACTAATGCCAAACATAGCCCATTTGGGGACCGATCATATGCACTCTTGGAAAAGTGCAAAATGGCAATCTCTATCGAGTCTGAGAGCCTACCAATGATCTTTTATATGTTGTGAAACACTAAAGATGCAAGTACGGAATCACTATTAGGACACACGTTTAAAAAGCAAGCTCATTGCAATGTTAATTATGAGTCCCAATGCATTCATCTTGCCATAGGCAACGTGCATATAGTCACCACTTTTAGCAAGGACTACCTGACCCCTTCAAAGTCTGCAAAGCCAATGGTAGAGAAATCCTCTATCAAGTCTAAGAAGGGGGGTCATGACCCATCACAACCCGCCAAACCTCAAGACAAGCAAATCACTAGAGCCAAAGCTGGGGTCTATGAAGAACCAAAGCTTCGATGGATACCGAAATATCAAGGCCCGCCCCTTAGGAGCAAACTTCCATGACTGCGAATAACTAATAATCCACACTCGAAACCTAGAAGACTGAGACGGAGCTATCGACATCGTCGACAAATGGCCAAACCGTGATGGGTCTTGAAGACCTTATTGCAAGCTCAAGGCTATTACAAAGCTAATACATGGATATGGGTACATAAAGCCAAGATGGCTAAGGACACTACTCAAACATCACTCTCAAGCTTGACCACCCAAAGCATCAAGGAAAATCAAGCACACATGCCACAAGAGACTCAAGCTGCGAAGCCCATAGAATCCCAAAAACCTAGGCTAGTGGAACTTAAGTTGAGCCATTGCCAAAAACTACATCCTGCTACTCACAAGCTGCCTCAACCTAGCCCCATTTGTGCCCTTGAGGCCTCAGAATAATCTAGAAGAGCGACATCCATAGCTCCAACCAAGCCCTGATGAACAAAAGACCAAGCCACAGCCTCAGGAGTAACCCAAGCTGCAATAATCACGTGATGTACTAGCTAGTTCGGTCAAACCCCAACCACCAATCAGCTTTAGACTCTCTTATGAGCGGAGATCAATTCTAACCTTGGCCGCAGACTTAGCGGAGAATACAAGGGATGACTTGGTTGCTTGTCTGAGATGCTTGGACACCACCTTTATGACACTTGCTAAAACTACAACAGGCTAGATTTAGGTCTTTTGGATGAGCCTATGGCGACAGAAGTGTGTACACTCCCTTGTTCTTTGGAAGAATCAAAATTTGTATTCATTAAGGCTTCCAAAGCAGTCGAGGAGCTAATTGCCACTGAGATCTCCAAAGAACACGTACAAAACTAATGCCTCATTATGTCCTATCACAAGAGCAATGTCCTTGCCACCATAGACAAAGAAATCAAGGAGTTAAAATAACTTGCTAGCACTGACTCCTCTTTCTTGAGGAAATAGTATGCTCTTCGACTTCAATGGGAGCTAGAGGGCTACCAAATCATGACTAACGCTGAGCAATGATGTGCCATCCAAACCTCGGAGTATGACCCCACTTATGTAGCTCCAACCTCCTATAGGGTGTTGACCACCATCCATAACCGACCCCTAGAAGAGCACATCTTGACCCACTTGTATCTAGATCAAATTTTGACCGAGGAGGAGTTACACATTGCAAGTCGAGTAAACTCCAATGACTTCCTCATAGATGTTCTCACCTACATTACACAAGTAGGCATCCGTCCTTTCAACATGGACCATTATGCGCATTTAGAATACAATCTGAATTTCTATACTTGGTTCATGCAGAAGTAAAGCCCCAAGAATACGTGTTGAATGCCCTTGACCTCTCAAACTCTAATCCTAGGAAGGATTCTTCTCATTCCCAAATGGAGGGGGTAAGGTGAAATCAAGAGATGAAATCAAACATGTAAGTGGAATAAAACATGCAAGGAAAAATTAAAAGTCTCAATCAACGCCCAAAATAGATGAAAATCAACTCGTGATTAAGGAAAAATGTCATAAAATTTTGGAAAGGAATAGAACAGCTCGAAGGAAAAATCTATTTTTATGCTTAAGCATGTTCTCCTTTCCATAAAAGCATAATCAACTCCTGTTTATCTTCCAGCAAGAAAGTGTCTTAAGAATGCTAATGGTGAACCATGGTCTTATGACAGAAGCTGAAGATGGTAGCACAATAGGATCGTGCCCACCATCTTCCATTCACGGACAAGGAAAGAGCGAAGTATGGCCTTTTTTAAAAAAATCGTGTCTACAAACCAACTGAAGTTCTGAAGCATCCACAATATTGTAGAGGTGGTGGCTAAAAAGGGTTGTGGAGCAATGCAACCTAGAAAAGTACCTTGAGAAGTTTGGGCAAGAGCCTGATCACACCAAATGTATAGAACTCTTGAGGACCTACAACCCTGACAAGGAATGTGGGATGGTGACTGTGGGGAGGGGAGAAGGAACGAAGCAAGTTCAAATTCAGCTCAGTAAGGCCTTGGTGGAAAAGGCAATGGGTTTGGAATCTAAGATGGAAAGGAGACAAAAGCGGGATGTCTATGCCATGCTAAACATGAAGAGGAAGCAAGTCCTGACAAATGATGGTATAAGCATTCAAGACATCCCCGACCCAGAAATCAAAATGCAGGCGAAAGTCATCCATTCCCTCTTCTCCAGCTAGCAATACAACTCCCTCATGCACATAATCAATGTTCCCATGTTGGAGAGCTTGGCAACTCATGTGTTAGATGAAATAGACTGGAACGGCTATGTGCGGAAAACCATTGATCAATCCGCTAAGGCACTAGCCCTGGGAAGCAAGCAGGCTGGTGGGGAATCCCTGGCATCAAAGGGAGTTGAGAGGAAGAAACCATCATCCAAAGCCTCATTCATTGGGTATGGGGGAATCTTGACCACTCTAATCCAGGAAGCAGTAAACGATGCACAGAATGGAGAGGAAGGAACCAATGAAACACCTGGAAGGTCACCTCCTCGTCGAGAATGAGAACAATTAGTGACGAGGAGGGAGTAGCAGAAGCCCAATCCACCAAAAGAAAACCAAAAACACCCAAGAAAAAGACGACACATGAGAAGCAAGAAGAGAGAATGATGAAAAAGGAGAAGGAATAGCTAGTCAAAGCGCAAAGAAAGTCTGAGAAAGCCGAAGAAGAGAGAAGAAATAAAGAGAAGACTAAATTGCAGAGAATAATAGAAGAATCGAAAAGGGTAGAGGAGGAAAGGCAAAGGAAGGCGGAAGAAGAAGACAAGGAGTTGAGAAGAAAGGAAGTAGAGGACTCAGCACAAGCTATGCACATGTCCATTGAGCAACAATGCAGGTATGAAGAGTTGGTAGCAATGAGCCCGCCAAGGCAACATAGGGCTGGGGACTAGTGGCCAAGTACTAGAAGACTTGCCTCCACCTGTTCGAGATGGAAAAGTCAAGGCCACACTCTGCCCAATCCCACCCATCGTCTTGCTGGCCACCCCAACCATTGCAGCAACACGAGGTACCCCTACCACAGTTGACGCCAGCAACCTCATGGCCTAGGTGTAGTTCTTAGTCAATAAAGCACATACCCCAATGCCTAACTCTAGTGCATGGATCCCAATGATAGGAATGAAAAGACTAGTAGTTTTGTGGACGTCGAATCCCAATAGGGGCCCAAGTGACACAGAGTCGAGGTGACCACCACCACGGGGCCGTGGCCCACTGATTAGGACAAGCATGCCAAGGAGCTTTATGCTCAATTGGAAAGAGCCAAGGAGGAGAAGAGAGCCGTAGTGGCAAAGCTAGAAGCTAAAAAGAAATGTCCACTGCCTTCCAACTAGAAAAAACACGCCAAGTGGCCATGCAACAAAAAGAAATCAAGGAGCTAAAAGTGGAACTCAAGGCCAATGAAGATAAGGAGGAACACTGGTGAAAAATACTAGAAGAAGAGAACTATGAGTTGGTTGGAATGCAAAGGGAGTACAAGCTCCTGGTCCTACAGTAGGCAGAGCTCGAAACACAGATGAGAAAGCTCTAGGAGGACATGGAAGAGCTCGCCGCACTAGAGGCAGAGAGAGTGCAAGAGCAAGAGGAACGTCAACCCTTGTTTGATCGCCTTGCAAGCTATTTCCAGTTTTCTTTTAAGTGTATCAACTGCCTCCTCCTCTTCAGAGAGTGTGATGTCCAAGATTGTGCTGAGGAAGGCATGTTGTTGGGCCTCTAGACCGGCATGCGGTGTCTGCCCTGCTTTCTGCTAGTATTTTGCTTCCTTCCGCAAGGACCAAATGACACACTAGGTCCTTCACTTTCTTCTCGCTTTTGGCCTCCCATTCCTTTGCCTTATTTTTCATTTCTTCTCGCTTTTGGCCTCCCATTCCTTCCGCAAGGACCAAATGACTCACTAGGTCCTTCACTTTCTTCTCGCTTTTGGCCTCCCACTCCTTTGCCTTATTTTTCATTCCCAAATCTAGGACATAAGCCTCAATCTGACTTGACAAGATTAGCGAGAAAATCTATTGAGAGTGGGTGCAATGAGATGAGGAGTGGATTCCACCATCTCCCTCACCACAACCAGGATCCCCTCAAGAGCAAGATACCACATTAGAAAGGAAAGTAGAGGCTAAAAATAAAAGAGCTAGAATGCTTGAACACGCATGCAAAAGGGCAAAAGCGCAATTGCATGCAGTCTAAGAGCCTCCCATCCCACCGAAGAAAGATTGCTCACCCATGAACTAGAACATGAAGCTGGGAGCAGTGGGAAAACCGCCACCAGCCCTCTGATTTCACTTTCTGATACCCAGCAGCCCTAAGCAAAGTGCTATCCATTGAAGTGGTAAAGGAAGTGATCGCCATGGGAGGAAGGCTTGATGATTGATGGCTTGTCGAAAGAGAGAAGAATCCAACCGCGTGGGGGACAGAATCTCCAAACTACTGAGAAAATAAGGTTGATAAGGTACCCCACACAGTGAAAGGATATGAATCCCAAGCTAAATAGAGGAGAAGAGTCTGGAATGGCAATGTAGATGCATGGAAGTTGTTTTATGGCTCCCTGCCCTTCAAGTGAAATGATTCAACCTATCTACCGTATCCTCGGAGGGTAGGAATACATTTTGATCATCCTGACATCCATGGCCGATACGACTTCCCTAAGATCTACAATGTTAACATCACAAAGCTCGAGGAAGCACTCGCTTTCTCAGAACATGATCTATGGGATTCCATGTCCCACATCTTAATAGAATTCTCTTCCTACCCCTAGACTCCACCTTTGTAAAAACATGTAACTATATTAGATTACTTAGGACACTCCTCAAGCAACCCCGCCGCACCAGCAAAGTACCATCCTTCTCTGCTCTTTTTTGACATTAATGTGGGAATAGATAAATGTGCCATGACTCGGATGATGATACTTGTTGCTCTACTCCCATCATTTTGCATGGAGCTCCTTGAGGACATGAACGACAGTCATTTTACTAGGTGTAGCGATCTATGTTTGTCCACCACCCCTTTCCATGCTAGGATAGGCCAAAAAGGGTATATGCTAAGCAAGAGCTTCCTTAATAAAACATTGAAGCCCCCTAGTTCCCCATCTCACACTCAAGAGCGTGAGGAATAGATCCTCTATTTTGTACTACCCCTCGAAGGTCATAATTTTTTTTAAAAAAAAGAAGAAGAACGAAGAGGAAAAGAGAAGCACCTCATGAGCAAAGCAGTTGGACCACCTCACTTCACATAGACCACAAGCACTGCATATAGGGATTCTCAAGTTAGGTGCATCTAGTGGCTTCAGTCGATCGGCTCCATCCCTAACCCCCTAGCTCTTTTGATTCCACACTCACACGCTTAGGGCACATCAAGAGCAGGACATACCTAGGGAGATTCAACTACTTTGGTGAGGTCCTCTCAAGGATGAGGGAGAACCTACAAAGGCCCTCATAAGAAAAGCGTGAGGTGCAATGTAATTCATTTTATCAGCGCGCCAAACCAACATCGACAAAGGGATAAGGCACCTTGAAGGGAATAAGGAAAAGCCATGTTAAGATTGTAGTGTAGCAACCGCGGAGGGCAAGAGGATGGGTCTATCAAACACCATTGTCAATTTCAAAGGATAGACCCACTCAAGGTCAGCGTTAGGGAGGGACTCGTCCCAACTACATCTTCAATTTCGAGGGCCGATCTATCCAACACCATCCCCCATAAGGGCTTGTATACAAACTCAAAAAAGCCATCTGGCTACAAGAATCCCACCTTCCAACTACTACCCATTAGTGCTATGGGACCTGGCACTAGGCTAGGAGGGGGTAATGTTAACCTTGGCATAAGAAGAAAGTAGCAAAAGTGAAAAGGTGCAAGTCAGGACCTAAAAGAGGTGACCTAGAGGGAAATCAGACATAATGGAAAAAGCAAGAGGGGGAATGGACGAAAGTGCAAGGGCGGCCTCAAAAATCAAGTCAAAGGCAAGAGCACATTTTTAAATGCAAGCCGCCCCTAAAACTGTTATAAAAGAGTGCAAGGCTCCTTCCTGTGCAAAATTGTAAAAGGTAGGAGGGCATAGGTAAAGAGATAAGGCAAATAGAAGGAAATGGAAAAGAGGACCTTGCCACAATGACTGGTCATGTAAAAAAGGGCCAATTGCCCAAAAGGGATTTAGGGTTATGTATAAAAGCCAAAAAGTGAATAGAGAAGTTCATTCTTTAGTGTGTGGAAAAATTGGACTCTTCTTCTTCTTCTTCTCTTCTTCTCTTTGCTTGCTTGTGTGTGCTCGAGAGAGGGAGTCTGAGGGAGTGAGTACTGTGTGAGGGTGAGGGATCTTGGAGCTGAAGCTCTCCATTATCTCCTCTCTTCTTCTTCTTCTTCTTCTTCTCTTCTCTTCTCTTCTCTTCTCTCGTCTCATGCATGGCTATGGAGGATGGAGCTTGGAGGTGGAGGCTTGAGGATGCTTGAGCTTGCATCACAAATCGTGGAGCTATCGGTGTGCTTGAGGGAGGAGAAAACTCATTCGGGCATTGAGGTAAGCTCACTACATCTCGGTAGGATTGAAGGCACGTCGACTAGGTGAGAGATAGCCATAGGTGCTTGCTTGAAATGCTTGGACAAGAAGCGGTCCATGGGTCTTGGCGATTGAGCGGTGAGCTCCCTCTACATTTTGGTTCCGTTGCTGGGACCAATGGATTCAAGCTTGAGTGCTTGCGCGCCTCACTCGAGCGTCAAAGTAAGGGTTCTTAAGTGGTTCTCAACATGGAGCACATAGGAGATCAAGAGTATCACCTCCTGTCAGGATAGCCTTAGTTGTGGCAATAACTTGGATAGAGATCAAGTCAAAGGCAAGAGTGCATTTTTAAATGCAATGCGCCCCTAAAACTATTGTAAAAGGGTGCCAAGCTCCCTCCTAGGCAAAATTGTAAAAGATAGGCGGGCATAGGTAAAGAGATAAGGCAAATAGAAGGAAATGGAAAAGAGGACCTTGCCACAATGGCCAGTCATGTAAAAAAGGGATGACCGCCCGAAAGGGATAGGGAGGTGGCAAATGCCAACTTGGAACCTTTCTATCTTGTGGATGTTTTGCACATTGATCATCAATAGTATCTCAATTCACTGTTGTTGGAAACTCTTGTTCTGAAGGATAGGCCGAAGGTTGAAGAGGTGACATTAGGGCAAGAACTAATGGAATCAACCATCCTAGATTCAAGGGAGAAAGAAGCAGGAGCTGCAACTATTGAAAATTTAGATGTGTTAAAAGTGTTGCACAAAGAGCAAGAATTTGAGGCCCAGCTATAGAAGGTGATAAGGGTTATCGAATATGAACTAGCTACAGACTATCAAGTGTAGACCAAACTAAGCTCATTAAAATAAATGCTCATTTGGATATGAGGTTCCATGGGCAATTGATCTTCCTATTGAAGGAATTTAAGGATGCGTCCACTTGGGATTATTTTGATATATGAAGGGCTTACATGCTCATTTTTATCAACACCAGATTCTACTTAAATTGGATGCAATCCTAGTTCGAATGTGATAGTATAGAATGAACCCACATATAACAGAGCTAGTGAAAGAGGAGTTAGATAGATTGCTCTAGATAAGGTTCATTGCTCTGATTGATCAAGCCAAAATGGGTTTTCCTATAGTTGTTGTTCCCAAAAAGAATAAGAAACTAAGAATCTATGTGGACTACAAGAAGCTAAATGAGGCAGCCATTCTAGATTCCTTTTCCCTGCCCTATTTGGATAGCATTTTGGATGAGGTGGCTACCATGAAATGTACTCTTTCCTAGATAATTTCAATGGGTATAACCAGATCTATGATTAATCAAAGAAAAATTTTATTATGGCATGAAGAGTGTTTATTTATGCAGTCATATGGTTTGGTCTTAAAAACACTCTAGCATCCTTCTAGTGTGATATGCAAGAATCTTTGGGCCTTACTTAATAGAGTTTATGCAAGTATTCCTAGATAACTTCATTGTGTTTGAGATGGTGCTCCTACATCTTCACCATCTTTGGTTGTGTTACTTGATGTTGGGAGGTCAACCTCAGTCTTAACCCCATGAGAATTATGTTCACTATGAAGGGAGGCATGTTGCTAGGACTTGTCATTTCCAAAGATGGAATCACTATCGATTAGTAAAAGGTGATAGCGGTAACATATGCAAAAGCTCCAAACTCTCCACGATTTCTCTACGATTCCTTGGTAGTATACTTGCATAGACAACATTTGCAAATTTTGGTCCATGTAGCCATTCCTTTGAATAAGTTGGCACATGTTCCAAAACCTGCATTTTAGTGGGATCGTGCAGCTAATTTGCTATTTTGATTGCTCTAGATGATGCTATCAAAGGCTCCAGTTTTAAATTTTCAAGACACAAATAAGCAATTTCATGTCTCAGCAGATGCTTCGAATTGTGCCATTGGAAGTGTATTGATGCACGAGGATTCCAAAAGATAGTTCCAGCCTATTCACTATGCTAGCCAATGGTCATCTTGGCGACCAAAATAATTATTCTCTCACAAAATAAGAATGCTTCGGGATGATTATTAAGAAGTTTCATTAATATTGTTTGTTAGGCCATTCCTTTATCTTTCATGTGGATCATTTAGTGTTGGTTTATCTGGTCAAGTAGCAACATGTTATAGGTCCATTGGCATGTTAGATTCTTTTGCTTTAGGAGTTCCACTTTTGGGTCATGCATTGGCCTGAAGTCCAGCATGTGGCCTTCACATATTTTCTTTCTCAGCTAGATTTTGATGAGGTCCTTATAGGTCTAGATGATGATTTTCATGATGCTCAACTCTTTGTGATATCGATAATCAAGAGTTTGGCAAGTGGGCCTCTGAATCCTCCATGGTTCTAGTATGAGAAAATGCATACCCTTTTATTTATGGGTGAAATCCTAGAGCATTTGCTAATGGATCAACGGAATTGCTTGGCACTATGCAACCGATGGTTTGAATGTATCTTTGTTCAACTTTGTCATAGACTCGTGTGTTCTAAAGGGTGGTGTTGCTACTCCGGGTTTTTTTGTAGCACTAGATCCAATCCCTTTTATCTCATCGATCTTTGAGAAAATATTCTTCATCATATAATTAATGGGTTTTAATTTTGGCATTATCATTTTGATGGGTTGGTGCGCCCATTCCTATTATCAGATTATTTCAAAGAGTGTTTGGGCTTTTAATCTCTTAAATCTACAAATGGATTACCTAATATCATGGTTCTGAATATCGCTGGTATTCAGGTTTAAATGGTTTTGATGGAGGACTATGTGGCCTATCTAGTAGGCATTAAAGACACTTACTCATTATTTTGGGTGGGCATTCTTTCGAGTAGTAGTATGATGCTTCACAATATGGGCGATACTTATGGTGCATCATGGGGAAGGTGGCTATCATGGCCAATGTGCATCGGTGCAAAAATTTTGAGTTTTCATCATTGGCTTAACGGCATAAAAATGTAATTTACTTTCAAACTTGGCCTCATTCTCACATTGATGTACTTTTCTTGGCTCTCTCATTGCCTTCTTGCTTTCTTTATTGTTCTTTCTTCTTGACAAGATCTTTTCTACAACCATGGTGGCCAACGAGGTTGGATTCGATAGCATTACACCTATGTTGCTAGATCATTTAAATGTGATTCATCATGGGAGCAGTCTCTCTTTCTTGATTCTTTCTTTTGTTGCCATGGAGCACTACACTAATGTTAACCCCAGTTCGAGACGAAGAAAAAGAAGTCCAAGAAAGCTCCAAATGCGGACACAAAGGAAAAAGCGGGAAGGGAAGTGGCCAAAAGTGCAAGGGCGGCCTCAAAAGCTAAGCCAACAACAAAAGCACATTTTTAAATGCAAGGCGCCCATAAATTTTTTGTAAAAGGGCACTAGGCTCCCTCTTGTGCAAATTGTAAAGGGTAGAAGGAAATAGGTAAATAGAAAGGGCAATTAGAAGGGAATGGGAAAAGAGGATCTTGCCATAATGGGCAGTCATGTAAAAAAAGGGATGGGTATCCAAAGGGATAAGGACTTTGTATATAAACTCAAAATGTGAATGAGAAGTTCATTCTTTGATGTGTGGCAAAGTGGACTCATCTTCTTCTCTTCTTCTCTCCTTCTTGCTTGCTTGTATGTGCTTGAGAGAGGGAGCATGAGGGTGGGAGGGAGTGAGTGTGTGAGGGTGAGGGACTAAGGAGAAGAATATCTCCAACATCTCATCTCTCCTCCTCTTCTCTTCTCTTCTCTTCTCTTGTCTTGCACATGGCTATGGAGGATGGAGCTTGAAGGTAGAGGCTTGAGGTTGCTTGAGCTCGCATTATGAATCATGGAGCTACTGGTGTGCTTGAAGGAGGAGGGTACTCAATCAGGCATTGAGGTAAGCTCACTACACTCGTAGAGAGGGAATGCACGTTGGTTGTAGCTATGTGAGAGGTAGCCTGGCTTGAAACACTTGAACAATAGGTGCTCCATGGGTCTTGGTGGTTGAGCGTGAGCTCCCAACATTTTGGTTTCGTTGCCAGTACAAACAGATTCAAGCCTTGAGTGCTTACGTACTTTGAATCAAGCATTGAAGTAGGGTTTCACCCCTAAATCGGTGCTTGATATATGTAGGAGATTTAGGCACTTTAATCTTAGAAACAAATAAGTGTTCCAGTTTTATTGTGATTGGGCAAGTAGGAGGAAGCATTTCAGTTTTCTGTTTTGGATTTCTGTTGCATTTACAGTAGATTAGGACCAATAACTTGCAAGGAAACAATAGGGTTCTGCTGCTGTAAAACAGGTAGAACATGGAAAAGAAAATGAAAAAAATGAGTTTTGAGGTTTAATGCGCATGCAAGACATGGAGTTGGAAGGTTGAGGTTGGCTGGACAGGACCCTAAAAGTCCAAGACCAATGGGGAAGAGCTCATTTTTGCACTTCAGAGAGAGAGAGAGAGAGAGAGAGAGATATATATATATATATATATATATATATATAGAGCTACGGGTACAGAACGAATTGAGCTTGTTGATTTTCATATCACATACATAGGAGGCAACCTCTTGGCTGAAACATTGGGGTCTCACTGCAGCTCTCCTACATTAAGGGGATTGGCCCCAAGATGCGCTGCTTCAACATAAAGAACAAGCGTACAAGCTCCACTCTTTGATTTATCAAACGATCTAGTAGTTGATGTTTCCTCACTAAACTTACCCCAAGGAACCGCTCGTCTATCCTATCGCAAGGACTTCCTCACACTCTCAGCATTGGTCAATGTTTGGCATACAGGTGCTATGCATCCAGGATTTCGTACCATGTCGTATGCAAAATGCAAATGTGGATGCCTATTGTGCAAAACCATTTTATGATTAGAAATTAGCCACATGGTGTGCAAAGACAATTCTTTAATGATTTTTGATCTACGCGTTATTGCTACGTTGCTAGAGACTAGCACCAAGTTTCCTTGTGTTACTAGTCTCTTTAGACTTAAATTTTTATCATTCTATATGATAAGCACAAACAAAAGATCAAACTTTGCATCATTTTTACCACTTAAACGCTTCCACAATCCCTCTTTTTCCCCCTACCCTTTATGTGTTGCATCGTTGCATAGGTGTAGGGTTTTGGTTTTTTTGTCATTTTCAATGTATAAAGTAATAAAAACACACTATAATATACAAAAAAGGATGATTTGAGGCTATACCTGATGCCTCCAACTTGCTAAAAATTCATGAACATAAGTCATATTTTTCCTTAATTTTTAAAGCACGAAAATCCATGTTTATCTCATTTTTCCTATTTTTTCTATTTATTTATTCATAAAAATAGGTTATTTCTAATCTATGATTATTGAATGATTATGACAACTGAAAGATGCTTTTTATCAGAATTGTATCCCACATGAATCTCTTTTCTCCACCTGAAACAAACAAAATCTTCATTTTTCCTTAAAAAATGTGCTTTTCAAGTTGTAATTTAATTATTATGACTATGTATCATTATGGTTCTTCATTTCTTTTATGTGCAGCTCTCAAACATGATGCAAACAAGATCCAAACAAATTTTCGTTCCATATGAACTTCATTTCAACCATCAACCATAAAAAAGAATCAAATTTCCTTTATAAAAATGAGGCATACCACTTATTTGCGTATTGCGGGTTTTTTGATCATTAATATGGACAATGAACCAACCAGTGATCATTTTTTAGTGTTGAACACCTTTTCTTAGCCTCCACTTGATCTTGGAGCGATCCGGATAAGCATCCTTCAACCCTTCTTCTTCTTGATTTCCTTTTGTGAATCACCATTTGGAAGAGAGAGAGGGAGGAGAGAGAAAGACTAGATTTGGCTCTTAGGAACCGGGTAGCCATCGCATGTGAGGCCAGGCATTGGAGAGTGAGCAATTTCAGCAATTCATCGATGTTCTCTGATCAGGGGGTTGCTTTCAGGTCGCCCCATGGCCTCTCCTCTCCCACACGTTGCTTGCGTCCCCATAACCATCGTTTTTTTTTGCGATTAAAAAAAAAGCCCCCCCGATCGTGTGAATTTTTGGTGGGGGTGCTACCAAAGGGCACCCCCTTTCAACCAAAAGACCATTCACACACTTACTTCTTCTTGGCCTTTACTGCGGGCACCGCCATTTCCGTGTCGGTGTCCGTTTAATGATTCGAAAATTACTGCTCAACCGTCTCGGGGTCTCTCACTTCTGCCCACTTCCAAAAGTATGATCTAACACTTAGCAAATTTATGAAAATTCAGCAACCATCGCTTGGTGGGTCTTTTAGCCTGATTAAGAAATATTATCTTTTAGCACATTGTCCTTGTAGCTCTTTATTTTTCCATAATCGAGCGTGTAAAAAGGAGGGAGCTGAGTGTAGTGACCCAAGGAGAACAAGGCATTGGCCTTAGGTCCTGTCTCGGTACCCAAGAACCTACCAAGCCCTCGCAAGGCGACACTTAATCCTTTTCTAATGCTCACTTTTATTTTCACTCCAACTATCTCTTATTCTTAGTTTTCAGCTCGATGCCACCCCTAGGAAGACAAGGCATCGGCCTTGGGTCTTGTCTCATCCTAGGAACCTACCAAGCCCTCGCAAGGCGATGAACAATTGTGCAAGGATTTTGCTTTCTCTTTTTTTCATTTTCTATTTTTATAAGGGTTAGAACCCCTTTTTACACACCTTTGTTTATTTTTATCCTTCAATGATTCAGGATTTTACTTCTTTGCATATATTTATTCGAGTAAGCTTTTCGAATTGCCTCACAACTAATAAAAACCCCTAGAATGGCCGCCTAGCAGGTCAGCAACACAAGGTCACTAGAACTGCATTCTAAAACAAGTCTTTTAGTGCCTGACAATGCCTTCGCAGGAGGCAACAACTGCTTAGACCTCCCACAAACATATCTAGCTTAAACCTGGGACTTCATGCCTTGGTTGTCGGTCCCCAACAAATGAAAGAGAGTAACCCCAACATACACATATATCATTATCTACTTAAGGGAAAACTCAGAAGGGGGATGAAACCACCTAGAATGGCCACGAGAAGCTCCACCACAACGAAGGCTCCCTCCAATGACTTTGTCAGGTACGATGTAATCACTAAAATAGAAAACCATTAAACGTATCTGCACCAAACAGACATATGGCCCTCTTAGCATAAAGAAATATCACATTTCATTGCAAACTAACCGGCCCTCTTGGCCTAAAGAAATAAAATATTTAGACTCGACAAAACTGGCCCTCTTGGCCTAATGGAAATCAAGCATCAAAACCAGCTCATATATATCCCCCCTTAGAAAATTTTATTAATAGACAACAAGATGCTCCAGCCCAAGGAGGAAATAGGGCTTCTACCCTAAACTAAATGCATCAAATTATGACCCATACCTCCTACATAATGAAAAACAGGGTGATCATGGAATCGGCTAGAGCCATGTTGAATGAGAATAGCGTACCAAATGCATATTGGGTAGAGGATATAATGACTACTGTGTATGTCATGAATCATACACCAACATCAGGGATACATAAGGTGACTCCTCATGAGAGGCCTTATGGGATAAAGTCAGACATTAGCCATCTTAAGGTTTTTGGATGTTTGGCATATGTACATGTTCCAGATGAAAAGAGGAAGAAGCTTGATCCAAAGGCAAGAAAGGCCATCTTTATTGGGTATGTACAAGATAGGAAAGCATACAAATGCTACAATCCTTCTACTCATGAGACATTGGTCTCAGGAGATGTAGTATTTGATGAGCTGAAGTCATGGTATGAGAAGAACACCATCTTGATGAATAATGATGATGTTTGTCAATAGACTTATGTACATGCAGATATAAATGAGAGTGCAGAAATTTTTGGGCCTTCTAAAGATGCTACTACATTGGTTTAGTCCTTGGATAGGTAGATTGAGGACTTCAACGTCTTTGTCCACTGACACGGGTATGTCAGTGAGGGTGAGAAATGTGGATAAAGGCAAATGCAAACTTGATGATGTTACAAGGCCACTCACTTGTGGTTATGATTCACCTAGCACTGACAGCTTGGATAGTGAGTTTGGTATCCCATCAGTTGTGACTCTTGGTGTGAGACATAGATACGTACCACCTCATGAGAGAGGAGAGTCTCATACTACACCTCAGTTGAGGAGATCGGAAAGAGTCAAGAAGCCTATGGATAGGCTTGCATACAATGGCTACATAGTGAGGCACCATGCATATATGTCAAAAGTCACTAGCTTCAAGGAACCCACAAAGTTTTCTGAAGCTATTTTGGATGATCATTGGTGTAAGGCAATGGATGAGGAATATTTAGCATTGGCTGAAAATGACACTTGGGATTTGGTTGATCTACCTAAAGGAAAAATGCCTATTGGTTGCGAATGGGTATACAAGGTGAAGTGCAAATCAAATGGCACATTGGAAAGATATAAGGCAAGACTTGTGGCAAAAGGGTATGCATAACAATATGGTCTTGATTATGAGGAGACATTCGCCCCCTTGCTAAAATGGCAACCATGAGAATAGTGATTGCATTGGCATAATCTAGAGGATGGAGTGTGTATCAAATGGATGTGAAGAATGCTTTTCTCAATGATGATTTGGTTGAGAAAGTATACATGGATCAGCTCGAGGGCTATGTACATCCAAATTTACATACAGGTGTGTGTAGATTGAAGAAAACATTGTATGGGTTGAAGCAAGCACCTCGATCTTGGAATGCTAAGATAAGTGCATGCTTATAGAAACTTGGTTTCACTATGGGCAAGGCTGATCATAGCCTATTCACAAAGAAGACAATGGCTGGTTATGTGATATTCGTCATCTATGTGGATGACTTGATCATTACAGGTGATGATATCACGTGATTTGGAGAGATCAAAGAAATATTACATGCTGAATTTCAGGTAAAAGATTTGGGTGAACTGAAGTATTTCCTTAGGATTGAGGTTATCTCTACACCTCATGGTACTTGGTTGTTGCAAAAGCAGTATGCACAAGACATGTTAACCAAGTATGGTATGTTGGATTGCAAGTCTTTGAGCACTCCATTGGAGAAAAATGTTAAGGTACTTGGAGATGTTGGACATGAGATTGAGAATGTCACTATGTATAGACAAATGGTGGGTAGCCTGATTTACCTTACCATTACTAGACCAGGCCTTTAGCTATTTAGTTGGATTGATTAGCCAATTCATGCAGAAGCCTTTGAAGCCTCACTTGGATGCAATGAGGAGGATCCTGAGATATGTGAAGGCTACATCAGATTATGGTCTATTCTATGAGCATGGTAAGCCTTTGGAGCTTACAGGATATACAAATGTTGACTGGGTAGGAAGTACCTATGATCAGAGATCTACTTGTGGGTATGTATTTTCCCTTAGTAGTAGTATGGTTAGCTGGAGTAGTAATAAGAAACCTACAGTTACACTCTCTAGTACTGAGGTAGAGTATAGAGGTGCTGCACTAGCTGCATGTGAGGTAGCATGGCTCATGAAGCTTCTTGATGATTTGGGCATGCAAGAAGTCAGGCTTGTCACACTTTATTGTGACAACATGAGTAGTGTGCTCCTAGCCAGTAATCCTGTCTATCATGCTAGGACTAAGCACATTGAGGTACACTATCACTTTATTAGAGAAAAAGTGATTGCAGGGGACATTGATTTTGTCCATGTGAGGACAAAAGACCAAGTTGCAGATATCTTCATTGGGTGAGGATAAGTTTGCGCATTTTAGAGATCTACTTGGCGTGAAGTACCACACTTGAGCTGCTTGAGGGGGAGTGTTGAGAGTCAAGCTCATAGTCCTTGCTTCAGTTGTCTACCTTGGTTGTATAAGGTTGAGTCATATTGACTTAACCACAGTTATATCTAGGTTACTTGATCCTTGTATGTGTGGTGTGTTGTAGTTGAGTTGACTGTGTTGAAGATAATGGATTGAGGAGGGAGCATGGTTGCTACCCTTATGGTTTTGTCCATCTCTCTCTCTGACTATTTACAATTGTAGCTAAGAGAAGAAGACAAGAATTGGTGGAGCAAGCATAGTGAAGAGCTAAAGCGCAACCCCAACAGCTTCTTGGAGAGCCCGTGTCACAATGCAAGGATTGCTATCCTATCAACTAGCCCCAGGAACTGAGTATTTGGGAGCAAGGAGAACTCCAAACCACTCAGCCCTTTGAACTATCATTCCTCTACCCACGGGCCCTAGACCGAGTCCTATTACCAGTGGAAGTAGTGGACAAAATAATTCAAATTTCCAACAACTTGGTGAGTCGATGGATTGTGAAGCAGAGCATAGTTATCACTCGATGGAGCCACGAAGTTCTAGACTACTGGTAGGAGAAGGTGTACTAAATTCCCAAGATGATTCAAGGCTATGAAGCACAGCCCAAGTGGTGGAGGAGGATCTCAGATACAAACCTTGATGCATGGATGGCTTTCTTGTGGGGTAGCACATTCCCTAAAGAAAGGAATTATCCTATCTACATGCCCTACCCTCACACGCACAGAGTGGATTACAATAGGGAGGAGCATGGTAGGTATGACTTCCCCAAGATCTACAATGCCAATGCAGAGAATCCCAAGGAGTGCCTAACCTTCAAGGCAAAGACATCCATCCTTCAATCACATGCTTCCTCGAGGATTTCTCATTTTGTCCAGACCTTGCTTTCGTCACAACTTGTAACTATCTTAGGACCATTAGGTTTCCACTAAAGCAAAAGCCAATCGCTGAGGAGGCCCACCTATCTCCACTCTTTTTTTATCTCAACCTAGGAATAGATAGTTGTGCCATGGCCTGCTAATGATGAGGGCTACGTTATTACCCTCTTTTTGTATGAAAGTGCTCAAAGACATGAACGATAGCTGGTTTACAAGGTGTGGACACCCCTTTTTATCAATCACACCTCTAAACGTCAGGGCTAATCTCAAGAGCTACATGCAAAGCCGTGCCTTTTTGAGCAAGTCCCTTAGGCCACCCCATGATGCAACATCAGTAGAGGACCAGGGTACAGCCTAAGAGCACCCATGCATTGATTTAAATCCATGCATTGATTGAGCAAGTCCCTTAGGCCACCCCATGATGCAACATCAGAAGAGGACCGGGGTACAACCTAAGAGCACCCATGCATTGATTAAAAAAAAAAGGGGGGGGGGGGAGAAGAGAAAGAAAGAAAAAATACAAGGAAAAGAAAAGAAAATAAGAAAACAAAGAAAAAGAAAGAGAGCGAAAAGACCAAGTCCCTCAAAATTATTTGAGTGCCACAAATATTGCACCTCGGATTTTTTACCTAGCCCCATTCCCCACTTCATGCTTGGGGCACCTCAAGGGCAGGACTTCTAGACCTATCTCCCTAAGCCATGCACTGTACCAACAACAATGCATGAATTGGGTCCTCAAGTGTGGGACAACATTGCAGGCTGTTCGACCCAACTCCTAGTTTCACTAGCACAAGCACAATGCACCACATGGCAAGGTAGACACTGCCCCTAGGTAGCACACTTCTTTTCTTTTCAAATACAAACAAAGGCGGTAAACCACCAACTTTGGAGGCCCCTCCATTCACTTCAACCATTCTTGACCTCCACCATCTTAACATTTTGATCAGCTTCTCTCCAACGACTAATCCCCGCACAACCCCACTGTCATCAACTCACCCACCACCCATTAGATCACCGAATCCTCATCAACATAGACATGGAAGTGCCATTGGACTGGCACTCATCTAGGAGGGGGGTAATGTTAACCCCAGTTAAAGATGAAGAAAAAGAAGTCCAAGAAAACTCCAAATGCGGACACAAAGAAAGAAGCATGAAGGGAAATGGCCAAAAGCACAAGGGCGGACTCAAAAGCTAAGCCAAAGGAAAAAGTGCATTTTTAAATGCAAGGAGCCATAAAAGTCTTATAAAAGAGCACTAGGCTCCCTCTTGTGCAAATTGTAAAGGGTATAAGGGCATAGGTAAAGAGAAAGGGCAACTAGATGGGAATGGAAAAAGAGGACCTTGGCATAATGGTTGGTCATGTAAAAATGGGGATGTGTGGAAGCAAGAGATGGTTTAGTGCCCATCTCTCGTGATTCTCTTGAGGCAATGTAGTTGTCCTTCCAAGGGAAATTTTGATATGACTAGGATGATGTAGTGTGGTAATTTTAGGCAGGTCTACAATATCCTTGCTCTACACACCCTCCCATTCCCTTCGACAAAGATTATGTGGATGCTAGTGCATAGTCTCAACACCAAAATCTTGTGCATTTAGGTCTCTTAGGTCTGCTAATTCTTACTTCTACAAATGTGGTAACTCTGACTTTAGCTTCTACAGCTACCACTCCTCTTAGAGATGAGTGGCCCAAGTTTGGATAGCTTCAAGTTCTAGATCGGTACTCTCCAGATCCAACATAGTCTAACAACTTCGATCCCTGCTTCTTATAAGGCCAATAAAAGCAAAGAAAATAAAAAAGACAATGGACAAAGCAGAAAAAGGCGGCCTACAGAAAAGCAAAAGAAAAAGGGCCAAAACCACAAGAGGCAAACTTAAACGTCCAAGGAAAGTGCAAAAGGGAAAAGGAGCATTTGAAATATAAAAGTGCATCCTAAATTCTTGTGAAAGAGCACTCGAAGAGCATTAGGCTCCCTCCTATGCAACTTGTAAATGTAGACGGGCATGGGTGAAGGAACCATGCAAATAGGAAGGGAAAAGAGAAAGAAGACTTAGGCTAAAATGGTTGGTCATGTAAAAAAGGGGATGGGCACCCAAGAGGAGCAGGGCATGTATAAAAAGCAAAAAGTGAATGAAGAAGCTCATTCTTGTGTGTGGCCAAAACTAGCTCTCCTCTTCTTTTTCTTCTTGTTCTTGCTTGTGCTTGTGCTTGTGCTTGAGAGAGGGAGTGTGAGGAGAGGGAGCAAGTCTGTGAGGGTGAGGGACTGTGGTGGAGAAGCTCTCCATCTTCTCATCTCGTCTTCTTCTCCTCTCTTCTCTTGTATTGCGCATGGCAATGGAGCTTGAAGCTTAGAGCTTGAGAATTGAGCTTGCTTGAGCTTGCATCTTGGATCATGGAGCTACTATAGAGCTTGTGGGAGAAGGCAACTCAATTGGGCATGAAGGTAAGCTCATTACACTCGTAGGTGTGAGAGTGCACACAACTGTGTGAGAGGTAGCCATTGCACTTGACTTGAAATGCTTGAAACAATGAGCCGCCCATGGGCCTTGGCAATTGAGTGAGAGCTCCCACATTTTGGTTTCGTTGCGAGGACCATAGATTCAAACTTGCACGCTCTGAATCAAGCATTGGAGTAGGGCTTGCCCTGAACTAATACTGCTTAATATAGATAGAAAGCGAGTCGGAGGGCATTTGATATCTTTTGCAAGTAAGTTTTTTGATTTTTAAGGTTTAGGCGAGTAGGTTGGGTTAGATTAAGTGTTTCTTTGTGATTTGGATGCATTTAGGTAGGGAAAACTTAGGAAAAATAAAGAAACAAATAGTAAGATTACTGCTATAAATAGGGTAAAGTAGTGAGAAAAAGGGGTTTCAATGCATTTAGAGAGAAGAAGGGGAGTGGAAGGCTGAAGAACAAGGGGTTTAAGAGACAGAGAGAGCAAAGGGGAGCTCATTTATGCACTCAGAGTTTGAGAGAGAGAGAGAGAGAGAGAGAGAGAGAGAGAGAGAGAGAGAGAGAGAGAGAGAGAGAGAGAGAGAGAGAGAGAGAGAGAGAGAGAGAGAGAGAGAGAGAGAGAGAGAGAGAGGTTGTTGTAGGGTAGTAGGGAGGCAAGGAGAGCTTTGATTTGTGCAATTGAACACATTCACACGCTATAGGTGAGTTGTTTTGATCACACCGACACCTTGTTGTTTGATCTTGGAGCTTGCCAAGGACTAAGAGGAGACATTGTGAGCACTACATTGGATTTCTGTCACATCTGTGCCCATTTTTCTAGTGTAGTCTAGACTATCCGATTCCTAGAATCGGACCATTAGACTATCCCAAAGTCATCCAATTTTCATAATCGGATGTATTGGATCATCCGATCAGACAATTAGCCCAAAAACCAAACAACTTGACCATTCATTCGGACAAATTAGACTTAGACAACCTAGAATCGGACGTCCGATTCTGGGAATCAAATCAAAACTTGCAAATTGGATAGGAGAATAGAACATCAAATGCTGGAAATTTCTAACCTTCTTGGACCCTATAGGGACCAAATCCTGACAGTAGGACACCCTAGTAGGTCCCCAAATGAGTAGATAGGGCAATAGAGTTGATTGACTCTAGGATCAATACTCGATAGTCCAAGAGCGACTGCGATCATTGACCATGCTACCCCAATAGAGGCCCATATTGATAACTTGAACCCACTACCCTTTAGGCCATGCATCAATCGTGTAGCAGGGACCTAGAGTGGACCACTCCGAGTAGCTACCACTTGTGCAGGAGAGCTAGCACTAGTCAAAATTAATTAAAGGGAGGTGATTTGCATTAATTGTGATTGAACTCATACACTTCATCATATATCCACTTGAAGTGCATGAGGAAAGATAGAAAGCTCGATTTGGCACAAGTCCACTCCACCACTTGTGTATCCCTTTCATGTAATGTTGCAAACTGATTTGTATAATAAGGAACACAGTAACGGGGCCTAAGTAAGCAACAAACCCACTAACATGTCGAGAACCAGCAATAATCCTATGGACAATGAGCTTGACTTGGGAGAAATCCCAATCGACATTCAACAAATGGTAGACCGGTATGACATGTAAACCTAAATGGTACATCATGGTAGACCAATCAAGGAGATCATAACCGATCTTAAGGAAGAAAGAAAGTGGGCAAGAAAAGCTTTGCAAGGCATTGCCACCTACAACAACCAAGAGCAGCTAGCTCAAAAATTGAGACAGGAAAAATAATTATGTCAGGTCCAACATGTCTTAGCTCTCGCCAATAGAACTAGGGCAGGACCAAATGCTGAGAGAGGGAGAGAGCATTAGAGGTTGATCTTACGTCGATCAAGCTTCCCGTGAAGCGATGCTAAGACAATACATCTACTATTCCAGAGCAAAGCAGCCCTAGCAACTACATTGCTAGCAGAACTAGGATCACACCAAACTCTAAGAGCCAAACCAAAATACCTACACTTGTTTGCTAAGAAACTCGAGCCCAACAATGACTTGTATAGCTTTGTGGAGTAGTTCAAGTAAGTATGTAAGGTGAATAGCCTCACAGACCTTGCTCAACGAGCACAAGCTTTTGGACTTTGCCTAGGAGACAAAGGACAGATGTCATTTACTAGCTTAGACAATGTCGAACAAAATAATTTTAATAAGCTCGTGTCTCTTCATCAAGAGGTTCTCTGAAGTGGAATACTTCGACAACCTCATCATCAAGTTGACGAATGCCAGTAAAAAGGACAAGGAGGATATTTGAGATTACGTCACCCACGTGCGGAGTCTCTTTAAGAGAATCCCAATCGCAGTGGAAGGACCTAACGAACATCTCCACCATATTTATAAACAAAATCCAAAGCAAGGAGCTCTACAAGACCTTGGTAAGCGACTCGAACAACCTACAAAGGGATGTGCTAGTGTGGGAGCTTTCGCTCAATTGCCAAGACCCACGGACTGCTTATTGTTTCAAGCGTTCCAAGCCGAGAACTAATGGCTACCTCTCACATAGCCAACGTGCCATCCATATCTACGAGTGTAGTGAGCTTACCTCCATGCTGATCGAGTTACCTCCTCTCCCGTGCACTCCTGTAGCTCCATGATCCAAGTGCAAGCTTCAAGCAAGCTCCATCCTCAAGCTCCACGCTCCAAGCTCCCTAGCTACGAACAAGACAAGAGAAGAGAAAAGAAGAGAAGAAGAGAGGAGAAGATGGAGAGCTTCTCTTCCTCTATCCCTCACCCTCACACACTCACTCCCTCACACTCTCACACTCCCTCTCTCAAGCACAAGCTCAAGCAAGCAAGCAAGAAGAAGAAGAAGAAGAAGAAGAAGAAGAAGAAGAGGAGACCTACTTTTGGCCACACACAAGAATGAGCTTCTCATTCACTTTTCAACTTTATATACAAAACCCTAAATCCCTTTGGGCGGTCATCCCCTTATCCCCTTTTTTACATGGCCGGCCATGGCCTAGGCCCTTTTTCCCATTGTCCTCCTATCTTCCTAGCTTCCTTCCTACCGCCCATCAACCTTTACAAATTGCACGGGTGAGAGCCCCACGCTCCTTAAATTAAATCATGATGCGCTTGCGCTCTTTTACAAAATTATTGACTTGCGCTTTTCCTTGTGCGCCTTTGTCTTCCGTTTCACTTTGCTTTGGCCTTTGTCCTTCTACTTTAGCTTTTCCAGATTTTCCACCTTGTTTGTCTACTGGTTAACATTACCCCCCTCCTAGAGGAGTGCTAGTCCCATGGCACTCACCATCGTAGGTAGCAGGCTTTGGCATGTACTAAAGTCATGGGTGGAAGGGACATTGGTGGCTGCCGTGGAGGAGTGTTGGTGGTGGTGTGGAGGAAGGTTGTTGGGGGCACGTTGGTGGCTGGTGGTAGGGTTGTTGGAGTTGGTGGTAGGGATGTTCTTTGTTGGGGATTGCACTGATGGCCAACACAAGTGGTGGTTTATTAGGGATTCACGATTCTTGGCGGGCTTGCAAGATGATAAAGGATAAGAATTTAGAGTTGGGTGTCGATGAAGAGTGAACGACACTGTTGTTGGAGTCTTCAATACGTGCAATTGAAAACCTCTCATAGGTGGTCTGAGTATTGTCATGCACTTAAGGACCCAAACTGTGTATATACTTTGGTGCAGATATTATGTGAGTGCTCGTGTATACTTAGATAGAAGACTGCGGGTTGTTTCTCGTAATAATGCGTGGATGAAGCAAAGTTGTCCAT
Organism: Lygodium microphyllum; assembly: GCF_053477565.2. Taxonomy (NCBI): domain Eukaryota; kingdom Viridiplantae; phylum Streptophyta; class Polypodiopsida; order Schizaeales; family Lygodiaceae; genus Lygodium; species Lygodium microphyllum. Next base: position 137,780,232 of record NC_141142.1, on the reverse strand, counting down.
GTTGAGAAGAAGTACACATGAAGGTGTATGAGACATCCTTTGTGTTGTGACTGCACGACATAGCATAATTGAACACAGGGACACCGCACTTTTTGTAGCTGGAAGCTATTGGACTTACTTGATGAGCACGATGTACTTTTCATGGCCATTTGTGTGGTGCTTACCACAATTGATTACAATGGTATTAAGGCATAGTGCAAGAGGGAATCGTGCGAATGGGTTAGGGTGACAGGTCTAACCATAGGCGAGACAAGCTCCCTAGGTATGTCCTGCCCTTGATGTGCCTTGAACAATTATGGGTGATGCTAAAGGGCTAGGGAACTAGGGACGGAGCTAACCGACCAAGGTCACTGGACGTACCTAATTTGAGGACCCCTACGTACTGTGCTATGATCGTGGGTGCTTCTTATTTTTTCGTTCTTTTCTTTTCTTTTTTTCTTTTTCTTTTTTTTTCTTTTTTTTCTTGTTCTTTTTTCTTTCTTTCTTTCTTTCTCTTTTCTTTTCTCCCCCCCTTTTTTTTTGGACTTGCCTGAGTACAACCATTGCAATATGTTGAGGCTATCAACCTTTCAATGGTGGGTTGGGAAATGTCAAGCTTCGAAGGCTCAGGAAATGGATATTTCAGTGATGATTGTGTCCTAGCCTCGTTGTTAGAGAAGTACTTGTTGAGATGGGGAGATACACTTGAGATATTGCAACCCTCTTTGGAATGTGCGATGTGGGTACAATTGAGGTAACAGCTACCGTGAGTGCTCGTCATAGAGTGTAACCCAGAAAGAGGAAGTGGTTAAGATCATGCTTTGGGCCATGCGATGTGGGCACTCACAAGGGTGATTTTCCCTTTCGGCAATGTGGCTTTGTCGCAGCTCTTTGTGAGGTTAGTGGTCTTGCGGTGACTTGGGCATTGAACACGTTCGCACGAAGACCTGCATTGTCCTGCATTCACCTGTCACTTCATGAGAGTATATGCAAGTCGCATGCATCAAGTACAACGAACAGATGCAATCATGTCAAGATATTACTTTATCAAAATCCTATGATGCTAATTGCGATGCATATTTCGGTGCTTGTTAAAGATGTGACATATATTAGCAATAGGTAAGGAAAGTGTATACAGGTGGGGAGCCTGCCCCTTTAACCATTTAAAGACAAAAAGTTATTGCAGGATAGCCTTTGTTAAGCTGCTTATATATCATAGGGGCTACTCTATTTGCATGAGGTGGGGCGAGTCCGGGTGGTTGGGCGACTGAGGCTGTGCCGGTGAGGCGGTCCTGTGAGGTTGGGTGGGGAAGATGTCGGCTGGGACGTAGCGTTTTGGTGGGGGTGCTAGTGCCTTATGCTCTTTCCGACGGCGGCAGAGAGCTTCCTTGCATGCCAGCTGCACTATGTGGTCCATGGCTGCTACCGTAGGGGGACCTGCAAAATGCGAACCAAGGATTAGGCCCTGAGGCAGGATAAAACTATTCGCATGGAAGGGATTATACAGTGGTTTATCAAGCACGCATAATACTTAGAGCCTCCCATAGATGCATTATAGGCTGGTCCCCCACACATCAAAGTGAACCAACTGTAATGATCGCATACTATTTCTTACATGCTTGACAAATGGCAGCCTTGACTGTTTACCAAACTGACAAGCATTGCAAACATGACCAATATCCATGTAAGCAAACTTGGGTAGACCTGTAACAAGTTGTTTTTCTATATCATTTGCAACCGTTGAAGATTAACATGCCCCACTCTTTTATGCCATATTTCTAAATCTCTAACTATGCCACTAGAGCCACGGGCAAACATGGCTGATTTCAACTATGGCAAAGTGGCATCAAGAGTAGACATCCTGCCATTTCTATGACCGCGAGTAATCAATTTGCAGCCATTACCAAACTCCTCAATGAAGCAACCATGCTTATTAAACCTAACCTACAAATCCTCCACAATCATGTAGCCCACATACAGTAGATTTTTAGTTATTGACAGGACATGCAGTACATCATGTAAGTTCTTCTTCTTGCCATCATGGATTACCAAAGGCACTTTGCCTTTATGTTCAATGCTATGTTGTGTGTCATCCCTTGTGCATACATAGCCATTTCTCTCAAGCACCATGTCAATAAACCAGTCATAATGAGGCATCATATGATTCAATGCCCCCAAATCAATATACCAAACAACATCCTCAATGGACTTCTCAGTAGCCTTGTCTTTCACTATGTCATAGCAAACTGTCTATCCCCAGAAACATCATATGTCTGACTAGATGATGCATAATGTCCATGACGCTTGCCCTTTTGATTGCCCTACTTCTTCCAGCAATCCTTGGCAATATGATCGTACTTTTCACAATAGTAACAATCCTTATCCTTATTAGGATTGTTAGATGGATGCTACTATTGGTAGGAGCCTCTGTCTCTAGGGCTACATCTCCCCTTGCCTCTGAAATTTCCACCTCCTCTTGCATTTGAACCCTACTGGTTATTATGACCATAAGATACATTTTGTTGGCCTCCTTTGCCAGAACCATAACCTAACCATGATTTCCATGACCGCGTTGATTCGAATATAAGATAGTGTTGTGGGGTAAAGGCGCATCTGCCTAGCCACCCATGTATTACTACATTGACAGTACCCACCACTGCACACTGCAGGTGGCGGGCGCCCATCACCGTCACTTTATTCTTTATTCTTTTAGTGACAGTTTGAATAAAGGAAAGCCCGATCACAAATTGTGACTGTTGGAGTTTCCATTTGTGTGTCTCTCTCTTCTTGCTCTTGCTCTCCACCATAGCTCACTTCCAAGCAAGCTTCGATCCTTCTCACCTTTCAACTAATATCAGAGCTTGATCATGGAGCTTGGCCCGGCATTACTTCAGCCCAGATTGAAGACCTAGAGCTTGGAGCTTCAATGCCAGCCATGGCTTCTTCCTCCTGAGATAAGATTTTATCTCTTGCCTCTCCTAGCCCTCATCGGCTCTTTGCAGGTATTCCTTGACTTCATTGGGCTCCTTGTATGCCCCCATTTTCCCCCTTATCCTCAGCATAACCAGTAGGCCCCACAATCAGCTCACGGTTTTTTTGTGCCTATTTCAAAATCTGGCTCAAAAATCCCATTTTTTCTCATTTCTTGGGCATCTGAAAATTAATTTAGGCAAGATAAGAGTCTAACTTGGGGTTTTGGCACACTGCGAACACAATGCCGATGTCAGATCTGCCAAATTCTGATCACATCATTTTCTCCATCAGATCTAAGTTGATTTATAGCAAGAAAATGTCATGCTCTTAGCTTATGTGATGCTCCAAGGCTTTATATTTGATGCCCAGATACTTTGGGGATGTTTGCCCAATGTTTTGAGATGCTTTGGCACTTGGTTTGAGCTTGCATAGCTTGATTTATGCAGGGATTTACTGTTGTATATTGTTTGGGCAGCAAGGTTTTATCAGGGATGGCTTAATGCTCTTTGTTGACATTCCGATGTCCTATTGGATGTATTGATGCTTGGTCATCATGGTTTATGCCCGGATATGCTATTTGAGAGCTATTGAGCCTTGATTTGGATGTGGACTCTTCGTTGTTGGTTGGGATTTATGTTACCTTGGTTGACAGGTTATTTTACCTCCAGTTTGGTTATGCCTATTGGTTTCGGGCTATGTCTTTGGGATATGCAATGAAGTATTGACCTTTGGGGTATGAATTGAGCTTGTCTTTGGTTCCAGATCTTCATTTGAGCTTTAGCTCGACTTTGGAGTGCATTTGATGCTCTGTCTTGGATGTACATATGGCATCTATGTTACCTATGTCTGATCGGTCTTGACATGCTTGGCCTATGCCACTACTACATGCTACTTACATTGTTTGGAGCCGATTGCTACTAGTGCCTTGTCTTGGCTTGCATCTAGCTTTCGAGAACTTACTTGGGATATTTCTTGGCTTGCCAGAGTTGTATTTGGGATATAGTTGATGTCTATGGATGCTCTAATTGGAGGCTACATAGCCTATATACTCATGATGTCTTATTGATTTCTGGTCTTAGATCTTTCGTCATTGGTGCTCTCATATGCCCTTCTTAAGCTTCTTGGCTTGATCCATACGGCTTTTGTGCTAGTGGGAGCATCGTTGGATGTTTGACAGACATTGAGCAAGTGGTTTATGCTATTGAGCTTTGAGTCTTCTGAGAAGACTGGGATCATCTTCACTTGGATGTTGCATGGTTGATATGCTCTGTCCACATACATGTACTTGGGCTGATTTGGGCTTTGCACTCCCTAAGCATACATCTCTTTGTATCAGGTCTTGCCAATGTTGTGTACACTTTGCCCTATTACACAAGGGGTGTGCCGGCTTACTGATGGATTTGTTTGACATGCTTGGGTGTTTGCTCAATGTTCGTATGACTGTTATATGCTAATTTATGCCAGCTTGATGCTGGTTATGCTTTGACAGTCAGTGGTTGACTTGGTGCATTGATTTTGCCTTAAGTTTGCTCTCATTGTACCTAGTTGTAATTTATTACAGCAAGTAATTATGTATGGACTGATGTGGAATTTTCATATTGAATCATCCTGATTTTATGTACTTTTGATGGACCTTGGTGGACAATATCATTAGCTATTAGTTTGTGGTCATTTTGCATTGGTTTTGGTTGTATTTTTGGCTATTTACAACAGAAAACAACGAGCAGTTTTGAACTGTTTGCACTGTTTTGGACTGCATTATTGGTTCTTCTTCCACTAACAGTGCTATCTTCAACATCATTAAGCTTGATGGTATGAATTATGCCTATTGGAAGAGCCAAGTTTGGCAGGTATTGGTGCAGAAATTGTAGATAAAGCCCCTAAGGATGCATGATGAGTAGCCTGAAACTATGACTGATGACGAATGGGATGAGCTTGATGAGTTAGGCAAGTCCACCCTCATCTTGTCTCTCACTGAACAGTGCATTACAATGTGGTTGAGGAAGCATAGAGTGCTTGGCAGCTTTGGGATAAAATTAAGAATCTCTATGACAAGAAGTCTAGCAAGTTAGATGTATTGGCTAAAGTAGCTTATGGACCTGCGCATGAAGGAGAATATGACAATGTTTGCTCATTTGAGCCAGTTCCATGCTATTCTCAAGAACTTGACTTCACAATATATTACCTTTAATGATGAGGTTACTCCATTGTTTTTGCTTGGGACTCTAAGTGAGTCATGGGATGTATTCCGCACTGCCTTATGTGCTCCTGCTACCATTTTGAACTTGCAAGATGTAGAGAATGCTCTTCTGCAGGAAGAGATCAATCGTAAGAACTTGGATGCCTCTCGTGTTGTTACCGTGTTTCCTGCAACACAGAGGAGCGGAAAACGGAAAAAAGGAAATAGCAAAAAAGACCCAATGTTACCGTGTTTCCCGCAGCACAGAGGAGCGAAAAACGAAAAAAAGGAAATAGCGAAAAAGGCGCCTTGACCGGTAAACAGACCTTGAAAAATTTAAATGTTCGGGCACGACCCTCAGAAAGTATCAATGTCACCCCGATGCAACAAAAGAGTAAAAGGCGCACCATTAAATATGGAAGCGCTCCCGAATCCTTATAAAAGAGCACCAGGCTCTCTCCTGTGCAAATTGTATGCATTAGTTGGGAATAGGATGAAATTAGAGTGGTGGGAAATGGGAAAAAGGGCCTAGGCTATGGCCGGCCATGTGAAAAAGGGAAAAAGGGGATGACCGTGCAAAAGGGATTTAGGGTTTTGTATGTAAAGTTGAAAAGTGAATGAGAAGCTCATTCTTTGGTGTGTGGCAAAAAGAGTCTTCTTCTTCCTCTCTTCTTCTCTCCTTCTTGCTTTTGTGTGCTCTTGAGAGAGGGAGTGTGAGAGTGTGAGGGAGTGAGGGAGTGAGTGTGTGTGGGAGTGAGGGATCAAGGGGGTGAAGCTCTTCACCATCTCCTCCTCTTTTCTCTTCTCTTCTCTTGTGCACGTGGCTACGGAGGATGGAGCTTGGAGATGGAGGAGGCTTGAGGATGCTTGAGCTAGCATCAAGAATCATGGAGCTACTAGAGTGCAAGAGAGAGGAGGGTACTCGATCAAGTATCAAGGTAAGCTCACTACACTCGTAGGATCGACGGTGCGTCAGCTAGGTGAGAGATAGCCATTAGAGCTCGCTTGGAATGCTTGAAACAATAAGCGGTCCGTGGGTCTTGGTGGTTGAGCGAAAGCTCCCACATTTTGGTTCCGTTTTGCTGGGACCAACGGATTTAAGCTTGAGCACTTGCACGCCTCATATCGAGCATCGAAGTAGGGGATTCATCCCCGAAACAAAGCTTGAGATAGGTAGGAAGTTTGGCTATTTTTTATCTTCAAAACAAGTAAGTATTTTGGGATATTTTGGTTGTGTGATGATTGGAAAGCATGGAGAATCTATTTCAGTTTTTTGCCTTCGATCTTTGTTGCATTTAGCGTAGGTTAGAGTTAGGAAATCGAACCGGAAAAGGGTAGGGTTTACTATTTCAAAATAGGGCAAAACAGGGCAAAAATTGTGCAAAATGGGTAAAATGCTCGCTAGTGATACCTAAGATCGGCAAGTGAGTGATTGGGGGCATTAATGCCACATTTGGGAAGGCATATAAGAGCCAGGAGGCCAAGGGAGAGCTCATTTGTGCCATTCCAGTGAGAGAGAGAGAGAGAGAGATAGAGAGCTCCAGCCCGTATCGATTCGATCACATCACTGATGCACTTACCGACCCGTTCAGGTATACGAATCTCTCCCTCTACTTCCCTAGATAGGATCTGGAAGTGCATGACCATGGCGCCGGCCTACATTTGGTGAAACGATCGAAATCGCATTCGCGGGGGTTACGCGCGCCACATTTGGCCCGTCCAAGTGGCCTCTCTTGGGCCAAGTTCCAGAATCGGCCCTCGGCCCACTCGGCCAAACCCTAGTCAACCCTCGAACCGCCGTCCGAGGCAACTGTCCGAGTCAACCCACTCGGCCTCCGAGTCAAAGCTTTTTGCCACGTGGCACATCCGGCCTCGGCCCGTTCGAGCAACTTGTTTGAGTCTCGAATTCAGCCCTCGGCCACATCCGAGATTCGGCCCTCGGCCAAGCACCGTTCGGCCCATCCGAATCACCCTGTCCGAATCCGCCATTCGGCCCGTCCAAATCAAAATCGTCCGAGTCAAATCCGAAAATTCGGCCCTCTACCCCGTGCCTCGACCCGTCCGAGTGACCTACTCGAATCCTGCAATTCGAACCAGTTGGTCCGAGTGCAACTTTTTGTCAAATCTGTTAGAAATTTGACTTGACCCGGCAAATACGCAGTAGCGCAAAGTGTCGAAACTCTTCGGGTGCTCAGAACTTGATTATGGCACACGTGACAAGAGAAATTGTAGTGCGTAGCTGCTTAGCGGCTAGAAGTGGACAGTTGTGAGACCCAAGGACTTAGACGCGAGCCGCTGAATTGTAAAACCTGATCGACCGAAAGCGAACAAGGCAACATACAAGGAAACCCTAAACCCTGACAAAACAGCTAGAAAATTGACCTACAAGCCTATCAAGCCCAAAACAAGCGAGAGTGTGTAGGACGCTGAGGAATTGGTTGCTGCACTCACATGGAATTTTTGCACTTGAAGTACACTTAAGAAAGCCGAAAGCCTGATTGGGCACAAGTGCACGAGAAACGACACACTCATTGAGTGACAATAAATTGAGGTCTGCATTCAATAACCAAAGGAACTCACTGAGATAAAACACTCAAGGAACCCACCAATAGGAGAGGACCCAACAAAGATATAGACAAACCAACAAAGCACAGAGTAGGACCAAGCAAGGAATGCCAACGACGAGGATCTGTCAAGTTTATTCAACCTGATCGACAACGTAGTGGAGCGCAAGAATTCGACCATGATGGAAAAAATCTCAGACCATTGGTCTAATGAGGAGCTCGATTTGAGTGTATTTCCAGATGCTATCCAGCAGCACAGCTGGTGAGCAGTTATGACGTGCACGCCCGGTACAAGCACCGCGGCAGGATAGCAGACGCAATCATTACAGATCTAGAGGAGGAGAGAAGGCTAGCCCGCAAGGCATTGCAGGGAATAGCTAAGTATAATAGGGATCAGCAGGCTAGGAGCCAAAGGCAAAGCATGGAGCTACATGAGGTGCAGCGAGTGTTGAACTTGGCTGGCCGAAACCGAATGGACCATGAGAGAGCACTGGAGGGAGACTTGACGTTGAGCGAGCTCCTCATGAAACGGCTGCTCGATAATACCGTAGTAGAGCAGAGTGCCACCGCACTAGCGACGTCGCTGCTCGCAGGATTAGGGGCAAACCAAGGCTCAAAGAGCCAGGCCAAAATACCTATTGTTGCCAAGCAACTCGATAAGTACCAACCTCAGGACGACCCATATAGCTTTGTTGAGCAGTTTGAGCAAGTCTACGAAGCCAACGGCCTCAACGACCAAACTCAACGTTCGCAAGCATTCGGGCTTTGCCTAGGCGACAAGGGTAGGACGTGGTATACAAGCCTGGATGTCGTAGAGCGAGCCAACTTCAATAGTCTCAAGGATCTCTTCGTCAAGAGATTCGCCGAGCTCGGATACTCCGATAACTTGCTAGTACGCTTGATGAACATCAAGCAGAAAGAGAAGGAGGACATCCGCAACTACGTGACCCATGTGAGGAGTCTCTTTAAGAGAATCCCTTTAGGCGAGCGACCGACTGACTGAGCAGTTTCGACTGTATTCATCAGCGGAATTCGAGACGAGGAGTTATATAAAGCTTTGGTAGGCAATTCAAGCTTGCAGCGGGATGTGGTGGCTAGAGTGTTTGAGGAAGCCATTAGAGTCAATGACCAGCTGAAAGAGCGGAGCTCTAAGAGCTCAAATCTAGAAGAGACCAACCCGCAAAGCTCAGAGAGAATGTCAGCCTCTAGTGAGCGGTCAATCCCATCATCCCAAGATAAAGGGAAGGCCACCGAGACAGACCAAGGCTTGGCTGAGGTCAAGATGGAATTAGCTAAGCTATAAGACATGTTGAGACGACCAACGCACCCACACATCCAATAAGTGTACTATGGCGGAAACCACTTGCCGGCCGAGTGTCGAGACCCTAGGTCAAGACCTTGTGCTAACTACGGTAGGTTCGGCCATGATGTCGCGCATTGTAGATTACCAAGAAGACTTCCATACTCGCAACCCTATGGCCAGCCTTACCTAGCGAACAGGCTGCAACCATTCTTCGAAAGGGGAGCCCCATTGGCTCTCCTCACGCCTAACGATATGAAACCAGTCGTCCCTAGAATGGACATAAATCCTACAAGCATTCCAAAACTGCCTGGTCCTTACATGACCCACCCATCGAGCGACGCTCCAGTACACTACGTGGAGGAGCCGAACGATGAAGAGACCTGCATATACCCTTACGTCTCACACGACGACGAGGGCAACGTGGACTTCATGGATTATTGACCCGTGTCGATGATGGCGTTAGGGCGAGGACGAGGTAGAGGCCTAGGAGGGCAGCCGCAGGATCCAGTCACTTGTTGGACTTGTGGTCACCCCGGTCATGTTTCATCACACTGCCCTGAAAGAGAGCAGCAAAACAGGGACAAGGCCGACCAAAGGTGCGCAGAGTGCGGAATCACCCATCTTTTCATAGATTGCCCAAAGCGAAAGCCATCCTCTAGCTCAATCAATGTGCCATCTGTCCCATTGGGACTGTTTGGTGTCGAAAACCTCGATGGGGAGGCCATGCCTATCCCATTGCGGGTCATGACCCGAGCCCAAATGAAGCAGGCCAGCATCTCTCTGCCAGGACCTAGCAACCTCGACGCAACCTCCATAGGGAAGAAAAGCCGCAGGCGAAAAAAGAAGAGATCGGAAGCTAAAGTCGCACTAAAAACCGAGAGTGCTATGACTCTGCCTGCGCGGGAAAGAAGGTTTTAGACGCAAAGGCAGAGACTTCAGCCCCTAAGACGACAGAAAAAGAAAGCGCTAAGGTAGGGGAATACCCGCATCCGAAGCGACAATTAGAGGCCATAGAAAAGGTGAAGGAATGGGTGAAGGATGCTCAAGAGCATCTCAAAGACACTGAGCCCATCCTAGAGGACGAGATTGATGATCTCTCCAGCGTAAGCATGCCGATATCACCACCTCAACCTAAGTCGACAGAAGAAATCGCGCCATGAACAGTGCCGCTGAGACCAAGCCTAGACGCGACAGAGCCGCAGATCAGCCGCGGCCATTGGCCCGGACAGTCTAGGTTAGGGGAAGGAAGAGTATCTAACGATCTCCTGACCACACTAGTGACCACCTCTTTAATACTTAGCCTGGGAGATCTGCTTAAGCAGCATCCTACCCTATGGCAAGATCTTAAGTAGTGGGTCGAGGGATCACAAGAGCAGGTCATGGCAGACCCTCAAGAGCAGGATGCGGAAATGCAATTGCCAAGTTTGACACTGCACTCCGTGCCTAAATCCTTGCACATCAACGCCTTTTGGGAAGGCTTTGAGATGCACGCGGTCCTGCCGGTCCTAGCCCTAGGTGACACAACAAGAAAGAGAATCGTAGACACGGGAGCTGGGGTTAGTGTGCTTAGCCACGCAGTGCTTCAGACTTGGGGAAACCCGCCCGTCAAAGTTGCTATGTTTAATGTCACGCTAGCAAACGGTATGAGAGTGAAGCCATTCGGGGTACTGAAAAATTGGCCAGTGAAGATCGCAGGTATCCAGTTCTCTATCGACTTTATAGTCATGCAGGGAGTGGACTACGATGTCCTATTAGGCCGACCCTGGATGCGTAACGCTAGAGTCATCGAAGATTGGGGTAACGGCTTGATCTTCCTTGGCAATAGAACGGATGCCATAAGAATAGAGATGGACACTTGGAAGACCTCACCAGTCGACCTAGATGCCATCTCTGCTATGCTCAAGGGTAACACTCAGGTCAAGAAGCCTTATGGGCCCTTGACCAAGTATATCCCATGCCTAGAGGATGAGCGGGATTGGATGCACATTCTTGCTACAATCGACCTGCCATTCTCAGATCATGAGGCATATGAGCAGGCCATCAAAACGATCGGTAAGTCTAACGAAGCACTCTCTACACCAGTCTACATGATGGCAGCAAGCCGTCGGGGAAAACCTAAGCCTGTCAACTTCCACGTACCTTCCAACAAAAGGGAACTCCAGGGGATACTGGACTACCTAACAAACCAGCTAGCTGGCAACCCAGCTGCAAATTGCAAACCACTCCAGGATCTCTTAGAGGATCCAAAGTGGCAATGGACCAGGGTGCACGATTTAAACCTCATGTATAACTGGGCCCTGGTTCCTGACCAGCGACATGAGGCATACCAAGCCCTAGGAAACGACGAGCAATCGGATGACGAAGATCCCATTGACGAATACAAAGACTGCCAATCCTTTAGTGAGGAGAGCGAGGGTGAAGTAGATACCATAGAATATGACACCGAAGGACGAGAAATTGAGCAGATACAAGCAGACGCCAAGCCGCAGAAAAGGCAGGCCCTTAGAGTAGAGCGAGGAGTCATGCATATGGAATGTGATCGTGCTTGGTTGGAATGCATAGGAGCCATAGACCTTGAGCAAGCAGGCCTAGCCCAGCCAAGAACGATGTCAATACTTAGGACTGAATCACCATCTAAACTGCGACCACCAGGGGAGACCACCTCTTCTAGAGAAGATGGAGGGTTTGACTCTGAATCGAAAGTTACTTCGGATAGTGATCCAGAGATCCCTAGGCCGCCCATGACCAGACGCACCAAGGGGGACCTACCCGTCCACCTGAGGCGCATACGGTTAAGGCAGAAAAGGCAAAATAAACCAGGGATACATGATCAGAGGAACAGTGAAAGCCGCATGACCTCCCTAAACGCTTCACGAAATTCAAAAAAGGGGATAGGGTAGTAGTTCTGTTAGGTGCCAAACGTCAAGGGCAAACAAGCAAACCAATCGAAGGACTAGCCAAGGTTAAGGAGGTAGGCCTAGCCCAGGAAGGGGAAACAACCCGACCAGTGTTCATTGCCGACGACTTGACTGGTGAAGAAGAAGCGAGTATTGTCGCTCTCTTGTGAGAATATATAGACGTGTTCGCCTGGTCCTTAGAGGAGCTACAGGGGGTAGATCCGAGTGTTGTGACTCACAACATACCCATGATGTCAGACGCGACGCCGGTCAAGTAGCGACCGTACACTATGAACCCAAAACACACTCGTGTTGTCAAAGAGGAAATTGACAAGTTTATGAGAGCTGGATTCATTTACAAAATTGAGCACATAGACTGGGTATCACCCATAGTCATTGTGATGAAGAAGAACGGAAAAATCCATGTGTGCGTCAATTACAAGAAGGTGAATGTTGCTACGAAGAGAGACAACCATCCATTGCCGTACACCGAGCACATGCTTGAGAGGGTGGTAGCCAAGGAAGCCTACAGTTTTCTGGATGGCTTCTCAGGGTACAACCAGTGCAAGTGCATCCTGCAGACAGGCATAAGACCGCCTTTGCCATGGAATGGGGCGTCTTTGCATACATAGTCATGCCCTTCGGGTTGACCAATGCCCCCGCCACTTTTCAACATCTCATGTGCACTATCTTTAAGGACATGCTTTGCAAGGAGTTAGAAGTCTTTGTCGATGACCTGTGTGTCCATTCGACCTGGATCAAACACTTAGACAGACTCCGTGCAGTCTTTGAACGGTGTCGCCTATATCGTCTCTCCTTGAACCCCTTGAAGTGTCAATTTTTGGGTAAAGCACGGATGCATCTTAGGACACGTGGTGTCAAAGAACCGCATTGCCACTGACTTCTCGAAGGTCAGGGTTATTGTTGACCTTCCACCCCCAATTAATTACAAGGGAGTTCAATGCTTCTTAGGCCATACAGGATACTATCGGCGGTTTGTACTGAACTATGTGCTTTTTGCCAGACCATTGTCTTCAAGTGGATCGAGGCATGCCAACGAGCATAGAAGAATTGAAAAAGGCTCTAACAACATCGCCAATTCTATGAGCCCCAGATTGGACCATTACCTTCCACGTGCACATCGATGCTTCTAAGTTTGCCGTGGGGGCAGTGTTGTGCCAACCTGGTGAGCACAACTTAGATTATCCAGTGAGCTTTGCTAGCAGACAACTCACTGAGACAGAGATGAACTACTCGACAACAGAAAGAGAGGGATTAGCCATGGTGTTCGCTGTGAAGAAGTTCTGGCATTATCTATTGGCCACACCCTTCATCTTTTTTGTGGACCATCAAGTCCTGCTCTATTTAGTGAACAAACCTTGTGCTATAGGGCGCATAGCTCGATGGCTCCTCCTGCTCCTAGAGTTCGATTTCTCCATGGTGGTACAAAAGGGAAAACAACATTACATGGCTGATCACATGTCACGCATACCCACAGGAGAAGCCACTGGACAAGACATTGTTGACGAGTTACCTGACGCCCACTATTCCACCTGTCCAACGAGAGAGATTTATTTAAGGCTGACCTAATGTCGTATTGGGCGGACGACATAGTCCAAGTGCTCGAGCACGGACTACCTGAGCGACCAATAGAAAAAGCCCGACTTGGGCGCTTGATCCTGAAAATCCAGCCCTACCAGCTGATTGCAGGCCAACACTATAGGCTGGGGCAAGACGGATTGCTGCGAAGGTGCGTGTGTGAGCATGAGATGCACGATGTGCTCTCGGAGGCGCACAACGGCATTGCGGGAGGACACTTTAGTGGAGACACGACAGCACGGAAGGTGCTGCAGTCTCAACTACGGTGGCCCACACTTTTCCGCGACACCAAGCGATTCGTCAAGCATTGTGACGAGTGCAAACGGACAAAAGTCCCGATTCGCAAAGATCAAATGGAGTTGACCCCAATTATTGCTCGCCAACCCTTCGAAAAATGGAAAATTGACTTCATAGGACCTATCAGTCCTAGGGCGCAGTACTCACAAGCCAAGTACATCGTGGTGGCCATAGATTACCTCAGAAATGGGCAGAGGCAAGAGCCACATGAAAAAATGACGCTAGGACGACTGCCAAGTTCTTATGGGAGCAAGTGATCTCGCGCTTCGGTTGCCCCATCGAACTGGTTAGCGACCAAGGCACGCACTTCATCAACGAAGTGATATCACATCTCCTATCCACCTTTCTAATCATCCATCGCAAATCCTCACCATACTACCCTCAGGCTAAGGGCCAGGCAAAATCAACTAACAAGATTCTTATCAATGTCATGACTAAAGTAGTCTCAGCCTCACGCAGCGACTGGGACAACAAAGGCTGATGGCAGCCTTATGGGCCTATCGCACAGCTTATAAAACGGCTGTCGGCCAAACCGGCTGACCTATGGAACTGAGGCAATTCTACCGTTAGAATTCTTCGTTCCTAGCCTAAGAATAGCACTTCAAGAACGATGGGAAGGGAAGGAGGCATGGACGCAATGCCTGGTCGAGCTGGAACGCCTATCAAAAACTCGTCTTCTAGCCACCCACGCACTGATTTGTGAGAAAGCTCGATACAAAAGCCGGTTTGACAAGCATGTCAAGCAGCGCGAGTTTGAACAGGGTGACTTAGTGCTCCTTTATTCAGTTAAGGGACATAAGCAAAAAATGAAATTCAGAGGTCTCGAACCCTTCAAGGTTCATGCGATCAGCCAAACCGGCAATGTTGAGCTTGAGACACTAGACGGTGAGGGAATAGGCTTCTTCAATGGCAGTCGTGTCAAGAAGTACTTTCCTCCCACGCATCCTTTGCAAGAGCCACCCTTGTTAGAGCCGTTGGTCAAAGTACGAGTAGCTACATTCACTGAAATCAACGAAGATGATGAGAAAGCCGTAAAACTCGCTTACCTCCATGTCACGATCACTGCCGAGTAAACATGCACTTTCAACGCCTTGATCGACGAGGGAGCAGACTTCAATGTCTTAACCCACAATCATTAGATCCAACTTGGCAAACCCCTACTTCAACCCACAACTGCCAAATTAAACCCATATGGGGCTCAATCATACGCACTTCTCAGCAAGTGCAGAGTCGCCGTTTCTATCGAGTCTGAGACTGTTCCAATGCTTTTTTACGTGTTGCCAAGTGCTACAGATGCAGCAGCACGGAGTCACTGCTGGGGCGAACCTTCAAAAAGTAGACTCACTGCAATGTTGATTATGAGTCGCAGCGCATCCACCTAGCAATAGGCAACGTGAGCATTGTCACAGCTTTCAGCAAGGGCTGCGCGACACCATCACCGTCCGCAAAGCCACCGATAGAAACATCCATAGGCAAGACTAAGGAGGGGGCTAGTGCTCGGCTGCCGCTCCCCAACTTCCATAAATCGCAGCCCGCAGCGACCAAAGCAAGGGCCCAACAGCCTCGCCTCCAGTGGGTGCCTAAGCAGCCGCAACAACCGCCTAGGACTCGACGCGCCTATCCTCATAAGACCCAGCACTCTAAACCTAGGAGGCCAAGAAGAAATCACAGGAAGAGCCGCGTGATTAAGCAAAGCTGGGTCCCTAAAGCCCTCTTGCATGCGCAAGGCTACTATGAGGGAAATACCTCACTGTGGATCCCTAAGGCCCCCACGGCCAAAGGCACTAGTCATATGCCACCCTCAAGCTTGATCAGCCCACGTCCCTTAACACCTCAAAACCATAGGCCGCAATGCTCTCCAGAGCCCCAACCATCCGACTCATCTACGCTTCGGCCCAAGAGAGTCGCACAAACCTATCGGCCCAAGCAACAACCACCGTCACAGGAGGCATCACCCGACCAAGTCAATCCGACTCCCCAAAGCAAAGCTGAATGTAGCAGTCCATCTGTTAAGGCTGACCCTAATCCATCCATATTCCAAACAGCCCAACGGCAGGCTCAAGGAAACTCCCAACCGCCCATCTTTGTTGTCCAAAATGCTTGTTCTGCCAAACCTCAACCACCTGTCAGCCTTAAGCCCTCCTACGATGAACAAAAATCCTTCCTAGCGCTAGCAGCTGACCTTGCGGAGGACACCGGGGATGACGTAGTGGAATGCATTAAACGACTCGATGCCACCTTCGTATCGCTAGCCCTCAGCTACGATCGCTTGGACTTAGGTTTATTGGAGGAACCCTTTGCAACGGAAGTGTGCAACATGCCTTGCTCTTGGGAGACCTTTGAATTCGCATTTGCAAAAGCTTCTCGCTCTGCCACTGAGTTGATCAGAAGCGAGATCTCCAAGGACCAAGCCATCAAACAACGCCTTATCACGTCATACGATCCATGAACCACTTCTGCTATCACTGACCAAGAGATCGCAAAGTTATCACACCTTGCTGACACCCGATCACCTTTTTTGAGGCAATGGTATGCTCTTAGGCTGCAATGGTAAGTTGAAGGATGCCGCATAATGACCAACGCCGAGCAATGCCACGCCATCAAAACGGCAAAGTACTATCCCACTTACGTTGTGTCCACCTTGCATAGAGTGTTAACCACTCTTCGGAATCGACCCATGGAAGGACACCTCAAAGGACACCCCTACCTTGATCGCCTCTTAACAGAATAAGAACTCCACGTTGCGAGTCGGGTCGACTCTGGTGACCTCCTTGCAGATGTTCTCACATACATCACACATGTGGGAATTCGACCTTTCGATTTGGACCGCGCAGCTCAACTGGAATACAATCCTAATTTCTATACTTGGCTCCTTCACAAGTAACTCCTACCCCAACATGCCGAGAGCCCTTAACCTTTTGACCCTTAATCCTAGGAAGGATTCTTTTCAAGGTGGAAGGGGAGGGGGTAAGGTAAAGGTGAAATGAATCAGGTGAGAAATGAATCAAAGGGGATACATTAAAGCAAAGTTAGTGAAAATCATAAGCATGTAGTATGAAAAAAACGGACGGGGTAGGAAAATGGACAGGAAAAACTTTGAAGTAAAGGGCAAAAGTCCAAGTCTAAAAAGGAAAATCTACGCGCCCATCGACTCCCATTCACAGACGAGGAAAGGGAGCAATAAATCGTAACTTCCAAAGCCTCCTTCATCGGGTATGGAGGAGTCTTAACTACACTCATCTAGAAGGCAGTGAAGGAAGCACAGGAGGCGGAAGAAGGAGAAGGAGAAACGATAGAGAGGTCGCCTCCTCACCAAGACAAGGATAGGTCCACCGACAGAACTGAAACAGAAGAAGAAGGGGAGGGACAGACTAGCAAAAAGATAACCAGGAAACCCAAGAAGAAGACGATGCAGAGGAAGAAGAAGGATGACGAAGGCAGAAAGAAGGAGAGAGAAGACTTGGAAAGGGAAAAGAAAGAGTCCCTAAAAGAAGCAAAGGAGAGAGAGAGGACGAAGAGACAGGAGGAGGAGAAGGAAAAAGAAGAATTACAGAAAGTAAAGAAGGCATCGAAACAAGAAGCAGAAGAGAGGAAAAGGAGGGAAAAAGAAGAAAAAGGGAAAAAGAAGGAAGAGCAGAGAAAAGCGGAGGAGGAAAGGAAGAGAAAGACGGATGAGGAAGAGGAAGAGCTACGAAGAAAGGAGGAAGAGGACTTGGCGGAAGCCACCCGCCGGTCCATCGAGCAACAGAGCCGAGCGGATGAACTGGGAAACCTGAGCCCTTGCAGAGAAGAGGGGCCAGGGTCTAGCACAAAAGTGCCAGAGTTTATGCCATCTCCAGTCCCGAGGGCAAAGGCAAGGCCCCAATTCATCCGATTCCTACCCTCCTGGTTCCTTCTGTTGAACCCACCACCATCACCCCTAGCATCCCGACCAGTGCCGACGTGTCAAACTTCGTGGCATGGATGCAGTATTTCATCAACAAAGAGTTGGGCCAGGGATAGAGCACAGAAACCACAGCCATAGGATAGAAGAGGTCAGCTATGGATGGAGAGTCCAGGCAAGAGCCCAAAAGGCAGAAAGTCGAAGCCTCAACCTCGCCCAGCCACACAACGATGACACCATCGGCTAATTACAACGAATACGTCGCCGAGCTTCTCTCCTTATTGGAGAAAGCTAAGGAGGAACGCAAGATAGCCGTGGCTGAGTTGGCAACCGAGAAGGAATCAGTGGCCACCTTCCAGCTGGATAAAACGAGAATGATAGCCATGCAGCAGAGGGAGATCGCAGATCTCAGACAAGAAATGAAGGCTAAGGATGAGAGGGAGGAGAACTGGAGGCAGTAGCTCGAAAACGAGACACAAGAGCTAGTAAAAATGCAAAGAGAGCACAAGCTCCTGATAATGCAATACCAGGAGCTTGCTGCGAAATCTGCTCAGATTGATGCACTTGTGGTGACTGAGCTGAATGCCAAGGATGAAGAGAGAAAACAAGGCATGAAGGAACAGCAGGAGGAAATCGAGCGCCTGACAGACCAGCTAACCTCTGAAAAAGAAGAGCAAGAGAGGCTAGTCAGGGAATTGGAAGACTATGAGCAGAACCTCATGATGCTAACCCTAAAACAAGGAGAGAGCTGGGAAGTGATGAACAAAAGAGCAGAGGAGTGGGCTGCGCACAATGAAAAGAGGGTGAAGACACTGGTGCGGCGCCTTGCTCTGGCAGAGAAGGAGAAAATCATCGTAGAGAGCAAGGCAGAAGCAGCCCAAGTGGCCTTCATCACTCAACAAAAAGCCTTCCTCAACACCACCCATGCAGTGCAAGGAGAGCCATTGGAGGTGACGCAGAGAAAGCTTGGCATGGCACGAAGGGCCTTATACGCTGGACTGCAAATGCCACCCCTACCTGCGGAGGTTAGGCTGAGCTTGGATGAGCAACGAAAATACCTATTGCTGGCCGGCCTATCCCCCCAGGAAATCGACACCCTCGGATTCAAGGAAGAAGCAGCACACGTAGAACGGCAGGGGGAGGAAGCAGAACTAGAAATCGATATGAATCGATTTAGGGAGGATGTAGTCCCACAACCCCCCTCGCCGCAGTCTCAAGAGCCACCACAAGAGGACCCATCTGCGGAAAGAAAAGCCGCCTCTAGGGAAAGACGCAAAAAGCTGGTGGAGGAAGCCAGGAAAAAGCTGAGAGCCAAACCAGCCGTGCTACCGTCCGCACCTCTCCCACCGTGCCCTGATGATCTTCCCGCAGGATTCCATGCAGAATTGGTATTGTGGGAGATACATGAACAAGAAAAGGATCCATTCACCTTTAGTTTCCTCCTACCCAACAGTCTGTGGAGGGTCCTGCCGCTCAAGGTGATGGATGAGGTAATTGCGGTCGGTGGCCGGTTGGGGCAAAGATGGCTAGAAGAGCGAGAAAAGACCCCGACCTCTTGGGGCACAGAAGCAGCCCGCTACTGGCAAAATAAAGTTTTTGAAGTCCCACACATTGTACAAGGCTACAAAAGCCAACCCCTGTGGAGGAGGCGAGTATGCGACATCAGCATGCTCGCCTAGATGGCGTTTTGTAACACCCTGCCATTCGAGTGGAACAACCCTACCTACATGGCGTACCCTCGAAGGATAGGGGTGGATTTTGATGCCACCCTCCACAGGCGGTACGACTTCCCTATTATTTATAACTCCACTGTAGTATCCTTCGAGCATGCCCTTCTCTTTACCACCAAAAGCCTAGATGAGTCTATGACGCACTTTCTTGCTGATTTCTCCTCATGTCCTGACCCCGCTTTTGTAATAACTTGTAATTATCTTAGGTTACTTAGGCTACTCCTTAAGTAGGACCCGACTCCACAAGAGTGCGGCCTACTTCCCCTATTCTTTGATCCTAACGCTATAGGCAACTGCGCCATGGCTCGTCTTATGATGAGGGCTAGTCTCCTTCCCTCTTTTTGCCTAGCCCTCCTAGAAGATATGAACGACAGCCAATTTACTAGGTGCAATCACCCTTTCCTCTCCACCACTTCTTTTCATGTCCGCATGAATCTGAAAGATTACATGCAAAGTCGCCAGTTTTTGAGCAAATCTATCCGACCCCCTTCCCCTCCTCATTTCGATGAAGACAATTAGGCCTATTTATCATTTCCAAAAAAAAAAAAAGAGAGAAGAAGAAGAATAATAATAATAACAACAACAACAACAACAACAAAAAAGAAGAAGAAGGGAAAAAGAAAAAAGAGAAATGCACCACAATCACTGCACCTAGGGTTTTCCCTAGCCCCCTCCCCACTTCACACTTAGGGCACATCAAGGGCAGGAATTTCAGACCTGTCACCCTAAGACTTGCACTGCACCTCCAAAGGTGCATGAACTAGGTCCTCAAGTGTGGGACGTTACCAAGGGCTTGCCCAAGGTTAGACCCATCTCCCAGTTCCACTGCCACAGGCACCACACACTACACGGAGAGGCAGACACACCCCTTAGGGAGTGCACAACTTTTCTTGCAGGTTATGTTCGAGTTTCAAGAAATGGCTACTCCGCTGAAGAGGATCACCCACGGCATCCTTTAATGACCAAAACTTTTTTCCATGTGCCGACATCTAGCCATCTGCCTGCTGATGGCTACCATGATTGAACCAAGTCAAGATAGATCTACCATTGGCATAGATCTTGGAACCTCATCTTCCAAAGATGCATGCCCAATGCCTCAAGATCTACAGATCGCTTATTGATTCCACAAGCCTGAAGAATTTCAATGCAGAGTTGAAGATCTTCAACATCATACTGAAGACCTTCAACTCAAAGACAAAGACCTTCAACTCAAAGACAAAGACCTTCAAATCAACGACACAGATTTTCAATACAAAGACAAACCATATCTTTGTCAAGACAGAGTTTGGGGGGGAGGGGGGAGCTTCTCCAAAATAAATCCCTCCAATACCATCCTCCTAAGGGATTGCCTATTGCTTCAAGCGTTTCTGATGCTCAAAGGACGACCGGCTACATAACGGATGCCACAACTGTGTGAAAGATGCCGAGCATCTTCATGGAGCCTAAAGCACGCCGAAACCTCTCCTGGTCATCATCATTAAACTCCATCAACTCTCATTCACACAACCACCTTGGAAGAGGTGTCATCCACCCACCAGTTCTGCCTCGCAGCAAACCTAACTAGCCACTACTTCCCATCGCAGTGCCATGGGACTGGCACTTAGCTAGGAGGGGGGTAATGTTACCGTGTTTCCCGCAGCACAGAGGAGCGGAAAACGGAAAAAAGGAAATAGTGAAAAAGGCGTAATGTTACTGTGTTTCCCGCAGCACAGAGGAGCGGAAAATAGAAAAAAGGAAATAGCGAAAAAGGCGCCTTGACCGGTAACCAGACCCTAAAAAATTTAAATGTTCGGGCACGACCCTCAGAAAGTCTCAGTGTCACCCCGAGGCAACAAAAGAGTAAAAGGCGCACCATTAAATATGGAAGCGCTCCCGAATCCTTGTAAAAAGAGCACCATGCTTGCTCCTGTGCAAATTGTACGCATTAGTTGGGAATAGGATGAAATTAGAGTGGTGGGAAATGGAAAAAAGGGCCTAGGCTATGGCCGGCCATGTGAAAAAGGGAAAAAGGGGATGACCGCCCAAAAGGGATTTAGGGTTTTGTATATAAAGTTGAAAAGTGAATGAGAAGCTCATTCTTTGGTGTGTGGCAAAAAGAGTCTTCTTCTTCCTCTCTTCTTCTCTCCTTCTTGCTTTTGTGTGCTCTTGAGAGAGGGAGTGTAAGAGTGTGAGGGAGTGAGTGTATGTGGGAGTGAGGGATCAAGGGGGTGAGGCTCTTCACCATCTCCTCTTCTCTTCTCTTCTCTTCTTTTCTCTTCTCTTGTGCACACGGCTATGGAGGATGGAGCTTGGAGATGGAGGAGGCTTGAGGATGCTTGAGCTAGCATCAAGAATCGTGGAGCTACCAGAGTGCAAGAGAGAGGAGGGTACTCGATCAAGTATCAAGGTAATCTCACTACACTCGTAGGATCGACGGCGCATCGGCTAGGTGAGAGATGGCCATTAGAGCTCGCTTGGAACGCTTGAAACAATAAGCGGTTCGTGGGTCTTGGCGGTTGAGCGAAAGCTCCCACACGTGTGTTGCATGCTTTGACTTTTAGAGGCAAAGATGGTAATGGCAAGAATGACCGTGGGAATGGCTGTGGCAAAGACTCGCAAAAGTCTAGGTTTAAGTTGTGTGGTAAGTTGCTCAGCAAGTCTCGTGGGAGAAATGCTAATTTGACATGTCATTATTGCAACAAAAGGGGTCATATTCACCCATAATGTCATGAGTTGCGCAATGAGAAGCGTAGAGAGAAGGTGAAAGACAAAGTATATGAAAAGTCCTCTGATCGCAGCATTATGCCTGCAAAATCTAGTGTGAAAATTGAGGAGATAAATGTCATGTAGATTGAGAACTCTGATGAGGAGTATATACTTGTAGCTAGTTTTTGTGATGCTATGTCGTTGACGGATGTTCGCTCTATGTATGCGCAGTGCTGGCTTTTAGATTCTAGTGCTTCATTTCATGTTACACCATGCCGTGAGTGGTTCCACTCCTACTGCACTGTCTCTGGTTCATTTCACTTTGGGTGATGACAGGTCACTTGCTATTGTTGGCATTGGGGATGTACGGCTGCAGTTTTCTACTAGCAGTACTTTTTTGTTACAGGATGTACGTCACATACATATACTTACACGTAGTCTTACGTGTGCATGGTAGCTTGAGGATGATGGGTTTCATGTTTCATTTGGGGATTCTGCCTAGAAGATCACATGTAGCAGACTTGTGCTTGCTAGAGGTGCCAAAGCTGGCAGTCTCTATCCTCTTGTAGTTGATGGATCCTCTGTTGACTATGTTTTGTCAGTGGGTTCCAACCCATATATATCTCTTTGGCATGCCCATTTGGGCCATATGTCCTTGAAGGGAATGAAAATGCTTTCTGGTTTGCAGTACTTACCGCCCCTTTGTTGAGATGGCAAGCTCAACATGTCCGGACATTGATTATGAGCTGCCTGGCTAGATGGGTTCGCATGTCTACACTTAGCATGTTGGTGGTCATTATGACACTCATATGGCCACTCAATTATCACTTATTATATTTAGGTTGTTACACCTACCTACAGTTGACAAAGATATAGTACCAGTCGATTAGTATAGTCGCTTATGCATTGTTTGACTTAGAAGGCCACTTTCCTTTATGTTGTATCTTATCTATACTTTGTGTATATTGTATAGTGTGTGGAAGAAGAAGAGAAAATCAACAAGAAAACGTTTTGGCCTCCATTTTCCTTCTTGTGTTCTTGAGTGAGCTTTCTCTTGTGTATGCAGTGTGTGTTTTGCGCAGCAGCTCAAGCAAAGTTCCCCACCACACGATTCTTGACATGGTATCAGAGCCACGCCACTGAGAGAGGTTGATTTTGAAGGCTGAAGTAAAGGAGAAGAAGCAAGGTTCAAGCAAGCAAGCAATGGGTAAGAAGCTCTCCTTTTCTTCCACTCTCTCTCTTGGATAGTGCTTATGGAGGCACCGAAAGCAAGGTAGAGCGAAAATCTCATATTGCTGTGAGATTTGGTGTGCGAGAAGAGTACTGTATATTTTGCAGATAGGCCCTTTGTGGCTTTTTCACAGTTATTTTGGGCATCTGAGGCCGTTTCAGGCCCCGTTTTAGAGCCGCAAGGTTGTAGACAACAATTTCATGATATACTGTGATTTCAATTGTATTGATAAAAAATGGGTGCACATGTTACAAATTTTGAATCTATAATTTTTGAGGTGTTTGCAGGAAACAAACATAAGGTTTCTCTGCAAACAGGTTGCAAATTACATATACTATTGAGCAATCAGTGAAAAGGTTGCTTGGTATATTGATGTGCACGTGTTGTGAAAGATTGTAGAAGACTAGCTTGATATGTTGTATCCTTGTTTGTGATAATGGTTGTGATAATGGCAGAGAACAGTGGAAATCCCATTATTGAGAAGCTTGACAAGAACAACTACCCTTCATGGAAGTTCCATGTGATGAACTTCCTCATTGGAAAGGGTCTTTATGAGTTTGTTTTAGGTGAAGAAAAGGAGCCAGAGCTGGGTATCTCTCTGACTACAGATGAATTAAAAGCATGGAAAGAATGGAATGGGAAAGACAAAAAGGTGATGTACTGGTTATCTGCAGTCATTGATAATACGATGTTGGGACATATCAGGAACGCAAAAACTTCACATGCAGCTTGGACAATTTTTTAGAACATGTTTTCAGTAAATACAAAGGCACGAAAGATTCAACTCAAGCAAGAGTTGAATGCCTTGAAGAAAGGAAAAATGTCTGTCAATGAGTACGTGTTGAAGGTGAGGAGCATTGCAAATGCTTTAGTAGCGATTGATGCAATGCCTAATGATGATCATTTGGTTTCATCTACTTTGAGTGGCCTTAATAATGAGAAGGCATGGAAATCATTTGTTACTTCAATATACGTACAGAAGCCATTTCCAGATTTTGATGAGCTGATCTCTCTCATGATTACCAAAGAGATCAATATGCACAGTGACTCATCTAAAAAAAATGGTGAACAGGTTCAATCTTTTTACTCAAGTTCAGGAAGGGGACGTGGTAGATCCTCTTCGAGAGGCCGTGGTATGGGACATGGTGGCGATAATCAGCAAAACAGGTTGTTCAATGAGAAATTTGGCGAAATGCAGGTTTCAGGAGGCCGAGGAAACTTTAGAGGCAAGGGGAGCTCTAGAGGAAGAGGTGGATGGCAGAATAGAGGTTTTAGAAATTCTGCTATTGTTTGCCATTATTGTGGCAAAACAGGCCATATTGCATCCCATTGCTATGCAAAGAAGGATGATATTCGCAGTGGTAAATTGCAACAATGAAACTATGCATTGTCTTCACAGTAGAATGAAGACAAAAATGAGCGTCTGTTTGTTATGCAGCAGATGATGAATGCAGTTACAGGAAAGGGGACACATGATGATGTATGGTATGTTGATTCAGGTGCATCTAATCATATGACCAGTCATGTTGAATGGTTTGGAGAGATGCAGGACTTACAAAATCCAGGTTATGTGCAGATGGGTGATGATTCATGCCACCCAATTTCACACATTGGAAAGGTTCCCTTGTCCTTGTATGATGGCCAGACAAAGAGTCTGACAGATGTATTACATGTTCCATCAATTAGAAAGAATCTAGTGTCTGTTGGCAAAATGGTAGAGCAAGGGTTACAGGTTTGATTCAATGCAAAAGGTTGCTTTGTAGAAGACTTTAATGATAGGTGCAGGTTGGTCACAAAAGGAAGTAGAGTTGGCCGAATGTTTACTTTAGATGCTTGAATTCCTGCAATGGATGATGCTATGTATGGTAAAGGAAAAGGAGTAGTTGCAAATATTGAAATATGGCATAAACATATTGGACATGCAAATGTGCAAAGGCTGAAATTAATAGAGTCTAGAGGATTGGTTATAGGGTTGCCTTCTTTTAGAATTGTAGAATTGCATAAAGTCTGTGAAGCATGCCAGTTTGGTAAGCATGCAAGGCAACCCTTCTCACATGACAGAGAAGTGAGTAGAAAAATACTTGATGTAGTGCATACAGATGTTTGGGGGCCTACATAGAATGTATCTCTTGGTGGCAGCAAATACTTTGTCGCATTTATTGATGACTGTTCAAGGAAGTTATGGGTATACTTCATGAAGGAAAAGAGTGATATGTTTGAGCACTTCAAATCTTTTAAGACAGTTGTTGAAACAAAAACAGGCTTAAAAGTGAAGTGCTTGAGATCAGATGGAGGGGGAGAGTACCTCTCTAATGAGTTTACTTCTTGAGGACTCATGGGATAAAGAGGCAATTTACTTGCAGGTATACCCCACAACAAAATGGGGTTGCAGAAAGAAAAAATAGGCATATTGCAGAAGTCACATGGGCATTAATGGCTGAAAAGAATATGCCCGAATATTTTGGGACTGAGGCTTTCCATACTGTTGTCTACATTATGAATAGAACTCCCACAGCTGCAATTCATGGGATGACTCCTAAAGAGTGCTTTACTGGCAAGAAGCCCGATGTATCGAACTTGAAGGTATTTGGATGTGTTGCATATGTTCATGTGCCAGATGAGCTACGGAAGAAGCTTGATCCAAAGGCTGAAAAATGTATTTTTATTGGATACTCTTTAGAGCAAAAAGGGTATCATTATTATAACCCTATCACAAGTGAGTTCAGAGTGAGCAGGGATGTTATCTTCGATGAGATGAGCAGCTGGTATGCACCTGCTGGTGATGTATTAGATGATGATAATGATCATGACAATTATGTGCAGAAAGAAAAACAAGAATCACGGAGTCTTAATGGACCAAAAACATCATGTGGTACTATACCTACAGTGAGCCCTTGGTCTGGAAGAGTAAGGAGTAGCCCCACATCTTCAGGTGGATCTATAAGTGTTGTAGGGAAGGACAAAGGAAAGAAGAAAGTGTTGGATGGTAATGATGAATCTACCAATCATTTGGGATTTGATAGAGATTCCAGTGGTTCAAAGAGTTTGGATGATGAGCTTGGTATTCCTTCAGTTAGGAGACCAGGTGTACAGAGAGCTCAGAGTAATGTAAAGGCTCCATTGAGTGATCCGGTGGTACGCAGATCTAGCAGGCTCAGATACCCTGTTAAAAGATTTGGTTTTGAAGGTTATGCAGCTCATCATTATGCTTATATGGTGAAACTAGTTGAGGATGTTGAGCCCACTTGTTTTGAGGATGTTGTTGGTCATGCTCATTGGGATGCAGCAATGGATGAGGAGATGGTTGCATTAGAAGCCAATAAGACTTGGGATTTGATACCCTTACGTAAGGGTAAGAAAGCTATTGGCTATAAGTGGGTTTACAAAGTCAAGCATAATGCAGATGGTTCAATTAGTAGATATAAAGCTAGGTTGGTTGTGAAAGGCTATGCTCAAATATATGCCATAGATTATGAAGAGACATTCAGTCTAGTTGCTAGGATGGCAATTGTTAGATGTGTGATTGCCTTGGCAGCAGCCAAAGGTTGGATTTTGTAGTAAATGGATGTTAAGAACGCCTTCTTGCATAGTGAGTTGCAAGAAGAAGTGTATATGGAGCAGCCAACAAGTTATGAGGATTTAGAGCATCCCATATATGTGTGCAAGTTAAAGAAGGCGCTCTATGGGCTGAAGCAAGCACCTAGAGCATGGTCTGACAAGATTGGAGAGTATCTTATCAATATTGGATTTTGTATTTCTGATGTTGATCACTCACTTTATGTGAGAAAGGGAGATGCAGGTTTGGTCATCATAGTCATCTATGTGGATGACTTGATTATTGCAGGTGATAGTGACAATGGGATTGCTGAAGTTAAGGACTTCTTGAAGAAGAAGTTTGAGATGAAAGATTTGGGTGAGCTGAGATACTTTCTATCCCAAAGATAGTATGGCTTGGATATATTATCCAAGTATGGTATGACAGCATGTAAGCCTCTTTCAATACCATTGGAGCAAAATGTGAAGTTGAGTGCCGATGTTGGGGATGAAATAGAAGACACTACTATGTTCAGGAGGATAGTAGGGAGTTTGATTTACATGACTATCACAAGGCCAGACTTGAGCTATGTTGTTGGCCTTGTTTGTCAGTTTATGCAGATGCTTGGAAAGCCTCATTTGTATGCAGTTAGACATATATTGAGATGTGTGAAGTCCACTTTGCATTATGAACTTTTTTATGAGGCAGGTAAGGACGTATAGGTCTTTGGATCATTCATTGTGACAACATGAGCATCATATAATTAGCTAGGAATCCAATGTTCCATGCTAGGACAAAACAGATTGAGGTGCACTGCCACTTTGTGAGAGAGAAGGTACTTGCAGGAGAGATTGACTTGGTATATGTCAGCAGACAGGATCAGATAGCTGACATTTTCACAAAGGCATTGGGTGCAGAGAAGCTTCGAAAGTTCCAAAGCTTACTTGGAGTTACAGAGATAGAGTTGAGCTTGAGGGGGAGTGTTGAGATGGCAAGCTCAACACGTGCGGACATTGATGATGGACTGCCTGGCTAGATGGGTCCAGACATCTACACTTAGCATGTTGGTGGTCATTATGACACTCACATGGCCATTGAATTATCACTTATTATATTTAGGTTATTACATCTACCTACAACTGGCAAAGATATAGCACCAGTCAATTAGTATAGTCGGTTATGCACTATTTGACTTAGAAGGCCACTTTCCTTTATGTTGTATCTTATCTATACTTTGTGTATATTGTATAGTGTGTGGAAGAAGAAGAAAAAATCATCAAGAAAACGTTTTGGCCTCCATCTCTCTTCTTGTGTTCTTGAGTGAGCTTTCTCTTGTGTATACAGTGTGTGTTTGGCGCAGCAGCTCAAGCAAAGCCCACCACGCGATTCTTGACACCCTTGACTACGCACATTTTGATTCATGTGAGCATTGTCTTTATGGTGGCAGACACACTAGGAATACACATAAGTCTAATAGGACACGCATGAGTGAGCCCTTGGCATTGGTCCACTTGGATGTCTGTGGGCCCATGCCCTGTCAGTCTCTATGGGTGATACAAAGTATTTTGTGACGTTCATTGATGATTTTTCACGTATAGTCTGGGCTTACCCCATTAAGCTTAAGTCCAATGTCTTGGCTGTATTTCAGAGATGGCTTGCATTTGTTAAAAACTAGACTTGGCATAGGCTGAAATGCCTTAGGACAGACAATGGGGGAGAATATGTGTCACATGCTTTTGAGAAACTATGTGACGCGAGGGATATTAAGCGTCGGTTGACCGCCCCCTATGCCCCACCCCAGAATGGTTTGGTACCCACCACTGCACACTGCAGGTGGCAGGCACACCCATCACCATCACTTTATTCTTTATTCTTTTAGTGACAGTTTGAATAAAGGAAGTCCCGGTCACACATTGTGACTATTGGAGTTCCCATTTGTGTGTCTCTCTCTTCTTACTCTTGCTCTCCACCATAGCTCACTTCCAAGCAAGCTTCAATCCTTCTCACCTTTCAGATAGTATCCTTGCTCTTGGAACTGCTAGAGCCTGTAGCCAATCCCAATTTAAACTCTTCATGAATGAGCAATGCAACAAGCTCATTGAAATCTAGCATTTTAGCCCGCTTAGAGATGGAAGTATCAAATGACTTATATTCAGATCCCAAATCATTTAATGTCATTGAAACAATGTCTTCATCCTCAACCTCTATGCCAATGGATGCCAGTTGATCCACAATAGTCTTAATCTCTATGACATAATCCTGTATAGATCTGCCTTTTCTCTCCATGTTGTTGAATTTGTGCTTTAACTGTATCTTTCTAGCACTGG
The DNA here is from genome assembly GCF_053477565.2 of Lygodium microphyllum. Taxonomy (NCBI): domain Eukaryota; kingdom Viridiplantae; phylum Streptophyta; class Polypodiopsida; order Schizaeales; family Lygodiaceae; genus Lygodium; species Lygodium microphyllum. The sequence goes on along the minus strand of NC_141142.1, from coordinate 137,751,050 downwards.
TAGTTGTGCCATAATACCTAATCAATATGTTCCATGCATCTACTGGTGACTTAGTTCATGATCTGCATTATCATAGCATTCCAGATACACAAAGATAACCAATGTGGCATCCTACAAGCTCTTTCCAACCAAGCTTGGTGTGCTCATCTTTGATCAGCTTGTAGGATTCCTCTCTGGTTTTTAGGTTTAGCTTCAACACCTATCACCAAGTCCCAGTATCCTTTACCTATCAAGAAGTTCTCCATGCCGAACTTCCATATGGCATAATTATTTCTATCAATCTTTTCCCCCACTATTTGGGTTATGTTGTCGGTCTTGTCTGCATTTGCCATATTGTAACAAATAATGGCTAGTCAGTGCTAACTTCCCGCAAGCCAAAAAGTCTAATTGACCAATTGCAGTCTTTGATTATTTATGACAATTTTTTGCAATTAACTGTATGTTGTAATCAAGGTATTGCAGCCCATTAACTTCTCAAGACCATCCACAAACATGTGGCATAACCTATTGATACATCAATCAACACATAGACCATGTAGTTGTTATAACTCTACTCGTGCAACCTTACTGGAGTCAACCAAATATGCAGTCTAAAATCTGCAGACTGTCAATGACCAGCAGCTCTTTCAAGGCCAAAACTAAGATGTATACATGCCATACATGCTCAAAAACTCTCAGACATCTGCTAATACATGTAGGAGTCCATACATGATCATGCGGGCACAATTCAGTGCATATACATCAAGTATAAGTATTAAATATCTTGCTTGTAGGTTTTAGTCAGCCAATATTCAGCCAAACAAGGTTTATCAAGCTCCAAAATGTCCTCAAAGTACTTCATACATGTGCTATCAAATGTAGGGGTCAATACATGACCATACAGACAACCATAGACACTCTATCTTCAACAGACAATGTCATAGAATGCATTCCCTATTTGTAACCAACCAAGATAACATCAATGCATTTGTTTGCAACTTCAACCTTCAACTTTCATGAGCATTCAATGCTCATCTCAATCCTCCAGACATTCAACAGACATATCCCATGCCATACATTTGGCAGATGCTAATCAATGTTATGTAATGCTTCAGGACCAATGAGTTCTTGACGTCCGTAGTTTTATGATAGTTTTAGGCATGTCATATACTTTCAAATATGAGTATTTTCTTCAAGAAATTGCAACTCAAATGCATAGCCACAATACATATGTCTTCTAGGATGTATCTACACTTCAATGGAGCCAAGAATGCATGTTGGATAGCTTCAATGCTTCAACCAAGATCTAGTGTATGTTGTATATTCTTTGTTTACAGTAGTTCATGCTTTGTTCCAAGTCTGTCTATCTGTACATAACCTTCAAACTAAGCTTCCATCAATGCATTGCCATGTCAAGACCTTCAAGTACCTTCCATAATGTATCTCCAAGCATTGGATAGCTAGGTTAGTGGTCAATGTCTTCGGTTTGCAGCAGACGAGATCAAATAAGAAACATGCGTAATCACATGATGTAGCCTAGGGGGATCAGTAGTAGTCCTTCACACCAATGATGGCCAATGCCTTCTTCAAAGTGCTCAAACAAGCCTCCACAATTCTCCATATAGGCTTAGACAACCTCTCCTTCAAGCAAGATGAAATACCTTCAACACATACCTTGTAAAACAACAATGGCAGGCAACTTGCTATTCACCGGAACCCTTGGCCTTTAGTCTTCAAGTCTTCTTCCAAAATGCTCTCCACCATAGAGGCCATTCATGGCTCTGATACCATGTTGAGAGATAGAGAGCAAGGTTAGAGCAACAGAGAGGAGCAATGTACTCTCATCTCATTTCCTTCATTATTCCATAACACATAACTAAAGTGAATACAACACAGTAAATATCTTACAGACCATTCACACACTGCCTAAAGTCACCGACTTATTTAATGTCCCACACTTGCTGATACAGCTAGACATATGATAGAGAAACAAAGTGTCAGTTACACACATACTAAAGATAAAAGAGCTTGAAGTCTTAACAATCAGGCTCATAATAATACCCTTGTAACTAAATGACCTATCTTTGAAGAATGGCAAACTATTTATAATGAGTGGATGTGACAAAGTAGCTCATTGGTATATTCTTTCTACCCTTTAAGAATCTCTTATGCTTAATGTATGTAATCTTTCAACCTCACAAGCTATATGGGGGTATTTGATAGTAAATTTTGAGAAGAAATCTATTTTAAAAATACTTTATCTTCATAGTTAGCTCATTGAGTTACAATAAAATATCAGAACTTCTATGACAACACATATCGAATGATTCAAAAACATTATCAATCAGCTTGCTGCTCTACTAGTGATGCTATTCCACAAAAGAAATTGGTAACGCAGCTTCTTGATAATATAAAGGATCCTCCTTATGATAATATTGTTACCATATTATCTAACAAAGATGGGATCAATTTTGATCAACCTTGTATATCTTTGATTGAATATTCACAACAACATGAACGATGACATACAAATCAAGAAACAATTACAATCTCACAAGTGAACACACAGTTTAAAAAATCGAGCAAGCTTTACTTGCTCGAAGGCATCCCTTTCCACTCTCTACATGTAGGAGTCATGGTGGTGATAACACATGTGTCCCTTAGCCCACTGCCTTCCAACCCATCTCCACGAGATTGTAAGCCAACTAGGTATGAGAAACTAACCAACCCAAAAGGAACCAAAACCATTGATCCTCAATAGGTCTATCGACCAAAATTGTGGCCCACTGTATCTAAACTGACTCAACCTGAGACTTTTGAAAGGTGAGAAGAATCAAAGCTTGCTTGGAAGAGCTATGGCAGGAGAGTAAGAGCAAGAGAGAGAGAGAGAGAGAGAGAGAGAGAGAGAGACCAAATGGAAACTCCAACAGTCACAATGTGTGACCGAGCCTTCCTTTATTCAAACTATCACTAAAAGAATAAACAATAAAGTGACGGTGACGAGCAACCATCATTTGCAGTGTGCAATGGCGGGTACTGTCAGTGTAGTAATACACGGGCAGCTAGACAAAGGCACTTTTACCCCCAAGAACCTCATGCAAGAATGCAAATCCCCATGCAAGAATGCCATCTTCTTGACATCTATCTGATACATGTGAAAGTCAAGCTGCGCAACTAAGGCCAAAACCAAGCGTAGGTCATCTTGACCATAGGAGAGAACACTTCATCAAAGTCAACTCCATGTTCCTATCTTAAACCCTTAGCAACAAGTCTTGCCTTATAAGCCGGCTTGGGGTGTCCAGGGGTACTTTTTAGCTTGTACACCCATTTTCATGGCACCCCAAGCTGCCAGTAGAAAAGTAGAGAACATCCTGTAATAGAAAAGTACTGCCAGTAGAGAAATGTAGCTGTACATCCCCAATGCCAACAATAGCAAGTGACCTATCATCACCCAAGCGAACTGAACCAGAGATAGTGCGGCAGGAATGGAACCACTCACGGCATGGTGTAACATGAAATGAAGTACCAAAATCCAAAATCCAGAACTGTGCATGTATAGAGTGAACCTCGATCAAAAGCATAGCATCACAAGAACTAGCTGCAAGTATGTACTCCCCATCAGAGTCCTCAATCTGCATGACATTTATCTCCTCGATTTTCACACTAGATTTCGCAAGCATAATGTTGCAATCAGAGGACTTTTCTCGTACTTTGTCTTTCCCCTTCTCTTTGCGCTTCTCATTGCGCAACTCATGACATAGTGGGCGTATATGTCCCTTCTTGTCACAATGATGACATGTCACATTAGCATTTCTCTCATGAGACTTGCTGTGCGACTTACCACACAACTTTGATCTAGACTTCTGCGAGTCTGTACCACGATCATTCCCACGGTCATTCTTTCCATTACCATCTTTGCATCTAACAGTCAAAGCATGCAACACATGAGAGGCATCCAAGTTCTTATGGTTGATCTCTTCCTGCAGAAGAGCACTCTCTACATTAGGCAAGTTCAAAATAGTAGCTAGGGCACATACAACAATGCGGAATACATCCCATGACTCACTCAGAATCCCAAGCAAAAACAATGGAGTAACCTCATCATTAAAGGTAATGCCCTGTGAAGTCAAGTTTTTCATAATAGAATGGAATTGGCTCAAATGAGTAGACATTGTCATATTCTCCTTCATGCACAGGTCCATAAGCTACTTCAGCGAATATATCTGACTTGCTAGACTTTTCTTGTCATAGAGGTTCTTAATTTTATCCCAAAGCTGCCAAGCACTCTGTGCTTCCTCAACCACATTGTAATGCACCTGTTCAGTGAGAGACAAGATGAGGATGGACTTGCATAACTCATTAAGCTCATCCCATTCACCATCAGCCATAGTTTCAAGATTCTCGCCATGCATCCTTAGTGGCTTTATTTGTGATTTGTGCACCAATACCTGCCAAACTTGGCTCTTCCAATAGGCATAATTCATACCATCAAGCTTAGTAATGTTGAAGATAGCACTATCATTGGAAGAAGATGCCATACTGCAGTCAAAAATGGTACAGACAGTTCAAAACTACTTGTTCTTTTCTGTTGTAAATAGCCAAAATACCACTAAAACCAAGGCAAAATGACCACAAACTAATAGCTAATGATGCTACATGTTAGAATATAGGCATGGGAATCCACCCTAAGCAAGGGTCTATGAGGGTAGATGTATGTGAATGGCCTTAAGGGGTAGGGAAAACCCTAACCCTAGCTTGGTAGAGGCTATATAAACAGCATGTGGTTCACTATCATGTGTGAGAGAGTGTATCCAAGTTGTACTCTAAGCAACTTAGTAAGCAAGATTTTGTTCTTGTACTTTGAGCTCTCTTCTCCCTCTTGTGCACATTTTTCCTGCTGCAAACTCTGATTGTCCACATGGTATCAGAGCCTCCTCTGATCCTCTCAGCTTCCTCTATCCTCAACTTCACTAAGTGCACATGAATATTCATCATCTTCATCTTTTTCCTCTTACCTCCATAGCCAAACCCCTACCCCCAGACCTTAGAGGGTTTGGGGAGAAAAAAGGAGGAGGTTTCAACTCAATAGTTCTTCTAAAGAACTCTTCCTTAGCTCAAGGTGACCTGGTGTGGCACATTAGAGGGCAACATAAGGAATTGTGGAGGGAAACATTGCACAAATTGCAAAAACCGCACAAATCTACAAGTGACATCTCCCAAAGCTCAGCACAACCTATAGGTGGAGCGATCCTCCCAGCCACCATAGGGCTTTCATAGCCCCCCTAGTGCACCATCTCCCTCTAAGAGGGTTTGAAGAAATTATCCCTATATTGTCTGCTATGAGCCAAACCCTAACTGTGGGTTTCTAGCAGCCATAACTAGAAAGCTCCAAGCTTTTCCATTTTTCAAAATTTTTAATTTCTAAGCATTAACAGTGACTCTAATCACTGAAGCATATGCTCTGAAGTGTATTCCTGGTCTGTGAGTAGCTCCAACACTTGGGGGACATCATAAGTTCACCGAGAAGTGTGACTTCAATACCAGAAATAAGTCAAGTGTCTCACCAAGCTTGACAAGGTAATACCTAAACATCTCAATCTTGAGATGAGTGCTTTCTAAGCACTAAAAAGGCATTTAATAAAATTAGTGCTGTTGCCCTATGAATACTGATGTGATTGAAATCTCCTGGGACTCTTCATCATGTGTTGAGGTCATTAATCAACCCTGCTCAACCAAATGCTCGCATACTAAACTGCAAGGAGGGGAAGAGCCTGAAGTCCCAGTCAAAGCTCATCTCGTTTAAACCTAGGAAAACATTAAAGCTTAAATCAAGGGTTTTTTGAAGAACATGACCTCCTAAATCCTATCTTGAGATATTCCATATGCATGATTTCCAACCCTTTTCAACTCTACAACTTTAAAGGTTGGTTATAATTTGTAAGGCTATCAATTCTACTATTTGGTTTGTACTTGGCCACCTGTAAAGGACTAGACACTGCCATTGCTCAAGGCAATAGGTAAGACCTTCCTATAATGACTAGGGCCTATGCAGATGTAAGGCCTCAAATTCACAAGTTTAATGGAAGAGATTTCCATCCTTAGCAAGTCCTGGTAAAATACAAAATGATGGAAAGAGGCTACTGGCCCTTCATAAAAGGGACCAAACTTATTGACCCATCCAATCCCCTTGATGTAGAAGATGATAAAAGGGCTCATGCCATCATCGTGCTTCATTTAGATGAATCTTTAATTCATCATATTGACCAACTCTCCACTGCCAAGGAGAAGTGGGATGAGCTTGAAAGGCTCTACGGTGCTATAAGGAAGAACTCCAAGATATTTCTCAAGATTGAATTTTTTAGCCTAGAGTACAAATAGGGAGAAGATCTAAGCAAGTTTAATTCACATATGAAGGGGCTTATGGCACAGCTTGCCTCCATTCAAGCACCCATTCATGATGAATATGCCATTGCCATCCTTTTGAAGTCTGTGAAGAAGGTTTTTCCAACCCTTATAACTACTCTGACTAATATCCCGAACCCAACCTTGGCAAGTACCATCCAGTCTCGCCTAGATGTAGAGAAGAGAAACCATATTGAAGGGACTTTAGCATTTACTTCCCGTGAGCAAGTGTTAGTCCATACCGCTTCGACTAAGTGGTGCTCCTTTTGTCACAAAAAAGGGCATATTGTAAGCAATTACTAGAAGAAATATCCTAACAAAATGAAGTGCAATAAATGCAAAAAGACCGAGCATATCACCAGTAAGTGTCCTAGTGCTCCAGAAGTATAAATTATTGTTCATATGGTAGGCAAACATGTAGTACACATAAAAAGTCTAGCATGATACACATAGGTGATCCTTTAATTCTTGTTCATTCAGATGTATACGGTCCCATGCCTTATTCATCGCTCGGTGGTGCAAAGTACTTGATCACCTTCATTGATGATTACTCACATAAGGTCTAGGTTTACCGTATTAAGCAAAAATCAGATGTCTTATCTACCTTTTAGCATTGGCTTGCTCTTGTTGAGAACCAGTCTAGATATAGATTGAATTATCTAAGGTTAGGTAATGGGGGTGAGTATGTCTCCAAAGCTATTGAGCAGTTTTGTGATGAGTAGGGTATTAAGCATTGGTTTATCACCCCTTACATCCCTCCCCAAAATGGTATTGCCAAATGCATGAACAAGACGATTCTGGAGGAGAGTCCACAGTATGCTTAGCTAGGCAAGCCACCATAGCACCTTTTGGCTCAAGTAGTTACTATAGTCATACATTTGATCAATAGGTCCCCGTGCACTGTTATTTAGTGCCAAGTCGCAGAGGGGTATGGATTGGGAAACCTCTATCATATACTCGTTTGCATGTCTTTGGTTGTAAGGCAATCTGCGATGTTTCCAAGGACAAGTGTAATAAGCTAGATCCTAAGTCCATGAAATGTATCTTTCTTAGTTATGGGGATGGAGGTGAGATGGGCTATTGCCCATGGGATATGCAGGCTTGCAAGGTTATCCACAGCTAGGATGTCACTTTCTATAAGAAAAAGATGCATAAGTAGCTTGACCGAATAGTTGAGGCATGCATGGTGATCCTTCAGGAGGAGCCTCCTACTCATGTACAACTAGTTAGATAGCTTGCAAGAGTTGATGCTCCAGTGACCCAAGATCCACCTATTGTATATAATCATCCCGTTTTGAGATACTTTACTAAAGCTAGACATTAGCCAGCACTTTACTCCCTCCATGGACTATGTTATGGTGACAAAATCTTTACTAGAGCTAGACATTAGCAGAGCACTTTATATGATAGTCACTCATGGGATAAGGCTATGCTAGTTTGACTCCTTAAAGCAAACCATATGTGGGATTTGGTTCCTTTGTCTACAACCAAGGAGGCATTGTCATGCAAGTGGGTATACAAGCTAAAAAGTATCCTTGGATGCCCGAAGCCCGCTTATAAGGCCAGATTGGTCACTACTAAGGGTTTCAAGTAGAAATATGGTATTAACTTTGATGAAGTCTTTTCTCTTGTGGTCAAAATGATGATCCTATGCTTGGTACTACCATTTGTTGCCCAGGTAGATCTAGACCTTTATCAGATGGATATAAATACAATTTTTCTACATGGGGACCTGCATGATGAAATTTATATGCAGCAACCTGGGGGCTTTGAGCAAAAAGGCAAGGAACACCTAGTGTGCAAGCTAAGAAAGAGCCTTTATAGCATTAAGTAGACACCTAGGGAATGGTACCACAAGTTTTATGCTTTTATGCATTCACATGGATATAGCTATAGTGCTATGGATCTGTGTTTATACACGAAGAAGACTCGTGATGGTAGCCTTATGATTTTGGTACTCTATATGGATGATATGCTTATTAGTGGGAGACCTCATGATGAGTTGGATGCCTTGAAAACTCGGCTCAAGAAGAGCTTTGAGATGAAGGACATGAGACAACAGGCCTCACATACTCTAGGGATACGCATCACGTACGATCACTCTTAGGGGCTCCTTTATTTGTCACAGAAATGAGTATATCTAGAAAGTCCTTGAGCGATTTCATATACAATATGGTAAGCCTATTGTTATCCTCTACCTCCTCACATGAAGGTTAGTCAGGTTGATCGTCTACAATCAAATGAGTATAAGGCTGAGATGAACAAAATTCCTTATGCATCCATAGTGGACACTTTGATATATGCCACGATAGCCACTCGTCCTGACATAGCATTTGTAGTGGGAGTTGTGGCACGCTACATGGCTACACTTGGTCGATGACATTGGGATGCCATGAAGGGGATCATGAGATATCTGAAGGGCATAACAGATATATGCATATGTTATTGTGGCTAGGATACAAGAATTGTGGGATATACTGACTCTAATTATACAAGACATGCAAATAGTAGGAAGTCCACCTCTAGTTATGTCTTCACCTTTGCTAGAGGTGATGTTTCTTGGATGTCCAAGGTGCAGAAATGCATGGCCCTCTCTACTATCAAGGCCGAGTATGTTGCAACCATTGAGGCTTGTAAGAAGGCTCTTTGGTTAGGTCATGTAATAGTAGACCTTTGTATGACTATTGTGGTCTCTACATTGTATTCAAATTCTATGAGTGCTATCAAACTAGCCAAGTGTCTGGTCTTCCATGCGAAGATGAAACACATTGAGGTGCATTACTACTTCATCAGAGAGGTCGTTGAGGATAGGTCCATTGACCTTGTCAAGATCTCAAACTAACCAAAATCCTACAAATCTGCTTGTGAAAAGTCTCTCAGCAGAGTGTTTTACCTTCCTTAGGAAGTTGATGGGCATTGTTGAATCCTAAAATGATTGTGTTTTAGCTATTTTTTGTTGGATTTTAGGTGGTTTTTGATTGATTTTGTGGTTGATTAATTAGTTTTTGGATGGTTTTGAAGTATCTTGGAATGAGTTGAGTAGATTTGAGAAGCTTATAATGGTTTTTAGTTGATTTATGATATGTTAATTGGTTCTATAATATGACTGTTTGGCTTTGATAGGTCTATTTTGCCTCTGTTTTGGTTTATTTTCTTTCTATTTGAGAGGTTATGATTGTGAATGAATGGTTTGAGAAATGATTGAGTGTATAGGATGGTTTGAATTAGTTTTGGTTTGAGCTATATGATTTTTATATCTTTTATAGACCTCATGTAGTGTACTATTCAGCTTCTGTATGCCTTCTGGTATGCTTCTATAGGTGTTTTGATGGATGCATGTTTAGCTTGGGAATGTTGTCTAGTCTTGGAAAGAGAAGAATGGAAGGTCTTAATAGCTTAAAAAAGCATAAGAAGTAGCTAATGGAGACTTGAACTGAAGATTGAAGTGATAATGACACTGATAAGCTCTCAATGGTTACTGTAGTGGCTCTGAGGCCCCTTCATACCAGGCATACCTCTTGGGAGGGGTTTTTACAACCAAGAGAGAATTATTGAGTGTGATTTGATTTGTAGATTGATGATATAGTTAGGCAAACTACAAATAACTCTAATAAGGTCATATAGGAGTCTTCCATTCCCCTGGAATGACATGCCAATTAACCTTGGGACCCATTAATGAATCTATCTAATTCCATCCTCTACCTCTGGGTATCTGCAAATTAAACCCTAAGTGGCTACTAACCAATTGCGATGGATCAAAAATAAAAGATGTGAAAGAAGGAAGAGGAACACACATTAAAGGATGAAGTGACATATATGCAAAATCATAATAAGAAAAAAGGCTTAAAGATGGAGATTCAGGTAATTTAACAGAATCCGATAAGAAAGGAGTTAAAGTATTCACTGGAAAAGTGAAAAGGAGTGGAATAGATGGTGGAGGATAAGGAGAAAGAGATGAAAAAACATGATCTACAATAAATGAGTAATAAGTAAAAATAGGAATTTGGAGATTTGATTGATGTTGAAAAAGAAGTGAAGGAATAACATGGGGAGCTGATTGAAGTATGGACGAATAAGAATCAACTCTATAGGCCATTTATTGATGATAAATAAGTGAAGGTACTAATGATCTAAAATGGGTCGACAATTATAAGTTTCAAAGAAGGATGAGTCAAAAGGAGTTTGTAGGCAATAGAATCTATCATTGGACACCAAGAGACTTCAGAGCAGTTATCCACTTTGGATGAATAAACTTGGAAAGTTTCTTCCATCCTTATCTCCAAATGTAAAACATAAAGGACATCTTGCAAAATAATATCCCCCACATACTAAGACAAACCAAACCCTTGTCCTCTGGAATCATAAGATCACCTAGAATATATATGTAAGGCATTAGCATAGTATCAGCTGTAAGAGAGACTTTAAAGACCGTTCTAACCACTTCCATAAGGAGATCAGAGAATGAAGCACCACTCCATCCATCCTTTGGAGAATACAAATCCATAGTGGACAACTTCATATAAAAGGCCAACTTTTGTTGTTGATAATGCACAAAAAAGAAGTGATTTGATGGGATATAAATTACTCAAAGCAAGTCCACAAAAGTTACATTCTAGATTGTAACCTCTCCACCTGGGCTTGAAATAGTAGACATAGTATCGCACTATGTTAGAGAGCAACCAAGTCCGTATCTAACAAAGAAGGCACATAGGGTACACTATGGGTATTTTGATTATCAATTGTGGAGTTTTCTAACTATAACTCTATTTTTTGTGCAGCAATTTAGGCTTAGATCTTTAATTTTCATTTGAATGACGATCTCTTTCCTTAGTAACAATGGCTACTTGAGTTTTTACTTCAATTAATTGGGCTTGCAAAGAGCATATCTCCACTTTCTAAGCTTCTAATAATTTAGTTTGCTACTCCATTTTTTTGAATAAATCAGATAGGGTTTCTTAGTAGAGACAAGCTTTATAGTAGCCTTTCATAACTCCTCGAACTGTTGCATCTCCTCATAAAAAGAAGAATATAGTAGCCTTTCGTAACTCCTCGAACTGTTGCATCTCCTCGTAAAAAGAAGAATATAATTGCTAAATGCAGGTAATAAATGGATATCTCAATGGAGCTTTGAATATCCTTACACAAGAAATAAATGGCATCTCCTGCTACTAGGCAATATAGAGAAGGAACTGATATTTCTATATTACCATCTCTGTGTGCCTTAAACAAGTTTGTAGATGTAAGGTATGTGGGAAGAGCACTTTCTGATGTTATGGTAGGGATTGATATTGGAGGAATTGGAACTGGAACAAATTCAACCACACGCTTTAAATGTTTTCTTTGAATCACCAAAGGAGGAGGATAATCATTATCTTCAAGGATGGTTATTTGAAGGAGGAGAAACTACTAGAAGGTTTTCAAAAGGCGGTGGAATTTCCTTTGGCAGGGGTAGACTATGTCAGAAAAGTATACAATTACAATCCATAGGTGATAGTAGTCACACTACCCCTAGTGACCTTGATAAAATGTTGATCCATTCTTGTATAAAGGTACAAACTCCACTTAATAAAATTGTAAGACTCAACAAAAACGTCCAAATTCTCCTTTAGTAGATTATGAAGGGTCAATAGCTCCTCTTCTGGAAGGTTGCTACCCACTTTTAGATGTATTTTCATGCCATCTACATCAATAAAAGTCAACTGCTTTTCACCTTCTACCTCCATGATGAAGGTTCCACAAACTACTTCTAGGTACAGATCTAACTCTTTCAAGGGCGTGGTATCCTTGTCTGATGCTCCACTAGAACCAGCTTCAATTTTTAGTGGGGACTTGTCTGGCTCTTTAAAATATTGAAATGGTATTAAGTTTGTTTCAAATTTTATTTAAGAGTTAATTACTTCTTGACTCGAGAACTCTTATTTAGAGGATGCATCAAGGAACGTCACATAACATGACCATTTAAGTCTTGTTGGGCTATGGGATTGGTGCTTGTTGGCAGGGTGCATCATCATCATCCTTTCTCGAGAAGGGTACATTGGGACTAGTGCTTGTTGTTGGCAGGGTGCATCATCATCATCCTTTCTCGAGAAGGGTAGATTAGGACAACAAGAGCCACTAAAAAAGGAACGCTTATAATCATTCTATCCAACAACATGGGATCTTCACCTTCTATGGCCTCTGGGATGCCTTCCTCATTGGTATCCTCTTCTAATTGGATAGCTTCTTTCACTTTTCTTTCATAATCTTCATCTTCACTTTCATAATCTTCCTCTTTGGACTCTGTCTCTACCTCTGTAAGGGCTATGTAAGAGAAGAATAGGCTCTCTATTTCAGCTTGAGCTCTTCTGTCTCTGACTCTGCTGTGACCATGTAATAGGGAGAGTAGTACATCCATGCCTCTATCTCATTATCTGAGGTAATTTCAAAAATCATTCTTGGTTCTGGTAGGAGGTATTCACCCATAAACAATGACTTTGCATCTTTTGGGAGTTGACTTTTAGTGCACACTATTAGGGACTATGCTTCAAGTTTGTTTAGGAAAATTTGCTTAGCAACATCGTCTTCAATTGATGTTCCATCTTTTGTTTCATTAGGGGAGTCAGAGGAGACTTCTATGGAGGTAGATCTGTAGCCTTTTTGCAAACCATAGAGGTTCATCACCACTTTGTTGGGTCCCCTGCCTAGGGTTAGGGTTCCTTTAAACCAATTTGTCCTTACTTGTGCTTCAAACATCCATGGTCTTTTGAGTAATAGAGAGTAAGATATTCCATAAGAGTTGGGCTTTACCATCAAGTATGTCATCCAACAATCTTTTCCAGCAATTGTGGTATTTATGCAAGGAAGAATCCTAAAGGCTTGATTCTACTCTGGTCAACTAGTCTGATGAGCCACTGAGTGGGTTGCATGCCTTGCAGGCCTAGATCTTTCATTGTCACATCTATCATGATGTTCACTTAAGAGCCTCCATCTATCAATGCACTTGTAATAAATTAGCCTTCCATCTAGACACCAGTCTCTAGAGTGCTAGGATCCAAGAAAGGGTTGGCCATGTCTACTTCTTTCATAGGATCTAGGGCATTATTATTTTTTGTAATAGTTGTTGCAAGATTGGCAATTCGTAGACCATGTCTTTGCATCATAATGCTTTTGAATCTCTTTTTGCAATTGGGTGAGATCATCAACAATTGTCGAAATGTCAAATAGTCATTCACCAAGCCATACTCCCCTTGATAGGATCCATAGGCTTCTCCAACCGGCTAGGGAATGGTGCAATACCCACTTTCATTTTTCCTCTTTCTTTAAACAAGGGCTACATCACCATTTCATCTATTACTAGAGGTACATCCACCTCTTCTATCTCTTGATCCTTTGGTTCTGCGTCTTGGATTGTCTCTATAACCTTCTGTGGCACTAGACTATCCTATATTGTACTACTTTGTGGCTCTATTTGGAGCTTGAACTTGACAGCTTTTGTAGATGGAGCATTCTCTTTTGGAACTATTGGCTCTCTTTTCTTGGCATGTGTAATTGCAGCTACTTCCAATTCTACCAGATTGGAGGCAAGCTCCTGATTTTTCTACTAGTTGTCTATGGCATTAGCCTTAACAGGGGTTGGACTAGAGCAATCTTTAGGAATGTGACATTCTCCTTTGCATCAACTATAGAGGGGCTTGTAATCCATGGATCTTCTAGGGCTTGGGCAATGTAGGGATATATGACCATTTTCTCTGCATCTGTAGCATTTCACTTCTTATCTCTGTCCACTCCACCAGACTATCTTTCTCTATAACTTTGGGCATGAAACCTCCTTGGACCAAAATCTCTAGGATTCGGGCCAATATATTGGGTTGTCATCTTGGATTTCAACAAGTTGAACCCCTTTCTTCCTCATCTTTCTTTCTCCTTTTACACATCTCCTTGAAGAGAATAGATATCCTCTGTGTGGTTCTTTCTTAGGCAATTCCACACCAAGTATTCGATCACATCACATCTTTTCTTACTCCTGTAATATTGGATATGCTAGTAGTATTCACTTTCAATATTTGCAGCTGTTTTATAATCACATCCATAAGTTCTTTATTTATGCTGGCAACTGAATTTGACAAGTAGTCCTTCAAAAATTCTCCTCTTGGAGTACTTGAAGAAGGATTTTGGGGCGTCTCTGTAATCATCACATAAAATAGTTGGATTGATGTAGAGGGTCCTCTCTTCTGACTCTGATTTAGAGCTCATATTGAGACTATTGGTTGCCGGTTCTAATTGATAGGGCTCCACTATTGTTACTGATTTACCATTGGGAAAACTGCTTGAGGCCACTATTGTTGTGGTTGAACTATCATTTGAGGCACTGTTGTTTGTGGCCATTGTGAATTCGGTGCACTATACTGTGACACTATTTGCATCTAGGGGTAGGGTGGGGAACAATCCCTTGGATTGTATTTGGTGAATATACCATTCTAGGCATTGGACGAGGTAGGATTCCTCTTCCTAAGGTCATAAATAATATTGCTTCAACTTCATCATATAGCCTTGCACCTTTCACTGCAGCTTGCAGGTTGACTGGTCTTCTTGGTTTCACAAACTTATGAACTTCTAATTATAAGCCTCTAAGAAAACTCTCTTTTTGATGCCTCCATCCAAATTATGGTTGGTCCATCTCTTCAATATGGATTCTATTCTAGAGACATATGCTTCCATATGTTCTCTAGAGAACTAACTTAAGTTCATGAACTCCTCTCGCATCCGCTCTTCAAAACCTTCACGTCTGAATTTGGTAAGAAAGGCCACCTTCAAGTCATCCCATGTGCCAATAGTTCCTATTGCTTGTCTCTCATACCATTGAAATGCTGCACCTTTGAAGATGGCGGGGAATATCACCACTCAATGCTCTAGGGTTCTAGCATTATTGGCTACACACGCTACTATGAACTTGCTTACAATGAACTTGGTTACATGAAGATCGGGGTCTTCATTGTATTCTTTCTCAAAGATTGTTAATGAGATTACATTTTGCTAGCCAGTCATCAATATTTCCAAGAGGAAGGGGACCTTGGTTCACCATTGGGACTTTTGTAAAGAGTGCCCCTAGAACGTCAAAGGAAGCTTCTAGTAATAGCTTGTTCTTAACTTTGAATTTTGTCTTCTCTCTTCTCACATACCTCTAGATTTATTCTAGTGCTTTAGCCTCTAGAGGACTCTCTTGCTAATATTTTTTCTACTTCTTTCTTTTCAACCTCTCTAAATTTGACTTTCACACCATTGAAAAGGAGAAGATATTCCATTTTGAAGATATCAAAATTTATTCTTTTAAGGATCACCATAGTACCATTGTTTATGATAATATCAACTTCAAAGGGTTTCAATAGCATATGTTGTGAATAACACTCTATCTACTAGCTTCTAATGGATTACCAATTGGACAAATAGAAGATTGACAGTACACCAAGTATCCCACGTATCTTGTTATTATACATCCACGAACAAATCCCAACTCTTTTTCTTCTTATTCTTGTAAACTTCCATTGAGAAAAACTCCTGAAGCTTCTTCACAATCTCCCACTTGATGATGTTTGGAAATTATTCAATAAATGCCAAATCTTACATCGATACTCATTCTATCTACTTTACTCTTCAATTTTGTGGAAAACAATTAGCCATAGTGATAAAACTTTTATAGGCTTTAGAAGACGGTGGGATCAGCTTGTTGCATAGAGCTTGCATCAAGATAGTGACATGTTTCATCCATTTTCAATCTCTGTTGGTGCTTGTTGATAGTGGTTTCCCTGACTACGCACTAAAAACATGGAGTCTCAAAAGAAACACCAAGAAAACAAGAAAACTACTATAAGAAAATATATATTGTCACACCAATAAGCATGTTCTTCATACTTTAATCAACCACAAGGAGAAAAAGAACACAAAGAACAACCAATCTTCATGCAGCATCACATAGCGAATATCCCACCAATTATCACAACCAAACTTTAGCATATTCTTCATAGAAACCATCAAAGAACCCAAATAACACAAAGAAATGATCAAATTTAAATGGAATTTATCACATAGTATTCATATTTCATCATCTTCATAGTCTTTCTCTCAATCTCTCACATGTAGATACAATGTTTCTTCACATAAATTGGCTATCTCTCGTACATTGTCTTTCTCACATATGCTCTCTCTCTCTCTCTCAAGAGTACATGAGAATAATAAAAAAATGAACTCAATAATCATCTCTTGGTTGTGGATACCCCTCCCAAGAGGTATGCCTGATATGAAGGGGGAATAGAGCCACTGAAGTGACCCTTGAGAGCTCATTAGTGTCATTGTCACTCCAACCTTCAGTTCAAGTCTTGATCAGCCACTTATTCTACTTCTTCAAGCTATTAATGGCTTCCATTCTTCTCTTTCCAATATTAGATAATATCCCCAAGCTAAACATCCATTTATCATAACACTTATAGAAGCATGCCAAAAGGCATATAGAAGCTCAATAGTACACTATATAAGGTTTACAGAATGTATAAAAATCACATATCTCAAATCAAAATCAATTCAAACCATAAAAAACCATCAAACACACTCTCAATAATTCCTCAAACCATTCATTCACAATCATAACCTCTCAAACAAAAAGAAAATAGACCAAAACTAGCAAAATACACCTATCAGAACCAAATATACATATTACAAAACCAATCAACGCATCATAACTCAACTAAAAACCATTTGAGCTTCTCAAATCTACTCAAACCATTCCAAAATACTTCAAAATACTTCAAAATCATCCAAAAAGCAATCAATCAACCATAAAGTCGATCAAAAACCACCCTAAATCCCATTAAAAATAGGTAAAAATACAATCATTTTAGCACTCAACAGGTGTTGGATGAGATGACGTCTTTCCTCATCATATTGTACTTATGTATTTTTATACTTTGTTGCTTTTTTCTCATTCTCTCCTCACTAGGGGCACATTCACCTTTAAGTGGGAGTTGTTGGGGCTAAAGGTGCTTGTGCTTAGCTGCCCATGTATTAGCTACACTAACAATACCTACACACCTGTACACTACAGATGGCAAGTGCCCATCGCTATCACTTCATTCTTAATTTTTCAGTGACATTTGAATAAGGGAAGGCCAATTACACATTGTGGCCATTGGAGTTTCCACATATTGTGTCCCTTACTCTTGCTCTCTTGCTCCTTCCTCCATAGCTCTTACCTTCGCTCTCGTGGACTGCATCCCTTCAAATATCCAATCCCGTTGATCCTAGAACTCTTTGAGCAACTTGAAAGAGCAAATCTATTCACCAATATTGATATTTGTGGGGCTTATAATCTTGTCCAAATAAGGGAATATGATGAGTGGAAGATAGCTTTTTGCACAAGGTGTGACCATTTTGAGTATGTTGTCATGCCAATTCATCCCACAAATACTTCAACGATCTTTCGACATCTAATGAATGACATTATTTGTGAGTACTTGGATGACTCTAAGCTAATATATTTAGATGACATTCTAGTATTTTCCAATAATCAAGAAGAGTTTAATATCATGTGTGGATAATCTTGATAAGCTACATGAAAAGGGCTCATACGCTAAATTGAAAAAGTTTTTCTTTCATGAAACAAATATGGAATTCCTTGGATATATTGTTTTTCAAAATAGAATCTCGATGGACAGAAAGAAGACAAATACTATTCTTGAATGGGAAACACCAAGATTGGTTTGAGATATGCAATGCTTCTTGGGATTGGTAGACTTTTATTAAATCTTTATCAAATACGATTCCAAGATCACCGTATTGCTCACATAATTAAGTAGAAATGATAAATGTATGTGGAACTCTAATGCAAAGAAGGCTTTTCAAACACTTAAGCAAGCCTTCACTACATCTACCATATTGATATATGTAGACCCATCCAATCCCTTTTTCTTAGAGAGTAAAGCATTAGATTTTGCTCTTGATGCTATTATTTCCCGAGTTAGTGATGATGGTTGAGCACAAAGGAGCACCCCACGAGATCATAGTCTTTAGAGACCATAAAAATCTAGAGTAGTTCATGAGTTCTTAGGTCTTGAATTAATTCAAAAAGGGTGTACAAATGTTAACAACTTCTAGGAAGTTAAAGGTTTGCTCTATTATCAAGGGCCACTATATGCCAATAGAGTTGCTTCAGTTACACATGCTTGAAACAAGACATGACCTTTTGCAATACATTTTGGGGTCAATAAAACAATAGAGCTTATTTCTCGAGCCTTTAAGTGGAGTAGTCAAAGAATTTGTATGCACATCTAATATATGTAGCAAAGCCAAAGTCCCTTGCCATCGACCTAATGGGTTGCTACCTAGCTCTAATCACCCCTTGTCATCTATGTCAATGGACTTCATCCTTGATCTGCCTTCTTTAAAGGGGTTTTATTTCATTCTTGAGCTGCTTGATAGATTTTCCAAGATCACATGTTTTATCCCTACCCACAAGACAATCATTGGCATAGGCATGACTTGACTTTTCCTTGAATACACCTAGGATTATCATGAGTTACTAAATGACATTGTTTGAGATCAAAGATCGCAATATGTATCAAGTTTTTGAGAAGTCTCCTCATGCTCCTAAGCATCCAAATCAACCTCTCTTCAACCAATTACCACCAAAGTAATGGACAAACAAATAGATTAAATTGAGTCTTGTTATAATATCTCTGATGTATAGTCAACTATCTTCAAGAGAATTGGGTGGATTTACTTCCCTTTGTTGAATTCACCTACAATAATGGTACTTTTACCTCTACTAGGCAAACTTCATTATTTTCCAACTATGGAAGATACCCTAAAATGGATATGTATATGAGTCATAGAATGAAGAATCCAACAACTGTGAATCTACTTGAACACTTGTTAAAGATCCACAAGGAGTTGAAGTTACATATTCAACTAGCCCTAGAAAGATACAAAGATAATATCAATTGATAATAGCAAAGGTGATGTCTAACTTACAATATTGGAGATAGAGTTTAGCTTTTATGGCAATATTTATGCTCTTCTCTCCCTTTCCAAAAGTTGGATTACCAAAGACTTGGGTCATTCGATATCATTAGCTAAGTAAATCTAGTCACTTATTGTCTCCAGTTTCATGGTCCATGAGAATTCACCCTGTATTCCATGTCTCGGTCTTGAAGCCTTGCCATGCTCCTCGTAGAACTTATCACTAAAGAAAGGGGTAATGTCTTGGACATCAAGAAATAACCTTCTAAAAACTTCTAAAAGATTCAAGAAAGTTCTAGAAGATTCATTAGAGGATTTTGGAACAATGCTTGCATGAAAGCTTACATAAGCATTGCTTATGCCATCATCATATCAGTGATGATTATGTCATTGATGATGATATCATGCTTATGCTAGTGGTTATGTCATCTTATATCTAGGAGCTTTCCCTTTATCTCCTTAACTCTAGTATAAATAGAGATATCGGGCTACAAGCCTTTCAATATTGCCAACACTAGTTATGAGATTCTATGAACTCTCTAATTTTAGTTCAAGCCTTGTATATCTAGTTATTATTTTGTCTTGTATTCGATTTGGACTTGTATCAAGGTCTTGCCTTGTCTTGTACCGTGAACCTAGTATTGTCATGTATTGAATCTTGTAACAAGAAATATATTGTTGTACCATGTCTTGTCACAATAAAGAATCAAGTTCTTCTTTTTCTTATACTTCAAGTTAATTGCTTGTAAGTTGTGAGACGCCAACAATCCTTGTCCTTGCCAAGTTCTTGTTACCCTCATAACAAACATCGATGCTTCTACTAAGGTGCATGCAGCCTTTGGCTAGTGCCAAAGCACCTATGGTGCTTTTGGTGACATTGTTGTATGTATTATAATGCTGCAAGTTTATTTGAGACTTGTTGTTACATTGAGGAAAATCATGGCTTCTATGGATTTGTACATTATCATCATTGTATTTTTTGTTATATTGAGCACTACTGATATGAGAGAGGGTGATGGTAGTGTGCATATCATGGGTTAGACATTGTTATTAAGAAGCACATTGGGTGGCACTTTTGTGAGCAAGCCTATTACATTTATGACCAACCTATCCATATGGGGGGCATTATTATACTCGTAACTACTATCTTTGGCGATTCTTATGCATTTACCTCATTTCTTTTTCACTCTTCTCATGATTGCATTACATTATCCAAAGAGAGGAAGACTAGATACACTATTGGTCACATTGTGTTGGTTACCATAGTGATATTGTATTATTCTTTACATAACTTCATTCATGAATATCACGACTCTTTCATGATTTTGTGTTCCTTTTTCTCACAATTCATTATGTTAGTGCCATGCTTCATGTTTCTCAAATTTCATTCATTTGTGAATTCTCGCAAGGTATTTAATATTTCAAAGTACAACATTAAAGCTTTACTCAATAACTATAGAATTCATATTAAGAACAAGGTATGTTGTATCTATGGCAATCCAATTATTAGGGAAAACCACATACTCATTTTAAGTTAACATATCAAAACTTTTACATGGTGAATATATGCATATCTTTCAACATATTATTTTTTCCTAGAGATATTTGGACATGACAATGAGGAATCCTAACACTTACCACATAAAATAAAATGGCTAGCCTTTGTTGCATTGAGGGGAATAGATCATGCTACCTCAATTATAACATCAATATACCAACTCAATTAATAACAACATTAGTCTAACTCTTGATTTTAAGGCATAAGTCTCAAACTATAATGACCCCATTGTATGAGGTACTAAAAGAAAGAACACTTAATTTTAAGGCATATGTTTCAAACTAGAATTGTCTAAGGTACTAAAAGAGAGAAGCTATAACAGGATGAATGAGAGGAAGAGATGGAGGAATGTGAACCTATGGACGAGAGCCTTGGTTTGCTCACACATGCAAATGATCTCTATGGGTGATTACTTGAGCAAAACACCTTAAGTTACCAAACTTCAAGTGATAAGCTCAATCATGATACATTTTAGTTGTCAAATAAGAAACTATGTGGTCTTTCCCCATGCGGCTCATGTCTCCCAATATCATAAGGTAGTAGCTTATGGTGTATGTCCACACTATGTCCCTCTTGCTAGCACATGCTGTTGGAATATCGGAGTTGCAACATGGAAGAGCATGCACGAGAGGAAGAAGAGAGCTCAAGTACAAGAAAAGGATATTGCTTATTAAGTTGCTCGAGGTACAACTAGTACACTCTCTCATCTATTGAGAGTGACTTTTGGCCATATTTATATAGCCTCTGAGTGAGCTAGGGGTTAGGTTTCCCCTGTCCTCTAGTCTATTCACACCTCACCTTCCCTCATGCACCCTTGCTTACATAAGGTTCTTGTGATATACTTCTAGCCCCCCCTTAATGCAAAGGTAGCATTGGATCACATAGCATGGAAATGCGCCCCCCCCCCCCCCCCCCCCCCCCCCCCAATCAGTGGGATGCCTTTATAAAGTAGGTTACAAGGATGTTTATGAAAAGATGATACAAAGGATACTAAAAAAGGAAGTCATCAGGTGCTTTGGCCTCCGATTCTTTTTGTGCTTCAAGGGGGTTATGACATTTATTGGTGATATGTCCTGTTTGCTTACATTTGTTGCACTTCATCTTGTTGGGATATTTTTTCTAGCAATTGCTTACAATACATCTATTTTTATTGCAAATGAATATTTAGTGGAAATTGTATGAACTAAGAGTTGATCATGGGTTGTTGAAGTAGATGTTGAACTAGTGCTACCTTTCTTTTGATTTATTTTCTCCTCATCTAGACAAGACTAAATGACACCTTCAAGTGTAGGATTTGATACATTTGTAAGAGTTGTTGCAAAAGTTAGAAAGACTTTTCTTATAGCCTTTAAAAGTATTGCAATGGCATCTTCTTTAACAACTTGAGCTTGGATTGAAGCTAGTTGGGCCAGTAGCCCCTTCATGTGGGAAATGGACTTTTCCAAGTCTTCTCCTTGCTTTTATTCCAAGTTGAAGAACTCTATTTTGACGAAGTTTTTGGAGTTCTTCAACTTGCACCATACAATTTCTCGAGCTCATCCCACTTCTCCTTTGTAGTTGCAAGTTGATCAATGTGGTGGATTAAGGATTCATCTAGGTGCAACATTATTATGGCTTGGACTCTTTCATAATCTTCTACATCTATAGGATTAGATGCGTCAATAGCTTTAGTCCCTTTGATAAAGGGCTAATAACCCCTCTCCATCATTTTATATTTAACCAGTACCTACCATGGATGGAAATATCTTCCATAAAACTCGTGGATTTGAGGTTTTACATCAACATAGGCCATGGTAAGAAGGTCTTATTGATTGCACATGGCAATGACAATGCCTAATCCTTTATAAGGTGGGCAATAAGAGTAGAATTAAATGAAATGATGCTTGAACCAAATGAGTAATAGGCTGAAAGTGGTTTAAAATTTGATTAAAAATCAACAAGACAACATTTAGAGAGGAGCATGATCTGTGTTTATAATTTTACACATGGCCTTACAATGTCACTTAATGAGAGGAGCAAGCAATGACTGTGCTAAAATGCTAAATGGCATTCATATCTTAGACTTAACATCCAGATTTCTGATTATCATAAGTAAGAAATGACCGAGAAATGTAGCATTAATGCTCATAAGCACTCATCTCACTGTTTACACCTCACTTGAGATGTGTAATGTTGGTCTTTTGAGGACTTAATGATGTCCACCAAGTGTACGGAGCTTCTAGATCCTTTTAGGTGAGGATAGCCCACTTGGGGGGTTATAAATGCCCCATGATAGCTGATAAGATTGTGCCTTCTATATGTCATGAGCAGCCACAAAGTGGAACACCGTCCCAAATTGCGCTAGATCTATAAATTTGACAATGCAGGGCTCTTGCGTGGCCAAGGTCGGAGTTTTAGATGATAGGATGCTGTGCCCTGAGGTGGGGAAGAAGTCTTTAGAAGAAACCATGAATTGAAATACCCTCCTTTGACAATGCGCGGCTCCTACATGGCCAAGGTCGAGGTTTTAGGTGATAGGATGCTGTGACCTGAGGTGGGGAGAAGTCTCCAGAAGAAACCATGAACTAAAATACCCTCCATTGGCTACACCAACTCCTTCAAGGTCTACAGGTTTAGAACTAGCTATGGAGATTGAGAGGATAAGATGAAAAATGAAACATTCTTTTGCACTCAACGGAGATAGGATTAGGGGAGGCTTATGGATCAAAGATGGCTTTGATACCATTGACTTTGATGCAACAGCCACCTAGTGGAAGAGATGGCAACAGTCTATCACTTTGTACTAAATGCTAAAAACGTAGGTTGATCAAGTGCTGTGATGACACAACAGATGGACTTTTGGCCATGTCTATAGAGCCTCTGAGTGAGCTAGGATTAGGATTTCCCCAGTTCTCTAGTCTATTCACACCTCCCCTTCCCTCATGCATCCTTGCTTACATAGGGTTCTCATGCTATACTTCTAACACAAGCTAGGGTAAAGGGGTCAATAGAGTGTCATTGAACAGTTCCCCATTAAATATATATGTTTTTCCAAGTGAGTTACATAAATGTTATTTAATAGTGAAATAGGAGGGGGGAGGGGGGGGGGGGGGGGGCGCATTTTGATATCTTTGTGAAGTAGACCTAAAAGGGTCCACAAAAGAGTGAGAATGAGGGGTCAATAGAGTGACACGTAACGCATTGTTTTAAGATTTTTCAAAGTCCAAAATATAAAAGAATTTACATGGTTTCACGTGATTGGCTCGTATTAGGCTCATATATAATATAAAATAAATTGTATCATAACTTTAAGTGACTAAAAATCATTTTTACAAAATTGCTACTAAATTGGGGTGGGGTGGGTTTTGCCTTTGGAGAGCATCATGCTACGTGTTAACTCCCTTGGAGAGCTCAAGATTTTGTCGGTGCTTGGGACATTGGGATTCATATTCGGAAAAATGTTCAAAACTTATGTCGTGTGAATGTGCTTCGGACATTGGCTCTCAGCTCTCGGCTAGTACCACCTAGAGTACGCGCTGCACCTCTCTCAAGGGTTTGCATCCATCTCCTCCAGCTTTTCTCCCGCAATGAGCGTCCCTCGGCTCGAAGATTGTTGAGAGAGGCAGCGCTTCCAATAATGGCGTTTCGCAGGGCGTTGATCCACTCGCAGGAGTGGAAATATGCTGGGCTGTGGCCTCTCAGGCATCGTGCTGTAGCCTCGGCTAAGTCTGAGAGCCTTTTCTCTCCTTCTCGATCCGCCATTTCAAGCACAAACGATCCTTCCTCTGGATTCTCTCCTCCTCCTTGCATCCAGGAGAGTGGCTTCATCAGACAATTCAATTGCATTGGCTTTCGAGCTCGAATAAGCGCAATCGAGGACATTCACCATAGTAGATTTGCCCTTCCTTTTCCCGTCCAGGTTATTCGCTTTCCTCATGTCTAGTCCTACCCGTTTCCATGACGGAACTTGTCTCGTGAAGCTTAGTTGAGTCTGAGCTACTTGCGATGAACCTTTGACAACATTGTCGAGGACCTTGATGCTCGTTCATATGACAAGGTCCAGACGTACATAAACACCAGCAACATTATGTGTCACACGCTGTTTCATGAACCTACTTTGCAATGAAGACCTGCATTGGAACATGGTCTAGCTTTTGTTTTACATATAATCACAAGTAGCAAATGAATACGATGATCAGAGTTTCGACCTTTGTAGTTTATGAGGGGTTTTCATTATATAATTGCTCATTTTGTTCATCGAGTAAACCATTTTCAGGATGTAGGCAGTCTGTTAACAGTGTTGCTCTTACTTTCAGGGACTGCAAGCACAGAGGCAGGGGTTCTTT
Source organism: Lygodium microphyllum (assembly GCF_053477565.2). NCBI lineage: Eukaryota > Viridiplantae > Streptophyta > Polypodiopsida > Schizaeales > Lygodiaceae > Lygodium > Lygodium microphyllum. The sequence goes on along the minus strand of NC_141142.1, from coordinate 137,725,799 downwards.
GCGCCTTTTTCAACAGCCACTTCTAAAACTTCATCATCTTCAGACGTTGCACCAGTGGCACACTCCGAGAGAGTACTTGGAAAAGCAAATGATGCATCTGAAACACCTGTGGCAGATCTGCGTATATTGCAAAATCTGGGTGCTTACTTGTGGCCCAAAGATAATCCGGAGTTTCGTGTGCGGTTGGGTGTTTCTCTTGCTTTGTTAGTGGCTGCCAAGGTATGCCTACAATAATTCTGATATAGAATAACATGTCAAGAAGTCTTCTTTTCTTTTTGTAGTCCTCTTTTTTTTTTTCTCATCAACTTCTGAACTAGTGTTGCAGTTGATTGTATAGGGGTACTATAGTAGTTGATGCCTCAATATTTTGGTGGTTCATGTATGCTTTGAGCAAAATGTGTACATAAGGAAAACTATGTGTACCTTACAAATTGGAAGGAGTTTTCTATCACAAAGTCGAAGCTCAATTGAATAGTTTTTCTTGTTTATAGAACAAGGTACCTCTCTCACAATTAGTTTAAAGAACTTCTTAAATGATTACATAAGGTCTTGTTGCTTGAATCATTAGGTAGCTTTAGTTCCTAGGTCTTCCACAGTTTGGAACACATCTTCTTTGAGATTGTATGTGTTGGAAGTGGAAGACAGTAGAGAGGGAGCACAATGAGCTATGACGGATGAAAGGTGAAGGATTGAAGTGTTGTAACTATCTACAATGAATATCTTAAATCAACCCATGAGCATCACTGCTGGAATGAGTTGAGGCATAGAAAAGCTTGAACAATATCTTGTCATTACTTGTTGAGCTAAGAAATGCATTACACTTGACTAGCCTCTTAAACAACCCCAAAATATGTTTATTTAATGAAAAACACAAAAATGGTGCGAGATTCGAGAGAGTTTACGTGAAACCCTAATTTTGGAGGGTCCATCCACATCTTTAAATAGATAGGTTGTCCTCATTTAGTCTTCATCCTTTTATGTAGGTTTCTCACTCTACCATGCAGATTTCAACCATCAGCCACCTAGCATTTGCTATCCAACCATCATTGATTGTAGCTTATTACTATCTAGCCCTAGGTAGCTTGTTTTTAGCCATCGCCTTGTTGTTTGGAGGTCTCCATTTGTGCGTCATCATAGCACTTGATCAACTTGCGTTTTTAGTATTTAGTGCTGGGCGATAGACTGTTGCCATCTCTTCCACTAGGTGACTATTGCAATACTTGCGTTTTTTTGTCTAGCAGGGCATCTACATCAGTAAATACCTCTCCTATTGTCGCTTGATAGTTTGGGTCATTAGTTTTCAACCTTCCCTGGTGGTACACTATTGCGTTTATTGGATTTCAGTCTCCAATTGTTGTGTTTTGGCGACCAGCTTGCTGCCCTTCATTATTTAGCACTCTCTCATCTCCGATTGGTGGTTACAATACTTGGGGATTTGTCTCTACTAGATGTCACTCTTTGACACTATTGCTCTGTCCTTGGGCACTTTGTACATTTTCATTCATTTACAATTTTCATTCACTGTAGAGTTGTGTTCTTTCTCTCTCCGTTTGCTCGTGTTTGTTTCTGTGTTTGAGTTTTAAGTTTTGCTTTTAGGGTTCAAGTTTTACATGTTTGTGTTTGTATTGTTGTGTTTTTGTCGTGGTCATACAATTTTCTTCACATGGTTTTAGAGTTGATACTCTTGTAAAGAGTATCTTGCAGATATTGTGGAGTATAGGTTTTATGTGAGGCACACGAATGATTTGTAGCCGAGTCACAATGTCTCACCTTCATTGGAGGCTCGGAGGAGGCATTTTGACTTGGCAAGGAAGACGATACTCCACCTTCACCTTCAACTTCTTTGGTTTCTCTTGTTTCAAATTTCAGTCTCATGACAAAGGAGGAGTTCCAAGAGTCCTTACGTACCATATGTAGTCGAACTAACGCCCTCCTACCAACTTTGCTACTCCATTTGGAGCGGTTGGTGAGATTGGCCACCTTTGGAGGATATATGACATTTGGGACGACTGGTGACAGTAGTTCCTATCTAATGACATTGGGGTTTTCACCACCAGCAACTATGCTACGGGCCACCATGGAAAAAAGTGGGCCACACCTAGTACTAGTGAATAAATAGAGCATCTTGGAACGTCAAAGAAATACTACTTTCTCCAAGCTAGAGTTGGTCTGGATGGTCTTGAAGAGCCCACAGCCTTTGTTAGTGCCCTCAACTTTAGAAAGTTCTTAGCAAAAGCAAGAGACCTCTCTTGTTTTGTATTTTGACGTGTAAGATTTGGACGATTTTTTGTATGTAAACTTCAATAGAGAGGGCTCTTGAAGGAGACATCCTTCATTAGGTATATCTACATCTTCTGTTTTATTTGAGTATATAAACCATTTTTCTCAAATCCCTCCCATCCCTTCCTTTTCTAGCCCACACATCAATTTTCTTTCTTTGTCGTTTCCAAAACCTTGGATTACACTTTACATCCGCATTCTTCATAGTGCGAGTTGGGACCTCCATTTTTGCTCCTAGCACATTCTCATTTTTCATTCCATACTTACACTTTCCTACCACTTCACATCATGGTGTGTCGTTGCAAGGAATGCCATCCTTTAACATTGTACCCTTAAGTCATTCCATACTTACACTTTCCAACCGCTTCACATCATGGTGTATCATTGTAGGGAATTCCACCCTTTAATACTACACCCTAAAGTCACTTTGCACTATGGGGCTTCATTATAGGGCATGCTACCCTTTAACAAAGTTCCCTCCACCTTTCGTAAGTGAGCATATCATTTCCACCTAGGATGACTATGATGGGCATCCCTCTCACTAGCCCCGATCACACACCTCCTTTGACCTCTTAGATGCAGGGATTTCCATCCCATGCTTATGGTGCGTTATCACACTTTCCATGGGTCACTGCTACGCAGGGATTCCTATTTTCTACTCCACGTGTCTCTATTCCTCCACCATGGGCTCCTCACGCGGTTATGATACCCATGCCTCGTCAATCCATGTCCACATTTGGATCCACTATGCATACTTCTTATATGCATGGTGGGTACTCTGGGATTAATTCCCGAGTGTACTCCACTCCCCCACCTTATCCACCCTACCCTCATTATACACCTTATCCATATAGCACTATCACTCTTGTTGCAATGGCCAAGAATACCTCCATAGATAAGACTCGTTTTAACAAGTTGAATTTTACTACTTGTTCAAACTTCATGCAAGAAGTACTTGAGTCTTAGGGCCTTTGGGATCTTGTTATTGGTCTAGATCCCATGCTGGACCCTCAATTAGCCCACCTTGACCATATTTGTCAATGGAGAGTTCCCAATGCCAAAGCCAATGTTGAGTTAATGCAAGGACTGCTTTTTGAGTTTCACTCTCATTTACAGCATTTTCCCCTTGCATTTGAGCGTTGGAGTCAACTCATTGATTGCCATGCGGCACGAGATTGCACTCCGTGTATCAATCTCGATTTGAGCTTCAAGAGTTTTCCATTAAGGATGGGAATGCATTGAAAGTTAGTCAAATATCGGCAGCTACTTACAGAGTTTGTCACTATTGGCTCAATGAAGTCAGACGATGATTAGGTCACATTCTTCTTGAATAAGTTGTCCAAAAATTACTTCCATTTTATCTAGCACATTATCTCACTACCTAGGTTACCTCTACTAATTTTCATTATTAAATCTTCCACTGCATTTACTCACACATACATACACATTTGCATCATTGCATTGTTCGTTCCGTTATCTTTTCATTCAGTTTTGTTCTAGTTTTTGGAGCATTTCACTATTAATCTCTGTGCTTGCAAATCTTCATCTTTTTTGCCAGGTTTTGTTTTTAGTGTAGGGCTAACATGTAAGTTTATACTAGTCTTGCTTGAGTTTGAGACTTGGTGATGCATATCGTTCCATTATCTTGGAGTTTTGCTCTTCTATCAACACGGAGGCTTCCTCTCCAGAGGCGGGTCATGCATAATCTCTCTTGATGCTATCATGGTGGTGTCTTCTATCTTGTTCTTCTAGTTGGGATGCTTCCTCACATCATGCTTCTCGACACTATACGAAGACCGACATCCAGTTCCTCTTCCTTCTTTGGTATCAATATCCAAGGTCGAGAGGGGGTTGCTACCCTTCTTTGTATTCTATACGTTTTAGCACTTGTCTTCAACATTAGCCTTTTCATTCTATTGTACCTCTTTTTGCAATGCATGATTTTTTAATCTTTGTAAAGGGCGTGAACAATTTCTCCATGAGGAACACTGTCCAAGTGGCACTTGTTGCATGGGCATCTCACAGCATGTAGCATCCTCATTGTGTAGAGCACCACTAGATGGATCCTAAGAAGCTGCTTCCACCAATGGTTTGGACATCCCACCATCATTCATTTATCACCCTTCCCTCGTCATCAACACCCTTGAGTGGATGGGTAGCTTGTTTGTCTTGTAATGGATTGGACCTAACCATTTCTTCTCATTCTCTTGTATGGTACAATTACTTAATCAACAATAGACCATCTCTTCAAACACCTTTCAATTCCCCTCCCCCTATAAGGGCTTTGTAGCTATACCATGCCGTTGCTACCGAATGCACCTATATAGGAAGTAGTAGTGACTCAAAGCCCTGCCTTGTTTCCACTCTACGTGTGATTCCCTATACTTAGTGGTGAACCCTCTTATGTGCGGCTCACGGGGGTGTAGTCCTGGGATGTGTCTATGTTGTCCCGCTTTTTGGATTGAATAATACAAGAGTATACCTTGAGCTCATATATCGTGTTACCTTTCTGTGCCGTATTGAGTGCGTAACGAGTGCAGGTTTATCACACTTGGTATCAGAGCGACCCTTGCTCAGAGTGAAGGAGTGCTCATGGAAGCAGGAGGAAAGATCCAGTGCCCAGAAGAGATCGAAGTTGTAACGACCCACAATGCGACGCCCCACGTCGCGTTGCCCCCGACGTGACGCCCCAACCTCGACACCCACCGTCTGAAGATGTGACGCGGCTTCCCCGCGACACGACCCTCATCACCACAGGCGAAACGCGGCTTCCCCGCGTCGACACTGCCACCAACCATATGGAGGACGAAAGGGAGAACATCACCCTCCCAACAATGGAGAAGAGGAAGAAGAGTAGAGGGCAAGAATGGAGAGTGGCCCAAGAGGAGAAGGTGGCCGGACTGGAAAGACAATTAGATGATATGTCAGGTATGCTAGAGTCAATATGGAGGAACATGCAGATGAAGGAAGAGGAGGAAGAAAGGAAGAAAAAACTAGAAGTGGATCAGGACTATAGAGAATGGGTGATACAACAACAAGAAGAGGAGAAAAGACACAAAATGCAAGAGGAGATGGATGGAATGGGTAGAGAAGAGACATCTAGGAGGATGCAAGATACAAGGAAAGAGAAGAAGAAAGTAGTAGAATTAGGAAGTAAAAAGAAAGACAAGAAGAAGGAGAAGAAGCGCCACCGTAGAGAGGAGGAAGATAGTGACAGTTCTGAGGATGACTATGGGAAATTCAAGATGCCCCAACCAGCCAAGTACAAGGGAGAGAGAGATGGGCTAGTTCTGAAGAAATGGATCGGACAGGTACTTGAAGTATTCACGAATAACTGAAGACAGGAACACGGAGGTGGCAGCCATTTACTTGGAGGATGCTGCCAGTTGGTACCTGCTGGAACAAGAGCAGGGCCACACCATCTTTTCATGGGAAGAACTCCAGGAAGAATTGAAGGACTACTTCATTCCAAAGTGGAAAAATTCAAAGTGAGAGATGAATGGAGGAACCTCAAGCAAACACAGGGGAAGATGAAAGAATATGTCAGCAAATATAGGTAGATCATGCTATAGCTACCAAACTGTCAGAGTGCAGCGGTGCGGAAGCGTAGGACTGAGAGTGAGAGAACGCAGAGAGAGAAGGGAGAGAAAGAGACAGTGTACACTGAAGATCTGCTGTATAAAGAATGCTGAATACAAAGATATACACGGGCGCAGTGCGCTGGACTGCGTGTCTCCACCTCGACGATGCGACCTGCTGTCCACCTCGAAGTCTGCTGCAGTCTGCACTGTCTGCTGTCAGAAATCTGCGAACAGAGACAGAAATCTGCACGGCACCGGTCTGTAATCTGCGACAGAGAATAGTGACCAGACTGCTGGAAACATCGACTATAAATAGTCGAAAAACTGCCTGAAAATGGGGCGCCAGAAAATAGGGCGCAGCCTGAATAAGTCGGCTGCATTAAATGCAGCCGACTGGGCTGCTGACAGTCGGACTGCCACGTGGCAGTCCGACTGACTGTGCAGGCTATGATCTGTCTAACACCCCCTCTCAGAGCCTGGACAGGGCAGAAGCCTGAGGGATCTGGAATGATGCCGAAGTAGAGCCTGAGGAAGCGCCTTCGTAAACAAATCCGCAAGATTATCCTCCGTCTTGCAATACTCCACAGTGATGGTCTCATCCAAAAGCTTTTCTCGGATGAAGTGGTACTGGATCTCAATGTGCTTCGTCCGGGCATGAAAAACAGGGTTCCTCGCCAAGGCAATGCAACTTTCATTGTCACATCGCAGCAATGTAGGACGAGTCTGGGGGCACCCAAGCTCCTCCAACAGTCTCCGAAGCCACACAACCTCGCATGTGGTGGAAGATGCGGCCCGATACTCCGCCTCAGTAGACGAAAGGGCTACCGTGGGCTGCTTCTTGCTACTCCATGAAATAACACCTGCACCCAAAGTAAAGCAGTAACCTGTTGTAGACCGCCTGTGGTCCACGTCACCGGCCCAATCCGAGTCGCTCCAACCTGCAAGTACAAGATCTGACCCATCTGTCCCTGCGGGGTAATGAATCCCCAAATCAGACGTCCCCCTCAGATACCGAAGTATCCTCTGAGCAGCCTGCCAATGCACCGTCTTAGGTTCACTCATGAACCCTGCCAAGAGCCCAACAGCAAAACATAGATCAACCCTCGTGTTGAGAAGCCAAATCAAAGACCCTATCAACTGTCGATAGCGGGAAGCATCCGCCAAAGGAGAAGCTGAGTGGGAAGTGGCCTTCCAGTTCGGATCCATAGGAGTAGAGAGGGCCCGACAATCTTCCATCTCAAAAGACACCAAGAGCTCCTGTACATATCTCTGTTGGGAGAGAAAGATCCCCCTCTGAGACTGAAAAATCTCATGTCCTAAAAAGAAATGGAGTAGCCCCAAATCCGTCATCTCGAACGTCCGATGTAAAGCTGACTTTGTCTCCTGGACCTGCTGTGCATCATCACCTGTGACAATCAAATCATCAACATATAATACAAACAGCACACAACCATCCTCGGAAGTGTGAACATACAGCTGCGGATCGGCCTTGGACTGCCGATATCCCAACTGAGTCTGGAGGAACGAATCAATCTTCTCGTTCCAAGCTCGCGGGGCCTGCTTGAGACCATACAGGGCCTTCTTCAACTTGTAGACTTTCCCATCTGAAGAACCAAAGCCAGGAGGATGCTCAACATAGATCTCCTCCTTCAAATCACCATTCAGGAAGGCCGACTTCACATCCAGCTGATAAACAGGCCATCTCCTATGGCCAGCCAAAGCAAGAACAGCTCTAATGGTTGCCATACGAGCTGTAGGGGCAAAGGTGTCATGACAGTCAATCCCTGGGCGCTGGGCAAAACCCTTAGCAACAAGGCGAGCCTTGTGCTTATCCAAAGTACCATCACTGAGATATTTGGTCTTAAAGACCCACTTGACTCCAATCACCTTCTTCTTCGGGGGGCGTGGCACAAGTGACCAAGTGCCATTCCTCTCAATAGCCTCCAACTCAGCTTCCATAGCTTTCTTCCATGGGGCGGACTGTAAAGCCTCCTTCACGGAGGTGGGCTCTCGATCCTGCATAACTCGGGACATCAAACAATAATTGGAGCACACAAGCTCCGAAGAATGCGCCTGGTGCCTCCGTGACCGCCGCGGACCATCCTGCGGTCCCCACTCCTCAAGAACCCCCTCAATCCCTGAATCACGGAGTGTGTCACGGGCCCAGCGAGGAGGAGGCCGAACCTCCCCTCGTCGTTCTCCATCAGTAGAAGACTCTGGAATGTCCACCGGTGGTAACTCCTCAGAAGGATCCGGTGGAACAGTAGACTCTGTGTCAGAAACAGAATCATAATCAAACGGCACAGGCTCCAGTGGAACTGTAGAAGGAGCCAAACTCTCCCCTGGATCTCCAAGAACGGGATGCTCCTCACCCGTTGAAGAAGCCGGAACCTCCACAAACCGCACATCACGGCTAGTATATACATCCCGCTTGACGGGATCATAGAGTCGGTAGCCTTGGGACTGGGAGCTGTAGCCAACAAATACCTGTTTGCGGGAAGCCGCTTCGAATTTGTCACGGTGAGCTTTGGGAATGTGAACATAGGCATCACACCCAAAGACCCGAAAGTAAGAAACATCTGGCTTCGACCCAAAATACGCCTCAAATGGAGTCATCCCTTCCACGGCCGAAGTAGGAGATCGGTTAAGAATGTGGACTGCAGTAGCCACAGCCTCGGCCCACAGAACCTGGGGGGTCTGTCGGTGCTCCATCATGGTGCGCGCCATCTCGATCACACTACGGTTCTTCCGTTCGAGAATACCATTTTCTTGTGGAGTATTCGTATTGGCAAACTCCTGGTGAATTCCTCTATCTGCACAAAACCGAGCAAATTCATTAGAGACAAATTCACCTCCCTTGTCGGATCGCAAGGTCTTCAACTTCCGGCCTGATCGGTTCTCCTCAAAGAGAAGCCAATCCTTGAAGTGCGAGAAAGCTTCTGATTTTAGTGCCAAAAAGTAGGCCCATGTCATCCTGCTATAGTCATCCACGATCAGCATGAAGTACGAGCTCCCACGCAGGGACTCATTCCTCATAGGGCCACATAGATCCGTAGATACTAACTCCATCGGTGAAGTAGACCGCCGCGAAGCGGTGTGGGGAATGGCATCCCTATGCTGCTTCCCCCTTATGCAGGAGACACATGGCTGCTGGCTCACCACTATATCCGGCAACCCTCGAACAAGCTGTCCCCGTGACGCCTTCCGAAGATAGTCATAGTTCAGGTGACCATACCTAGCATGCCATAATTCAGACTGTGACTGTGAGGTAAGAAGAAGAGTAGAGAGGGCAGTGGAAGACTTCAGTTTGTAAATGCCGTTCTCCTCATATCCAGATGATAGAACCTTCCTCGATTCACGATCAAGGACTCGCACTGTAGAACTGTCAAACTCCACCAGAAGACCAAGGGAACAAATCTTATGGACTGAAAGGAGATGGTACCCCAATCCTGGTACATGCAAAACCTCTGAAGTATGGGTGCCACCTCGTCCATCCGGAATGAGCTGCATCTTACCCCGACCTGCAATAGAAACTGAAGAGCTGTCTCCAATGAGAACCTGCCCACGCGACGGGCGCAGCTGGGCAACACCATCTGATGAAGGAGTCATGTGCCGTGAGGCACCACTATCAATAATCCACTCTCGAGATTGGGAAGCCGCCATCGCAGCATCAGAAGCATTCGGTGAAGCGTCCTCAATGACAACTAAATGTAGAAATGCAGCTGATGAGGGTGCAGCCACCGCTCCAGAATCCTTGGTGTCCTTCTTCTTGGTGTCCTTCGAGTCTTTGTCAGGGCAATCCTTCTTCCAGTGGCCAGTCTTTCCACAAATATGGCATGTGGAATCTTTGTCCTTGTCCTTCTCCTTGTCCTTCTTGGACTTGTTATCCCCCTTCTTCTTCTTTTGGTCCTTCCCCTTCTTCTGAGAGGCTTGACCTGTCAACGCCTCCGTCTTGGAAGCATTCTGTCCCTTTAACTGTTCCTCTTGGTCCAAGACCATAGGAACCAACTCTTCCCACCGAAGAGTAGACTCTCGTCCCGAAGCAATAAGGGCAGAGTAAAATGTACCGAATCGTGGCGGCAACTGGGACAAGAGTGTAATCGCCATGTCTTCGGAGGAGATCGGCTTCCCCGCATTCTGAACCTGCATCTGTAGCTGCCTTAGCTTGTTAATGTGTTCCCTTAGCGAAGAAGACTTATTGACGGACAAGGTCCGCATCTGTACCTCCAAAGAAACCCTCTTCATCAGGGTCATCCGATTGTACATTTGATCAAGCTCCAGCCATATCTCACGAGCCACCGTCAAGTGCTCGATGTGAGCGATCACGGCTGTAGTGCACGATAGAAAGAGAAAGGATCGAATCCTGGCATTCAGTTTGTCCCAATGAGACTGGGCCCTGGCCAACTCCGCACGAGCATCGGAAGAGAGTTTGGACTCATCTCTTACCGAGGGCCGGTCAATATCTTCCTGTACCAACTCCGCCAAATCATAGGACTCCAGAATGGCCAACATCATAACGCGCCAAATGCGGTAGTTGTCGCCGTCGAGCTTCTGATCTGTAGGAAGAGCCGGTAGGACAGGCACCTTCTGGTCCATAATCGCCTGGAACTCCAAGTCTATCTCTGTAGACATCTTCACCTGCAATGCCTTCTCAAACGCAAAAGCAGCCCCCTCTGACTGGGTAAACTCAGCTTGCTAAGGCTCTTCTGCGTCCCGAAGCTTCTTCACCCGCCGGAGGCGATGAAAAAGCAAAACCTGCACTTTTAGGTTGAAAACTCAAACTTTCTCCGCGTCAAACAGCAGTAAACAGCAGCAAATCCACCACCTGTACTCCTTTCCTGTGCGCCCACACTCGTTTCAGCCTTGTTCCAAGGCGCAGCCCTCCTGTCTGCCCTTAAACGCAAAAAACGCAAATTTGTGTCGCGATGGAAACTCCTCTTCAGGTTGATTCTGCGCTCAGTCAGCCCTCAAACACTGCTCTGATACCATGTCAGAGTGCAGCGGTGCGGAAGCGTAGGACTGAGAGTGAGAGAACGCAGAGAGAGAAGGGAGAGAAAGAGACAGTGTACACTGAAGATCTGCTGTATAAAGAATGCTGAATACAAAGATATACACGGGCGCAGTGCGCTGGACTGCGTGTCTCCACCTCGACGATGCGACCTGCTGTCCACCTCGAAGTCTGCTGCAGTCTGCACTGTCTGCTGTCAGAAATCTGCGAACAGAGACAGAAATCTGCACGGCACCGGTCTGTAATCTGCGACAGAGAATAGTGACCAGACTGCTGGAAACATCGACTATAAATAGTCGAAAAACTGCCTGAAAATGGGGCGCCAGAAAATAGGGCGCAGCCTGAATAAGTCGGCTGCATTAAATGCAGCCGACTGGGCTGCTGACAGTCGGACTGCCACGTGGCAGTCCGACTGCACAGTCCGACTGACTGTGCAGGCTATGATCTGTCTAACACAAACATGGATACAGACACTAAATTACATGGATTTTTGTTTGGGATGCAAGAATGGGCTAGAAGAGATGTGGAGAGACAGGAGCCAACAAGCTTAGCAGAAGCCATGAGAATGGCAGAAAGACTAGTGGACTTGGAAGGCTGCACAAGGGAACCAAAGCAGGTTCAACAACAACTTCAAGAACTCATGGAACCAAAGGCCCAATGCCCCTAGAGGGGCATTCACAGATACAAGGAGCCAAAACACCACCACCACCACGGCCGTGTCACAAACCGCTTTAGTACCAAGAGGAGCAGCAGGAAGATGGGGAAACAATCACTACAGGCCAACCCCTAGTACATCGTATGGGCCCGCAGGATCAAATACATCATGGTGGAGACCCCAAGGCCAGTCCATCGGAATCAGATGCTTCAGATGTGGGGGCCCTCACTACCAAAATAGATGCCCAATAGAAGATACAGCTTCATCAAGTGGATCAAGGGTGAATGCGACTAGCGCATATGGAGGAGAAGAACCACAACCACCGCGCATCCAAGAAATCCCAAATGGAAGTGAGGAAAGCATGGACCACCCAAGGGTAGGGTCAGTTAGCGCCCGACCCCAATGCATGGCAGCCAGAGTAGCAGCAGTTCACCATCTATACATCAAAGGCCGAGTGGGCGAAGGAAACCAACCTATCATGGTGGACACAGGAGCAACACACAACTTCACGACACCAGGGTGTGCAGCAAAACATGGATTAAAACTATCGAAGGCCCCAGAAGGATTATTAGTGAAACCAACTATAACCCAACCAAAGGGCCAGACCCAAAATGCACCGGTCCAAGGGACTGTTATCAGGCCACGTATCATGACATGCAGTGCCAAGCAGGTCGAAAAATCAGTCAAGCAAGGAGATATGGTCTATCTGTGTATGATCAGACCAATTGAAGAAGAAGAAAATGGCAAGAAACCCAGACAACAGAGCAGGAATACAGAGGTGGCTGAAATACTTGAAGAATTCAAAGATGTAATGCCAGCCGAGCTACCCAAGGGTCTACCACCCAGGTGAGATGTGGACCACAAGATTGAACTGATCCCAGGGTCTGCCCCACCGGCCCGAGCTCCCTATCACATGAACCACACCGAGCTCATGGAATTGAAGAAGCAACTACAGGAACTAGAAGAACAAGGGTTCATCCGCCCTAGCAAATCCCCTTTTGGTGCCCCAGTATTATTTGTAAAGAAGAAGGATGGGGGACTTAAACTCTGTGTAGATTATAGGGCCCTTAACCAAATCACCATAAAAAACAAATATCCCATGCCCCTAGTGGAAGACCTCTTAGATAGACTGCACGGGGCCAAGTACTTTAGCCGTATTGATCTTAGATCAGGATACCACCAAATCCGCATAGCCAAAGAAGATATCCCAAAAACAGCCTTCCGCACCCGATATGGTAGTTTTGAGTGGTTAGTATTAGGATTCGGCCTGAGTAATGGGCTAGGTACATTTTGTGGCCTCATGGATGGAGTCTTTAGACCGGAGATAGATATCTTTGTCATTATCTACATAGATGACCTCCTAGTCTATAGCAAAACCTTAGAAGAGCACAAGCAACACTTACGCCGAGTTTTTGAGAAACTGCGGCAGCATCAGTTATATGCCAAGCCTGAAAAATGTGAGTTCGCAGTGAAAGAGTTGGAGTTCTTAGGCTTTATTGTAGGAGCAGATGGAATCAAAGTGGATCCTAAGAAAGTGGAAGCTGTCCAAAGATGGCTGGTATTGAAAATTGTAAGAGAACTGTGGGAGTTCCTCGGCTTCACAGTATTTTGTTGGAGATTCATCAAAGACTACAGTCTCATCACTGCCCCCCCTCTTCCACCTCACCAAAGAAGATCACTCTTTTACGTGGGGGAATGCGTAACAGGAAGCCTTTGAGCAGATGAAGAAGTGCATGAGCCAAGCTCCCGTCCTAAGGGTGCCGAACTTCACCAAACCCTTTGAAATCTCTACAGATGCATCTGACTACGGCATAGGAGGTGTATTGGTACAGGAAGGTCACCCCATTGCTTATGAGTCAAAGAAATTTACCGATGCTGAAACAAGTTGGAGCACACATGAGAAGGAAATGTTGGCAGTCATCCACTGCCTTAGAAAATGGAAGCACTATGTTCAAGACAAGCATACAATAGTCTTCACTGACAGTATCTCCCTCAAATACTTCCAATCTCAATCCAAGTTATCGGCAAAGCAAGCCTGCTGCTAGACTTCTTAGCAGAATTGGACGTGGAGATTAAGCACAAGCCCGGCTCCACTAACAAGATAGCAGATGCCTTGAGCCGGAAAGCTGACTTGAAAGCTGTCAGTGTGGTCAGTAGCAACTTCATAGAACCAGTCAAAGAGGCCCTAGAGCAAGACCAAGAAATGCACAAGATAATCAGAGATGTGGAAGCAGAGAAGACTCCACATGGAATGTACACCTTAGAGGAGGGTATCCTATTTTTAGGCAAGAGATTGTATATCCCCAACAATTTGGAGTTGAAGAAACTCATCCTGCATGAGATACATGATGGCAAAATTGGAGGCCACAAAGGGCAAAGCAAAACCTTGGAGGCCCTTAGGAAGCAGTTCTTTTGTCTGAATATGAAGGATGAAGTAATAGACTACATCAAAACTTGCCCCACTTGCCAACTGGTCAAAGCACCACGATCAAGACCAGCAAGACTACTACAACCATTACCAGTACCCAACCGCCCATGGGATGTCATCAGCATGGACTTCATTGTGGAACTACCCGAGTCCCATGGGTACACAATCATCTTTGTAGTGGTGGACTATTTCTCCAAACAAGCCCACTTCATCCCGGCCAAACCAGCACTAAATGCCAAGGAGGTAGCACGCCTCTTCTTCACACATGTATTCAATCTTTATGGCTTACCATTGGCCATTGTATCAGATAGAGATGGAAGATTCATGAGTGACATGTGGAAGGAACTTTTCAAGACCCTGGAAACACAATTGAGATTCTCATCATCTTTCCATCCGGAGACAGATGGATAGATAGAAAGAGTCAACCAAGGCGTCGAAGACTATCTCCGGAGCTATGCCCGAGTGGACCAGAAAGATTGGGCCTTGTACCTTGATGTCTTGGAATTCCACTATAATAGCTCCATCCACTCGGCAACGGGGTATACCCCCTTTGAGTTAGCCACATGAAAAGAAGTCATTACCCCACTGGCCCTAGCATCCGGAGTGGCCAAAGCAGAAGATCAAGATGTAAAAGAATTCCTGAAGAAATAGAGAGACCGAAATGCAACAGCTAAGCAAAGCCTCGAGCAGAGCAAGATCACCATGATCGAGCAAGCAAACAAGAAGAGAAAGGCTGTCCTATTCGCGAAGGGAGACATGGTCCTAGTTAGCTCTAAGAATATGTCACTTCCCAAAAACATGACCCCCAAGTTCAATCACCGCTACTATGGACCCTACCGAATCACCCAAGTGCTGAACGAAGTCACCTACAAACTGGACCTGCCAAACAGTGTTTGTATTCATAATGCGTTTCATGCTCGTCTTCTGCGCAAGTTCTATCCTGACAACCAATGGGAACGGCGCGTACCAATGCTCCATTTCAACGGTCCCTTCGAAGTAGAAGCATTCCTCCGACGCCGGAAACAAAGAGGCTTCCCCGAATACCTCACCAAGTGGCGCGGGCGTCCACTCAAGGAGGCCACTTGGATCTCAGAAGCAGAGGCCTGCGAACGCGGAAAGGATGCCTTCGCCCTTTGGCTCGAGGAGAACCCCCATGCTCCTTCCAACGACCCTTGAGCCTCTCCAGAAAACCAAAAACAATGCGGTTCTCAATCATAGACCCCAGCGTGCCTCCACTCCTCAAATGTAATCGAGTCGAGGGTGGACCCGCATGGTAACAATCATCAAATAACTCCAAAAGCAAAGCTCCACATTTCTAGTCTAGATGGGTAGACACTAACCAGCTTGCTAGAAAAGGCTGTGTTAAGACCCCCAAGTCCTAGTGCGGCAGACACTGGCCAGTCTGATAGTATAGACTGTGTTAAGACCCTGCGGTCCCCTTAGACCGGTAGACACTGACCAGCTTGCTAGGAAAAGCTGTGTTAAGACCCCGGATGAGTCAAATAACAAACGCTACCCTTAGATTGCTGAGGACAACAATCTAGTAAGCGGGGGTGAGTGTAAGGGCTTTGTAGCTATACCATGCCGTTGCTACCGAATGCACCTATATAGGGAGTAGTAGTGACTCAAAGCCCTGCCTTGTTTCCACTCTACGTGTGAACTATACCCAGTGGTGAACCCTCTTATGTGTGGCGTCACGAGGGTGTAGTCCTGGGATGTGTCTATGTTGTCCCGCTTTTTGGATTGAATAATACAAGAGTATACCTTGAGCTCATATATCGTGTTACCTTTCTGTGCCGTGTTGAGTGCGTAATGAGTGCAGGTTTATCACACACACACCACCACACCGGCCCCCCCCCCCCCCCCCAACCCAAAACCAAAAAAAAAGGATAAACTACAAACAAAGTTCATTGTTGTTCCATCTGTCCTTACAGGACTTGGTAGGCCATTGGGGAGCCAATGAGCACCCTTTGTTTGATGCCTTATTCTCTTTGGGGTGACTACTTGGACTCCCTTCGTAAAATAACCATTTGTAGTCTTGGTAGGCCATTGGGTAGCCACTGTGCATGCTTTGTTCAATGCCATGGCTGCTTTGGGTGGGATACTTTGGGCAAACCTAGCCTTCCTTTCTAGCCTTGTTTTGGGCCTAAGAGGGGGTGTTGAGCTAAGAAATGCATTACATGTTGATTAGCCTCTTAAATAGCCCCAAAACATGCTCATTTAATAAAAAAACGCAAAAACGGTGTGTGGTTCAAGAGTTTCTGTGAAACCTTACTTAATTTGGAGGGGTCCATCCACATCTATAAATAGATAGGCTGCTCCCATTCAGTCTTCATTCTTTTGTGTAGGTTTCTCACTCTACTATACAAATTTCAGCCATCAGCCACCTACCATTTGCTGTATTGCCATCACTGACTTTGTAGCCCATTACTATCTAGCCCTAGTAATTGCAATCAATTTTGGTTGACCATATGGCCAATGGAAGAGGTCAAGTGGAGCCCTACACTATCAAAGCTATTTAGATGGCCTGTTTTTAGCCATCACCCTATTGTTTGGAGGTCTCCATTTGCTGCGTCATCATACCACATGATCGGCTTGCTTTTTTAGCATCTGGTGTTAGGTAACATGTTGTTGCCATCTCTCCCACCTAGCAACTGCTGTAGTACTTGCGTTTTTTTTGTCCAACAGGCCGCCTACATTAGCAGACACCTCTCCTATTATCGCCTGGTAATTCTTTGCCTTGGGTGATCAATTTTCAGCCTTCTTTGGTGGTACCATGCCATGTTGACCAGATTTCAGCCTTTGATTGCCGTGTTTTGGTGAGTAGCTTGCCGCCCTTCATTATTCAACACTCTCTCATCTCCAATTGGTGGTTATAGTACTTGGGATGCGTCTTCTGTGGATGTCAGCCTCCGACCCTACTGCTCTATCCTTGGGCATTGTGTACACTCTTTATTCATTTACAATTTTTATTCACTTTAGAGTTGTGTCCTTTCTCTCTCCTGCTTGTGTTTGTTTCTATGTTTGAGTTTCGAGTTTTGCTTTTAGGGTTTGAGTTTTGCACGTTTATGTCTTTATTGTTGTGTTTTTGTCGTGGTCGTACACTGTGTTTCCTTAGTGCAAACCCTAGTAGCTGCTCCACATGTTTGCCTAGGTGTATGGACAATCTACTTTAAATGGGAATGGTTTTAGATGAATATAAAATATTGGCTACTCACTAGTGCCTCTTTTACAAAGATATCTACTTAGTAGTATTCCATTATAAGGCTTCACTAGTACATCAAAACAATGGTCACTTGATAAAGGTCTATGGGTGGTTCAGTTGAGTCCATGTAGTTTATGTTTGGATTGTAGTTTCCTTTGTCTTTGCATTATTGGTGTAAAATATTGTGTCTTGTAGTTGCATTTCTTTGCAATGCCATTTCCTCAAGCAAAAGTGATGATGTATAAGGTTGCAAGGTTTGTGAAGTTGTGTCTGCTAAATGTCTTTGATGGATTCATATCTTTTTTGCAAACTTACTATCAACATGGCTATAGCATCCATTTCTAGAATAAATGGAACTAGTGTGGTTGTGGATAGTTTGTTAGCAGTCATGTTTGTCATGCCTTGTCATCTCCTACCTGTGAGCCACAGTCTGAGTTAGACGAGGACTTTAGGAGCTTTGATTTGTCTATCACTTGTTTTGACGGTGGAGGTAGCTCATTCTAGAGCACTCAGTCTATTGCATTTCAGTGCATTTTCTCCTCTAGCCGGGATTTTATGTGCATTTCCCGGGGCAGTTTTTGCATTCTTCAGCCTGCCTCACTTGTCGGACATTGTCCACCCTTTCCGGGATTTTTCTGAGCATTCCTGGCATTTTTGCCAGCATTAAATGCTGGTTGGACATAATTTTGGCGTTCATTTCAGTCAATGCAGTATTTATTCCTTTATTTTCTGCCTTTCTCTCTCTCTCTCTCTCTCTCTCTGTTCGTATTCCTTCTTCTCTTGTGCACTCTCACATGGTATCAAAGCCTACCTGAGAGCACAGAGGAGAGATTCCATTGCAGAGGAGGACACCATCAAGTGCAGCCCTTCTTCCCTCCTTTCCAGCCCCTGGCGGTGCTGTCCAGTCTGAAATGCAACCTTCCATACCTTCATTTTGCTGTTTTCCAGCATCAGGAGGAGTAGGTGACAGTTTTCTATAGGTGTTTGCAGCGTGCGTTTGCATCAAACGCAGCCAACAGGAGGCCGTCCACATTAGTAGAGGAGGAGGCGTCGTGATCTGGAGGATAGGGGGTAGTTTTTTTCCTCTCCAAGCGGCAGCATTTTCCCTCTCCTCTTTTAGGCGACAGCATCTTGTGGGTCTTTTCTGACTGAGGCGGCTCCATCTTGATTGTCTGTTGGTTGCAGATTGTTTGGTGATTTCAGATATATATGAAGATGTCTTATCACGAGTTCTTTGCTGATTTAGAGGAGGATGTCTCTATTCCTTCCTTTGAGAGACGAAGAGACTTTCGTGCTAGTTCACGCGACGACCGGAGGTCACCTAGCCCGTTTGTACGTGATCCCTCTCATCCCCGTTCTCTTCATGTTTTAGAGAAGGCTCGTTCTGCTGGCCTTCATATGCCTTCCATGGCACCCTCTATACAGGTGTTCGTACTTCCTTCTTTGCCCAAAGAAGACCAGCTTGATGGTACCAACTACTCACTTTGGTCGTGTAAGGTGGAGTGTATCCTTGATACCTTCAATCTTTGGGAGTTTGTTACCCATCCTATTCCGTGTCCAGTGGAGGATCCCACCGTTGGATCATTGATGGACCGTGCGATCTATGGAATCGGCTCAACTCGAGAGCTTGATCTTTTCTCTTTATGAGCTTACAGGATTTTGTCCTAGTGCATGTGCGCAGGTTGCGGAAAGCAACAGAAGTGTGGACAAAGCTTGCTTCTTTGTACCATCAGAAGACATTTGCCTATCGGATTACTCTCGAGAAGAAATTACGGATGCTTGTTGTTGACGATTCTTCTTCCATGAAGGATCATATCAATAGGTTGGAGGACATGAGGGACGAGCTTGCGTCCCTTGGCAGGATGATCTCTTCCGAGGATGTGGCCATGATTCTTTTGACTTAGTTGCCATCTCCCCGTTTTGATGTCTTCTACACCAGTCTTCTTACATCCAGGACCCGTGAGAAGCTTCTATGGGAGGAGCTTGTCTCACTTGTTTTGGAGCATGACGAGCACACCAAAGAGGTAGCCAGTGGATCCATCTCCATCAAAGCTTTTGTTGCAGGTTTGGGAGGGGGGACACAGAAGAAAGGGAAGTCACAAGGTAAAAGACAGGAGAGTTTTTCAGGTTTTGACTCCGACTCAGAGAAGCCTAAATGCCCATACTGTGGGAAGAGGACATGTCCAGAGGAGAAATGTTGGAAGAAGTATCCTCACCTTCGTTCGGGAGTGAAGGATGGAGCTAAAACATCCGAGCCTTCTACCTCTACTGTAGCGGTTACCCATGAGTCAGTGTTTCTTCATATGGTTGACTTGGAGGAGCCTTCTTTAGTGGTTGCCTCATCTTCTGAGAGACCTTGGCTGGTTGATAGTGGAGCTTCTAGTCATACGAGTCCTTGAGGTGATTTGTTGCAGGATCTATACCCTTCTAAGGGTTCAGTCACTGTTGGTGACATTGTTTCGGTGCCTCTTTGTGTTGTTGGCACTTTGCCTTTATTTTACTGACTGCGCGTCGATCTCCTTTCCTAGGCTCTTCATATTCTGGACTTGGGCTTTCCACTCCTCTCAATCTATGGCCTTAGTAGGCTTGGTACCCGGGTTGTCTTCACCAAGTAGGCTGTTTGTATTGAGGATTCTTCTACAGGGGCTGTTATCGTGACACATTGGCAAGAGAGCAGGCTTTACAAGCTCCATTCCCCCTTCTCTTATGTAGGGTCCTTCGCGGCAATTATCTATTGCTACATCCGTTTCCACTTGTGCATCCTCTTTTCCGCAGGTTCCTTCCCACCCCACTCTCTCATCCGGTGGTTCCCTCGTACCTCCCATCCCTTTCGGAGGGGGACGATCTCGGTGATGCGGCTGTGGATTTCCTGGCCCCTAGTGTTTAAGAGGGGGTTTTCCAGGATCGTGAGGAGCTTCTTCATCGGCAATCTTCATCGACAGACTTCATCAACATTTGCATTCCTCTTGCCACCCCAGGATCCATTTCTCCCTTGGCCTTCCGCCACATCCAAGATCTAAGAGGGGGTGTTAGTAGTCATGTTTGTCATGCCTTGTCATCTCCTGCCTGTGAGCCTCAATTTGAGTCAGATGAGGACTTTAGAAGCTCTGACCTGTCTATCACTTGTTTTGATGAAGGAGGTAGCTCATTCTAGAGCACTCAGTTTATTGCATTTCAGTGCATTTTCTCCTCTAGTCGGGATTTTATGTGCATTTGCCGGGGCGATTTTTGCATTCTTCAGCTTGCCTCACCTACTAGACATTGTCCACCATTTTCGGGATTTTTCTGAGCATTCCTGGCATTTTTATCAACATTAAATGCTGGTCGGACATAATTTTGGCCTCAAATTTTCAGGTTGGCCGGTTTTTGGGTTTTTTGGCTATTTATAGCCATTTCCCACTTGGTAGTCAGTTGTATTATCATCTTCCCTCCTTCCTTGGCAGGTGCACACTCCGACTCCATCATCTTCCTCCGTCTTCGTTGCTACCGTCATCATCAGCCTGATTTGGTGCCCTCAGTGACGATCTGGGCTGTGTGCAGGGATTGATCAGTCCACAGCTTTGTATTCAGCATTCATTTCAGTCAGTGCAATATTTCTTCCTTCATTTTCTACTTTCTTTCTGTGTGTGTGTGTGTGTGTGTGTGTGTTCATATTCCTTCTTCTGTTGCGCACTCTCACATGGTCTGCAGTAGGTCATCCATAAAGAGAGATTTGAGAATGAGACTGTTAGCTAGAGTGTCAGCAAGCACACATTTGTAGGTTGGCCAAATTGTCAGAGGGGAGGGTGGACCGAAACCAATCCGATATCAAAGTTGCTAGAGTGTTAATTAGCTGAGCGACTTAGTAAGAATGTTAGCGTGCTTCTTGGATGAAGGTATAAACTCAAGGCAAATATTACCTTGCTCCACTTGCTCTCTAGAAAAATGGTAGTGGCATTTAACATGCTTCGTCTTGTTGCTGAAAATGGGGTTGCTAGCAAGCGCGATGGCACTTTGGCTGTTGCAATATAGCACTGTAGGAGCCTCACATGGGAATTACAGCTCCACAAATAAACTCCTCAAGTAGATGGCCTTAAGGCTTAGTGGTACTATCATACAAGTCTTGGTATTTGGCCTCGGTAGGAGAGACGGCTATAATCTTGTGTTTGACTTGACCAACAGATGGGAGCCAAGCCTGAATTGGCGACATGTGGCAGTTGAGGACTTGCTGTAGATCCTCCGTGACCAGCCTTGCTGTAGATTAGCTACTGTGTTGGATCGGATCTATAAAAGTTTGTTGATTTTTACATGTTTTGATTTGCATTTTGTTGCTCTAGGCTCCAGCTTATCGTTTAGTTTGTGCATTATCATCATCAGATTTTCAGTCATTTTCTACGTTGATTGGCCTTTTGCTCTTGTGTGACATCACCCTCAGCTCCAATCTACTCTATCTACTCTAGATTTGGTGGTATTAATGCACTCATGATCCATATACTAAGGACATCACTCTTTAGTGTTGTGCTCGCTCTGCTTCCACGAGACTCGGTGATTGTTTGCTCCTTGAGTCTCTACATTTGTATAATCTTCTTCATTCATTCATATTCAGCTTGTCATTCATTAGATACTCTTTCTTCTCCTTTTCGTGTTTTGTGTTTTGTTTGAGTTTATTGTGTTTTAGTCACATTTATACATTCTATGTTTTCTCTGTGCAAACCCTAGCATATCTTTACATTTATGGCTCCATTTCTCTTCTCTTGTGCAACGTCTTCCTTGCCATCTCCGCATTGCCTTGCACGTCAAGCGACCTTCCCTTCCATAGGTCCCTACCCATCTCCCACCATCTCCTCTAGTGGTTCCCTCAAATTCTCTATTCCATTCAAAGGGGGATACTACATTGGTGATGTGGTTGTGGATTCCCTAGCCCTTCTATCATTTCAGAGGGGATCCTAGGATCAAGAGGAGCTCATTTAAAGGCACACATATTCATGGATCCTTTATCTCATGTATTTGCTACTTTCCCTCTTCTTTGCACCACCCTTCTTTGCTACATTATTGTTGTGGCATACAATTTGCTATAATTGAGGGGGGTATTGTTATGCAACAATCCAAGTACATCGGAAAGCTCCTTTAGTGTTATTAGATGCAAGAATGCATGCCTATGTTCACTTCATCGATACAAACCACAATTTTTTGACCCCTCTTTATCAATAGTCTGCTGGCTGCCTACTTTATTTGTGTAATTCATGGCTAGATATTTGATTTGGGGTATCTCAATTAGCAAAATTCATGCATAACCTTGACATTAAACATTTCTAAGTAGTGAACAGTGTCTTTTGATATCTCTTAGTCATTGGACCTCTTCTATCCATGAGGCAGTTCTACTTGCTTGTATGCTTTTAGAGGCAATGATTGGGCTGGTTGTTGGACATCAAAGTGTTTGGTAGTAAAAATTGTTTCATGTTTGATGATTCATGCATCTCTTGGCCAAGCAATAAGGAGTTTGTAGTGGCCATATCCAAATGAGAAGTTGAATATAGGGCAATATTTGCAACTATATTGGAATATGTATGGCTGAGACACCTTTTGGCCAATCTCCAATTAGAGTGCTATGGTAATTGCAAGAAACCAAGTGTTTCATGCTCACACTAAGCACATTGAGGTGCATTATCATGTTAGGAAAGTGTGGAGCAATGGAAGCAAAGAGACAGTGTTAATAGATCTGTTGTAAACACAAAGAATAGCAAGAATACAATGAATTGAAAGAGAATAGACTTGGAAAATGGAATCTATATGCCAAGGCTCAAGAGTTTGTACAATGGCATGGGTTGTGGACAACCAATAGAGTGCTCTAGTCTTCCTCTCTTCAACAGGAAGCAATGTGCTCGTATCTGACTAAAAAATGAGAGGTGGAGGAGAGGAGTAATTGCTAAATAGGCCAAAAAAGAAAACATAATATCAAGTCGGCCAACATTTAATGCAGCCATAAGTTCAGGTTGACTAGTATTAAACGCACTAGACATAGATCATAAATGCCTTTTACAAGTGGACCATACCACCCAGGATATGTACAAAGCTAACATCCCCTCTTAGATCTTGGGTGATCAGTACTATAAAATATACAATGATTTATGACTTCTGGTACATACAACAATGACAATTGGATAGGACCATGGATACCCAAGCAATGGTGATCAAGCCACCACCATGGTGTCTCAGAAAGACACTAATATCAATGTTGATGCTACCAATCCCTCACGAGAGAGAGTAGAAATAGTTGAATCTTGATGCTTGTCACTATTGCCCTATAGAAGCACATCATGTGCTATATCCATAGAAGTGAGAGTTGAGACAAAACATAAAGATACCTTGTCACATCAACATGACTCATCTATGCATGATAGGTTGAGTAGGCTGGAGTCAATCTGAGAGCTGTGCCTAAGAGGTTGAGCGACCCATGATCTGTTCATAGATTGCTTTTCTCTTCCAACTCCTCTTTAGCACAAATTGTTTGGAGCTAATCCTTAGAGAAAACCATGTGCAAGATGTTTGATTGGGGTGCAACTAGAGGTTGCACTGGTGTTAGGCTAGAGCTTTCCATTGATACTAGGGTTTGCATCAAGGAAACATAGCATGCATGACCAAGATTGAAACACAAAGACTTAGACAAAGACAAGCAAAACTCAAACCCAAAAGGCAAAACGCAAAACGCAAATACAAAAACTCAAAACTCAAACACAGAGACAAACATAGAGAGAAGAAACTTTAAAGTGAATGAATGCTGTAAATGAATGTAAGAGTGTACAGAATGCCCAAGGGCAGAGCAATGCAGTGCCAGAGAGTGATGTCCACTAGAGACAGATTCCAAGTGCAGTAACCACTAGTTGGAGATGAGAGAGTGCTGAATAAGGAAGGGTAGCAGGCTGGCCACCAAAACATAGTAGTTGAAGGCTGAAATCTAGTAAATGCAGCAGTGTACCATTAGAGGAAGGCTGAAAAATTGATCACCTGAGGTAGAGAATTGTCAGGCAACAACAGGAGAGGTGTTTGTTGATGTAGACAGCCTGTTGGACAACAAAAATGCAGGTATTCCAGTAGTGGCTTGGTGGGAGAGATGGTAGCAGCGTATTGCTTGTCATCATATGCTGAAAACGCAGGTTGATTAGGTGCTATGATGATGCAGTAGATAGAGATCTCCAAATAGTAGGGCGATGGCTGAATATATGTTGCCTAGGGCTGGATAGTGATGTGCTGCAATCGGCGATGATTGGACAACAAATGGTAGGTGGTTGATGGTTGAAATCTGCACCAAAGGATAAGGCTGAATGGTGGGCAACTCGTCTATTTATAGATATTGAAGGGTGTCCCAAAAAATTAGGGTTTTAGGGGACCATTAAAACTCTCTCAAACCATGCATCAAATTTGCATTTTTCATTAATTAAGCGTGTTTCAGGGTTGTTTAAAATGTTAATCAGCTGTAAAGTGTGTTTTAGCTCAACACCCCCTCTTAGGCTCAAAATTGAGCCTAAAAGGCAAGGCCGGCTATATTGACCCCAAGGTGTCCCACCCCAAAGCAACTAGGGCATCGGACAAAGGGTACACGTTGGCTGCCTAGTTGCCTACCCAGACTACAAAGGCGATAGTTATCTTACCAAGGGAGTTCAAGGAGTCACCCAGAGAAGACAGGGCATCAAACAAAGGGTGCTCATCGGTTGCCTAGTAGCCTACCAAGCCCTACAAAGGTGGATGGAATCACAATGAATTTTTTAAAAGAGGTGGAAAGTTAATTTTAGGGGGTGGCAACTAATTAAGAAACAATGATCCAAAAGATGGAAGTAGGGATGATACTGTGACGAGATGCTCTAAACACAAAAACACAATACCAATCGTATGACAAAGCTTAAATTGATAACACAGAACACGATTAGGGTTAGGGTAACTTAGAGATAATGAACACAAATAATAATGAAATGAATGACTGCTGAATATACAAAGCTCATTCAGCAAACACACTATGCAAAGAGTGAATATTGTACCACAAAATCTTGTATCTCGAGGATTAGGGTAGGGGTAATGAGCTAGAGAGAGTGTCATACTCCGAACGGATCCCGAAACATAGCAAGGCAGTCCTCGGATGTCAAACACCGGCAAACGCACTAGTGCGAGTGTTGGATTTGATGTAGACGGCAGAGAGGAGAGAGAATATGCATTAAACGCAGAGATGAGAAAAAATAGCAAAACACAGCCTGTTAGGGCTGGGTGATAGATGCAAGAGAGAAATCTGCCAAATGCAGCTAGCAGAGGTTGGGCGATTGCCTGCAAGATGAGATGACAATTGAGGAGAGAGAATTGTACAGGTGGCAGCTTCAACAGCAAAAG
Organism: Lygodium microphyllum; assembly: GCF_053477565.2. Taxonomy (NCBI): domain Eukaryota; kingdom Viridiplantae; phylum Streptophyta; class Polypodiopsida; order Schizaeales; family Lygodiaceae; genus Lygodium; species Lygodium microphyllum. The sequence goes on along the minus strand of NC_141142.1, from coordinate 137,700,287 downwards.
GCAGGTTGGTTGATGACGTGGCATTGACGACAGTAAAGAAAACCATCAATAGTAGTTAGCAGGCCAAAATCAACTCCGAACAGTGGGTGGAAGTCTGGAAACAGGCACGAGACTGTTGTAGATAGCGATGGCTAGCTTGGACTAGGATGTTCTCTACATCTGGGGTGTAGGCAACATGTTGAAAGACATGAAATCTGCAAAAATGAGATTGGGAAGAGTGGATGGCAAACTACCTATTTGTAGAAAGTTTGGGAGCCCCCACTCAACTCTCTCAAATTGTGTCAGATTTTAGGTTTTAAGTAAAATAAGCCTATAAAAGGCGTTAAATAAATTGTTTTGGGATTAAGTGGCTAATGACATTTCTTAGCTCAATACCCCCTCTTAAAGCCCAAAACGGGGATAGAAAAGTGGGCTAGCCTAAAGTTTTGTTTACCCCAAGGCGTCCCACCCCAAAGCAGCTAGGGCATCAGACAAAGGGTGCGCGTCGGTTGCCTAGTGGCCTACCGAGACTACAGAGGTGATGATCATCTTACCAAGGGAGCCCAAGTGATCACCCTAGAGAGGCCAAGGCATTGGACCAAGGGTGCACATCGGCTGCCCAAGGGCCTTCTAAGTCCTGCAAAGGTGGATGGAATTAGCAATGGACTTTTTGATTTGTTTGTTGATGTTTATTTGTTTGTTTATTTGGTTTAAAAAAAAAAAAACTACATAAGTAATGGAGGGGCGGCGGCTGATTAAGTATCAAATAGAAAACAAACCCAAGTCCTTTAGAAAACAAGTAAACCTATCCCACACTTAACTAGGATAAGTGCTTAAGGATAATGGAAGTGTGTGTGTCAGTCATATGGGGAATATGTGAAGAGGCAAAAAGGATGATGGTGAGCTTAGCAAGATAAATATGACAAGCAAGCAAGCATGGGAAAATTGGCATGGAGAACTACCATGTGTAATGCCACGAATATGGTGGATCCAGAGTTGACCACTCATGAAAGACTGAAAAAGGGATAGATGCGCATATATGTATGTTTACATGAATAAAATGCCAATGCATGGGATAATGCAAAGGGGTATGTAAGATTTCACGCTCATGCAGAATGCGATGCAACGATGCCACTGGACAATGTCCTTGCAGGAGAATTGTTCACTTGTCCCAGTATCCTTTTACATTCATGTCATCTTGACAGTGCGGATAAAGTTACAAATGTTCTTGAGTACAATACAGTGAATAACTGTTTGAAATGGCTAAAGTTAAACTGTAAACATCATCAGTCTCATTGAACAAGAGAAAAAACTGCGCCCTCTCAAACAAGAGGAAAAAGCAAGAGGGAAGCACCCTCTCCTTGTCAAGTTGAAGAAGTAGAGAAGGGCAATTTGAGGTAGGATGTACTGTCAGATTGGCCAATTGACTACTTTGGTCAAAATGTTTGCATTATCGCTTGAAGGCACAAACTCTAGGTAAATAGTTTCTAGCTCAACTTGCTCTTTGGTGAAGTGGAAGTGGGTTCCCACATGTTGCGCCTGAGGTGAGATGATCGGGTTGCCTGTAAGGGCAATGATACTTTGGTTGCCACAATAGACAATTGTAGGAGAATCATAGGGGAATTGAAGCGCATCCAACAAGCTCCTTAGATAGATGGCCTGAGTGATACTATCTAAGAGAGTTCTATACTCAGTCTCTGCCGTGCAAGCCGCTATCGTCTCTTACAGTTTGACCAAGAAATGGGAGCTGTGCCCAAGGAAAAGAGGTAACCGCCATGGGAATGTTGGGTGTCAAGACTTCTTGCCCAGTTAGAATCGATGTAACCTTGCAAGCATAAACCATGTCCATAAGTCAGTTCATAGTGAAAAGTACACTGCAAATATCTCAACACATGAAGACAAGCAATCCAATGTGACGTCCTAGGTGCTAAAAAATATCGACCAAGTACACTAATCGAGTATGCTAAATCTGGCCTAGTATGAATCAACCAAAGAAGCTTCCTTACAACAGATCGATAGGTATGTGTATCGAAGGGTTGACCTAGGGTATTCTTTGATAGACGGATTGTGGGATCAAGAGGTGTGGCCACAGGCTGTGTCTGATTCGTGCAATACTGTTCCACCAGTTGAAGGACGTACTTTTGTTGTGAGACACAAATACTTCCCCCATACTAAACTACCTCCATTCCCAAGAAATAATATAACAGTCATCTCAAAGGCAGCACAAAGCTTGGCCTTAATTTCTGCTATGATAGCAGAGTCTGAGCTAGTGATAAGTAAATCATCGACGTACAATAGAATATAGCTGACCCTCGCGGATGTAGTGCACATATAGAGATTTGGATCATAGGGGGTAGAATGGTATCCACCAGTCTGTAAGAACTCGTCCATCCTTTGGAGCCAAGACCTTGAAGCTTGCTTGAGCCCATAAAGAGCTTTTCGCAAACAGAACACCCTATCCAAATGGTTTGCAGAAGGAAACCTGGGTGGCTGCTTCACATAGACTTTCTCCTCCAAATAACCATTTAGAAAGGCGCTCTTGATATGTCTGATATAGCGGCCAACTGTTGTGAGTGGCAAGCACAGCTAGCAAATGGAAAGATGTCATTCAAGCAGTGGGTGCAAAGGTCTTCTCATAATCAATACCTTGCTTCTGACGAAAACCCTGCACTACAAGGCAAGCCTTGTACTTGTCTAGAGTTCCATAAGCCTTTAGCTTGGTCCTAAAAATCCACTGTCCCGATGACCTTCTTGTGACTAGGACAATTCACCAAGGTCCAAGTCTCAATCCGGTCAATACTATCCAGTTCCTTTTCTATGGCCTTATGCCACCGAGGGTCTTGGAGAGCCTTCTGCTAACTATCCGGCTCGAAGTGTGCAATGTAATCAGTTGTAAAGACTGAAGCATATGAAGCTTGAGGCGCAAGCTGAGCAGATTTTCTAAGGCCCTCCGAAGAGCAATCCGGTGAAAGGATCCTCGAATCCTGCATAGTTTTCTAGTATTAGTGAGGTAACACGTCTCCTAGAGGGGGCATGGGAGCGGAAGAATTTGCAAAAAGGTTAGGAGCGAGCAGTAGACCCGACTTCTACACTCTACGACTTCATTTTGAGAAGGGAAGTTGGTAGAGGTGAGCTGGCGAGAAATGCTATGCTCTTGTAGAAACTCAGAAAACTCGTGGGAGATAAACTCACCATGCTATTACTCCTCATGTTACCTACACGACATCCAGTCTAGTTTTGGACAAACAACACCCAAGCAATGAAATAGGTGAAAGCATCAGACTTGTGCTCGAGAAAGTACACCCACATGCATAAAGAGAAATCATCCACTATGAAAAAGAAGTAAAACATGCCATTTAAGGTAGTAGTGGGCGTTGAGCCACAAAGATTAACGTGAATTAATCTCCATGGAGCGGCGAGCCTCAACTCTATGAGTGGATTGCTGTGGGAATGGGGTACGGTGTTGCTTACCAAGTTGATATGCTTTAGAGACCTCTCGAGATAGCTTTAGGCGGGGAATACCACTCACTATCTTGCAACGTGACAACTTATAAAGAGAGTCATATCCAAGATATCCTAAGCAGTAATGCCAAAGATGCTTAGTGCTCGAAGGCTCCCGTGCAGGCATGGTGCAAGTGTTCAACCATGAAAGACTTCAAAGGCAGACAATTGTGGAGACGACTAGGGAACTCATACGCTTATTTATTCAGTGTGCTATCCCTTTCAATGTAGCCACTACACATCAATGGAAGAAGACAATCAAGGCAGTAAGCCGCATAGGGCGTGAGTGGGAAGGCCCATCCGTAAATGCATTGTGTACACCGGAGCTTCGAAAGGAGAAAGCATCCATAGAGGCTCAATTGGAGCCCTTGAAGGAGACATCGGTGAAATATAGATGCACAATATTATGCGATGGATGGTCAAATATGCGCTGAAGGAATGTTTACAATGTTCTGGTGTCTTCGTGTAAATGCACCATGTTCATTAAGGCCATCGATTCCTCTGGGTCAAGTCTTACCATCACAGGTGCTCCTACTTTGGTATGTGATTGGTGACTTTTATATTTTGAATCTTGATTATCTAATGCATTATGCAACCTAGGTAACAGGTTCTATAATCTATTACCCACTGAAATGTTGATTTTGGGAGTTGCAAATTAGCAATTGCCAGTTAGTAAATTACTTAACCTCAATCTTTTAAATTTGAATAGAAATGCATTGCCATTCAGATCCTCTCACAAGATTATAGTTCAAGGTGAACTAGATAAAGATATATCATATGAGAGAAGATTCAACATGTTCAATATTCATACATATCACAATTTACAATCCAACTTCCAAGCAAATTAGCAATGTTAAGTTTCAAGGACTCAAGGTTAAAATTTTAATTATACATAATACTAATCATTATCAATTTACCGTGAAGGCTCAGGGGACAGAGTGGTCCTCTCAAGAAGCTGGAGATTGCAATGGCAAAACACTAAACACTCCAGCTAGGCAGTTGTGAGCTTGTTTCTCTTTTTGGTGTGGAACAGGGCCCATGTGCTCTAGTTGTTAACAAGATTGATATAGAGAAGGTGCGTGACATCCCGCAAATACCACAAGAGGAGCTGGATATCTACTCCATACTCTATGAGGAGCTATTGGCACCGGTGCATGAGACTCGTGCACAGAGAAGAGTTAGAGTGAGGGCCATATGTAGTCGTGCATCAGAAGCAGAGTCGGAGTCGAAGTTTGAGGCTGAGACTAAGGCTGCTTCATCAACTTCTCGATCAGGGTCCTTGGAATCGGACGAGGAGATGGTGCACAGATCCTCAAAGTTCGGATGAGTCATGAGTCGTGACTCGTGATATACAAGAGTCAGTTTAGCAATGCAGAGTCCAAAGTCCAAACTACAATTGCCAGTTGCTCATTGATATTGATACTTATAGACTATAGACTCACTGGACTTTGGAGTTTTGACAAATTATTCACATGACATAGTTACATATATCATTGTATCTTGATTTCACTTATTATGCATCTTGATTCTTGTTTCATTGTTCTTGATGTCAATCTTCAATATTCACTACTCTTTAGATCATAGATTATTCATGAGTCATAAATTCTAATTCATTTTGTTGCCCTAAGTTTTGAAAATTGAGTCTTAATTGTGTTAATCTATCTTAAGTTTCAACCATTGAGTCCTCAGTCTTGAGTCTTGACTCCTCAATCTTCACTCGTGACTCGTGACTCGTGACTCGTGACTCGTGACGTATAATGAATCGTGATTTCAATCATAAGACATGAAGATTCAAAGTTTTGTATGAAATTTGGATACATCTTGTTATAGGCATTGATATATTTACATACCCACATAATACTATGTTTATTTTAGTGTACAATCCGACGGCATTTTTCCCATTTCCAAAATTTGGCCGAAACTCCAAAACTCTGGTTTTTCCCGTTTCTGAAACTCCATCGTACTATGCTACCACCAGTTAGCCATCACAATTAACAACGTTCTGAACGCTAAAAGGCTTGTCCAATTGGTCTGCAGAGACCCACATCGTCTCTTTAGAGACATCAGATGCAAGTCTCGTCCATGTATGTGAGTTGTCTTCCGAGAAGATGATCGTAGAGGCCCACTTGTCATAGCCGAGCACTTCTGCTCCTACTTGGATTGTGGAGAGTGGAGCAACTCATCACATGACCCCTATAGATGACTCTCACCAAACATCCTGCAGCTGGTAAAGTCAAAGTAGGGAACAACTCCTTGGTCAAGACCCAAGCTTGTGGTTGCATTAATTTTGCCATTGATGAGGGCCACAATCGCGCTATGTTGGACGACATTTATCATGTCCCTAAGCTTGGAGTCAACTCATTATCTGTTCGGCAACTTGGTCAATTGGGGCGAGCAATCTTCTTTACATCAACCAAAGTCAAAGTCATTGATGTAAGACTGGTTTAGTCATTGCTCGCAACAAGGCACAGCCTAATGACCTCTATCACCTGACACACTTTCTTACTGTGCTGACAGCCGAGAACTTGGAATTTCATCACTTCCAGGATGACAACAGGGTTTTTTTTGCACTTCGATCCGATATAGATATAGATGTATTTCTTTTTGATGGGCCACTGGCACCTCCAATTTGGCTAGCGCCACTAGGCCCACTAGCCTCTCCTTCCCCCACATGTGCTTCATTAGCTCGATGTGGTGTTGGATGAGAGGATTCATCCTCTTTTAACTCAATACCCATATGCTTTCGGCACTAAAGATGGAGACTTACTGTTACTTTTGTCAGCACATTTGCGCAAGGTCCAATGTTTGTTGGGAATGAATGCCAAGTGGTCTTTCACGCGTGTTACGCTCCCCAATTTCTCCAATCCACAATAGTTGCATAGCCACTTCTTTGATCCATTGGAGCCCTTGTATCCCTTGATTGGAGTGACGTGCCTCCAATATGGATATGGCGCCATGATATGATGATTAGCCTTAAGGTAATGGATTATGGGAAGAAGAAGAAGAGGAAGAAGAAGAAGAATAAGGAGGAGGAGGAGGAGGAGAAGGAGGAGGAGGAGGAGGAGGAGGAGGATCGTAAAATAGACTGCAGGATTGTGAAACGGTGGTCTACCGTTTCCGTTCCAGTCCGTTTCGGAGCTGCCGAAATGGTGTTTTGGGATACTATGGGTGGTAGCGTGAGATTGAGCTTTCCACGGCCCTTGAGATTGGTTGCCACCACCTTGCTTCCCTTGCTGGGGGTTACCCTGTTGGGGTGCGGGGGTTTGAGACTTGGATTTTGGCTGTAGGCCTCTTGCCTTTGATCGGCACTCATCGTCAAAATGACTAGCCTTCTGACAATATTGACAATACCTATTCTTGTTGGGTACATTTTGCCATCGTGGTTAAAGAGAGGATTGGGCATTTCCTTGGGTCTCACTAGATGAGAACTGAGTGGAATTTTGAGGTTTCTTACCCTTACCTTGCTGTCCCTTTTGAGAAGTGGCAACAAGAGCCCCCGTTATAGGAAATGCCCCATGAAACTGATCGAATAGTCTAGGATAACGCAAGAGTTGACACTTTAATCCATAGGATGTGGCCATAGTGGGCTGTGAGATGACCTATTGCACAAAGTTAAAGTATTTCCTTGGCAGCTTGTTTAGGAACAACGTGACTTGGTCATCAGGGGACTTAGGAGTCCCTGTCACAGAGAACTCAGCAAGGAGTCGTCGATACTTAGACAACTTGACCTTAAGGCCATCCTTATCATCATTAATGGTGAAATTCTAAAGCTCATGGTCAAGATTAATGCGATGGGTCCTCTCCCGAGTCACATAGCGGTCATTCAAGTGTGCCCAATGCTCTGATACTAAGTTGAAATGTTGAAGTTGAGAATGAAACGTAGGTAGTAAGCCTTGCATGAGCTCAACTATAGCGGAGACATTACGAGCCTTCCATAAGTGGATGAGCTTGTATAAAACAAGTGTGGGATCAGGTTGGGGTTCCAACCACTGTACAAGATCCGATAGGTTCTGGGAGTCTAGGACATACCTCATCAAATTAGACGAAGTGGTTCTAGGTCCTCATGGTTCGGCACTGGAACAAAAAGTATTTCCATAAGGTGCCGAAGGTGGAGATGGAGGCATTGGGACACTGTAGCTCTGTCTAAGAGTCGGCTGGGGCACAACGGAATGACCAAGTGGTCCACTAGGTAAGGCCATAGAGGCAAATTGTGGTACCAAATGATCCACACTTGAAGAATGCCTTGGGGGGGGGGGGGAACTTGAAAGTGTGTATGGGAGAATGATCTTCCATCATGGGTTCACCACCTGAATAGGAGAAAGGAGTCCCAAGGGTTGTGCCTAATGGAGAACCCCTTGGTGTGGTGTGTGGTGGAAACATAGGTGCACATAATGGAGGTTGAAAGGAATGTGCAGTGGAAAACGAGGGAGGGAGGGATGGGTGAGAGCCCATATGGATTTATGATGGGCGAAGATGTGGGAAATATCATTGGTTCCTTTTGTCCATTAGGTGCAATAAAATGAGATGTATCTACTCCAGTATGACCATGAGTGAAAGGTGATAAAGTATCATGTGAAGAAGAATGGTGGTGTAATCTGTCAGTGGAAACAACTTAGGATCCGTCCAATGGTACTCTGCACAATGGGATGTATAGTATGCTACATGCTGAAGATTGCTCATGCAACAAGTGCCATTCGGATAGTGTTCCTTGTGGGAAAATTGTTCACTTGCCTAAGCATCCTAGTACAGATATGATGAAATCATGCAATGCATAGGGGAAGGTACAACAGGGGGGAAAGAGATGATGTCGAAGGCATGTGTAGAGACTTGTAGAATGCCAAGAAGGGTAGGAATCCCCTCTTAACTTGGATGCCGATGTTAAAGAAGAAAGAGGAGCCTGAGGATGTCGGTTTTTGTGTGGTGCCAAGAGCCATGTGGATGAAGATGATGAAGCAAACCTATTGGAAGAGCAAGGATAGAAGGCACCACTATGATAGCATTAGGAGAGATGCTACACGATCCATTATAGAAGGGAAAGCCTCCAGCCTCCATGTTGGTAGAAGAGCTGGTAGAAGAGCAAAACTCCAAGTAGATGGAACCATGAAAGGAATGGTGTATATCTCCCGTCTCCAGCTCAGGAAGAATTGGTGCAAGCTTGTATGTTAGCCCTACAATGAAATACAAGACCTTGCAAAAGAGATCAAAATTTGCAAGCACAGAGGTGAGTAGTCAGATGTTCCAAAAACAAAATTGAAAATAAAATAAAGCAAAGTTGAGTGCAATGCAATGAGTATGTAAGTATATAGCAGAAATCTATAAAGGGAAAGGCTAAGTGTGTGACCACTATTGCGTATGACGAGGTTGGGAAGGGATCCTAGAAGGTGCAGTGGATGTCTTAGGAATGGATGCATAAAGTGCAATAGACGAGCCACTAGCAGACCAATCAGCCAATCCTTTAGTAGTGAAGGAGGTAGGTTGTTGAGACTGTCCGTGTGCCACATATCTAGTAGCTGCTAGGACAAATGGTGCAACAACGGGAGGCATAGCCCCATTGGACTAGCCAGTTGGAGTGCATGTAATTGGAGCACTTTGTGGTGGTTTTTTGGGAGATAGACCTTGGATACTCCTTGCCCACATGGCCCGATCTTTGGTAGTGTGAGGAATTTACCGCTAATAAAGGGATCGTGTTTCTTTAGTTCTATCGGCGGAAGTGGTGTCACCCTTGTTTTGGCTTGCCTTTGCATCTTGCAAGTTCGTGCCATTGTTGGTTTCTCTCTCAAAGAAGAGGCAACCAACCCTTGTGCCTTTGAATGGATGTGTATGGAGTAGTTTTTGTGGACTTGATCGTGCAACCTTGTACTCAAACTCGTAGAAGGTCGGCAATCTAAGTAGTGAGATAATGCGTTGGATAAAATGGAAGTATTTGTCAGGCAACTTGTTTAAGAAGAACGTGACCTAATCATTGTTCGACTTTGGGGAGCTAGTAGTAGCAAACTCGGTCAGTAGCCACCGATATTTGGCCATTTTGACTTTCAGATCATCCCTTTTTTGAATGGAAAACTCTTGAAGCTCAAAATCGAGATTGATACGTCAAGTGTGATCTTGAGCCGTCTAGTGGTCAATGAGATGACTCCAATGCTCAGATGCGAGGGGAAAATGCTGTAATTGAGAGTGGAATGCAGAAAGCAACCCTTGCATTAACTCAACATTGGCTGTGGCATTGTGGGCTCTCCATTGACGGATATGATTGGGATAAGCTACTTGAGGGTTCGGCGGCATAGGCTCGATACCAACGACAAGGTCCCAAAGTCCTTGAGATTCAAGCACTTGTTGCATGAAGTTCAACCAAGTGGTAAAATTCAACCCGTTAAAATGTCTTATTCGAGGAGACATTCTTGGCCGTTGCAACAGGAGTGGTAGTGCCAGGAGATGGAGAAGGTGTATAATGGGGATAGGGTGAATGGGGGAGATATGGTGGGGGAGTGGAGTACACTCGGGAAGGAATCCCAAAGTGCCCACCATGCATTCGAGAAGTGTGCAGAGCAGATCCAAATGTGGGTGAGGACGAATTAGTTATGGGCATGGTAATTGCTTGTGGAGTCCAAGGTGGAAGGATAGGGACACATGGAGTAGAAGATGAAAATCTCTGCGTAGGAGTAACCCAAGGGGTATGTGAGGACAGTCCATAAGCAAAGGATGGATATCCTTGCGTTTGAAAGGTTGTGCAGAGGGTTTGTGAGTGTCTGGGGATAGTGAGGGGGATGCCCATCACAGTTGTCCTAGAGTGAAAGGATATGGTAAAGTGGGGGTAGGTGGGAGGTACAATGTTAAAGGGTGGGATTCTGTCATGAGGACATGTATTTTTGAAACCTCACTTAACATGTGGATTAATATTTAACATGGTTAACTGGGGTTAGAGTAAATTTACGAGCTCAGGACAGACACTTGGGAATGGAAGTTGTCTAGCCACTTCAATTATTGGCCAGTCAGATTATTTTTCAGGGCACTGAAATAGTTATTAGATTAAATTTCAGTATTTAAAGACTGAAAATTAATATTTAATTATGGATAATGCTGGAAAAACCATTTGGGAAGGCTGCCACTCATCAAAAATGCCCGTACAAGATTGAAAAACGTCATTAGAGGTTGGAGAGAGGCATTTGAGGGAATTCAGCTTGCAAGAGAGAGGGAGAAGATACTGCTGGTCTTGATTTGCAGCCTTTAGAGGACCTTTTGAGGCTGTTAGGGGAAGACCAATCAATAGCAGGTGATAGCATCTATAGGCGGTTGAGATAGGATAGTAGCAGTAAATGATTGATTTTCTTCAGTTCTTTGCATCTACAAGCTATTGACACAGTGCAATAGCAATAAATGACAGATTTTCTTCAGTTCTTCACGAAGAAAGTCGGAATTTTCTCTCTCCTCAGCATTCTCTCTCTTCTCCCAGCCTTTCTACAGCCTTGCTCAAAAGATTATGGCATTGAGATCACCAGAGACTGAGAAATTTCAGATTTCTATGTAGTAAACCCTAATCTGTAGCAGAGATTAGGCTTTAGCAGCAACCTCGGGAAGCGTGCTAGAAATTGGAAGCTCAAGACTTGGATTCAACAGGGCTGAAGCTGTTTTTAGTCAAATTCAAGTGTGGAGGGACCAGCAAAAGGCCAATTGACTGCCCAAATGAAGGGGCAAATCAAATTGAAAACTTGCTAGTCATTTTGGACAGCAAGGGAAGTTGGAATACCGAAAGGGATTGGGAGAATCCCATTGTACATTAACTTCTTTTTCAATTAAGTTAAATAAATATCGAGAAGGGCGCCAGTTTTGGGGCCAACAAGGTGTTCAATGTCCAAGATTATATGGTAAAGTGTGCATTTCAATTTTGTGAATTTGGTATTTGCTGTAAATAGTGCTTAATTAGGTTATTTACCACCCTATCCGAGGAGGAAGGCTAGTTACACATTTCCCCTAATGATGCACCATGAGGTGGAGCGAATGGAGGGTAGGTAGATGGTGGGATGGAGAAAGAGAAAGTGTTAGGAGATGGAAGATCCAAACCCTAGTATGCTTTGAGCAGAAGTGGAATGTAATCCAAGATTTTGGAATGAAGAATGTGGAGAAGATACTGGTGGGATGGGAGGGAGTTGAGAAGTGTGGTTACTTGCTAAAATGAAACAGATGGTAGATGTATACTTGATGAAGGGTATATGCTTCGGAGAGCCTTCTCTATTAAAGTTAAGATATTGAAAATCATTCGGATCTTGCACAACAAAAAAAGAAACATGAGAAGGTTTTGGCTCATACGACTCAAAAATGGTTATATGAATTTGACATAAGGCTTGGTTGCGATGAAAGAGATGGATGGCCAAATGCGTTGCGTCAAATGTCGTGGTTCCTCCAAGAACAGAGAGATGGCTAGTCTCACCAATTAGTCTAGACAGAGTAGTAGCACGTGTTGGAGGAGTGTAAACGTGACTGTATGTGATGCGCAAGTACTCCTCAAACTCTTCACTTGCAAGGTGACCAAAATGAGAAGAAAAAGACGGTAAAGCCGAAGGTGTATCCACCTTCCTCGAGACCATAATACCTTCTTAGAGTCTCCAATGATGGAGAATCTTGATAGGGCATCATAGGATCCCTAGAAGAAGGTGCTTGAGACATTATGAGTCAGAATTGAGTTGCGTGTGAGTCTCGCATAAAAACTAGTTTCCATAATCACCGCAAGATACTCTTTAGAAGAACACCGGCTCTGATACCATGTGAAGATATGCCAGGTTTTACACTAAGGAAACACAGCCTGTACGACCAAGACTGAAACACAAAGATTCAAACAAGCAAAACTCAAACCCTAAACACAAAACGGAAAAACGCAAAACTCAAACATAGAGACAAACACAGAGAAAAGAAACTTTGAAGTGAATGAATGCTGTAATTGAATGTAAGAGTGTATAGAATGCCCAAGGGCAGAGCAATGCAGTGTTGGAGAGTGGCATCCATGAAAGATGGATCCCAAGTGCAATAATCGGAGATGAGAGAGTACTGAATAATAAAGGGTAGTAGGGTGGTCACCAAAACACAATAGTTGGAGATTGAAATCTAGTAAACGTAGCAATGTACCACTAGAGGAAGGTTGAAAAACTGATCATTCGAGGCAAAGAACTGTCAGGCAACAATAGGAGAGGTGTTTGTTGATGTAGATGGCTTGTTGGATAGCAAAAACGTAGATACTTTGGCAGTCACCCAGTGGGAGAGATGGTAGCAGCGTATTGCTTGGCACCATATGTTGAAAATACAGGCTGATTAGGTGCTATAATGATGCAGCAGATGGAGACCTTTGAATGGTAGGGCGATGGTTGAAAACAGGCCGTCTAGGGTTGGATAGTGATGGGCTACGGTTGGTGATGACTAGATAGCAGATGGTAGGTGGCTGATGGCTGAAATCTATATGGTAGAGTGAGAAACTTGCATCAAAGGATAAGGCTGAATAGTGGATAACTCGTCTATTTATAGATGTCGAAGGGTGGCTCAAAAAATTAGGGTTTTGGGGGACCATTGAAACTCTCTCAAACCGTGCACCAAATATGCATTTTTCATTAATTCTATTATTGCCAAACGGATAAGGGGAATTTTTTTTTTCCTTAATTAATTATCCCCTCCTCTCCCAGCCGACGTCGCGCTGGAGGACAGGGAGGGAAGTCACGATGAATGAGCAGCACGTTGGAGCTCATGAAGGAGCCGAAGCCATGCATGCTGCCGCGTAGGGGAGGGAGGAACCTCTCCCTCCCCCTATTTAAATCGCTGCTGGGAGAGGCTCTGGGTAGGGCATCGTGAGGTAGAGAGAGTTATTACACCGTGCTGCTGCCATTAATGCCATAAGGGAAGGAGTCGAGACTCTGAGTCGTGAGAAAGAGGGAGATTGACGTCCTCAATGTTGGGATGTAAAGGTCCTTTATTCACCTCCGTGTATTTTACACGTGTATTGTTATGTTGTACATGTGAATGCACCCTTACGGGCCCTAAGTATAAATACATTTTATTCTTTGTGTACCAACACATTGTTGGTACACCCAAAATCAGTTCGTCACTCTCACTCTCACTCTCACTCTCACTCACCTGTTCACTTCCTCTGCCTGCAAATCTTCACGCTTCCGCTACCCGTGCGCTCCAACAACTGGTATCAGAGCTGAGGTTAAGGTGCTCGCGCTCCTCGAAGTCCGCGTGAGACATCACCAGCTCTTCGCTCGCGAGAAATCAGTAAGTCGTCACTCATACAGGTCAGGTCGTCACTGTTTCTAGGCACGTGTATGTGCTGGACAGTCAGGCGACAGTGTTGCAGGTCACGTTTTGTGCAAGCGACAGCCTGATAGACAGGCGACAGGTCAATTTTGACCAGGCAGGCAGTCAAACAGGTCAACGCAGGTCACGAGCAGCCAGGCGCAGGCCGCATAGGTCACGCAATGCAGTTTCGTCATGTTTTTTGAGCACGCGACATCAGACGCAGGACACGCGACAGTCAACGGCTGGTGACGGGGTGATTCGACACATTTTTCTTCCAGAAAATTTTAAATTTTTCTAAGGTTTACTGCAAGCAACCCCTTTGCCACTGACGGGAGTTCGCGCGCGCAAGCACAGTTCTGAGATTTGGGCAAATTTGAACCTGGAAATTTGGGGCTTTTCCCAGATTTGATGCTGTTTATGCTTGACAGTGACATCTATGTCAGAAATTGCAGACATTGTGCGCCTTGACCTCAATTAATTTGGGGATTTTTCAAAATTTGTTGAAATTTTGCTCATCCGAGTAAAATTTCTTGGCATTGGACCAAGGAAATTTGGGGCTTTTCATGTATTGATGTAATTTTGCTCAGCTGAGTCAGTTTGGCTGACATTTGCGCACATTTGGACCTGGAAATTTGGAATTTTGTGCAGAATTTGATAAATTTCTGCATTATTTGCCTGTGCAGTGGCTGGTTTATGTCAAAACAGCAGAGGATTATTGCTGGTTATGCAAGAACAGCAGTGTATTTGCTGATTTAGCTTGTGCTCTTGCAGTTCAGTGCTTTTACACTTGTACTTGTGATAAAATGGCTGCAACTTCTTCCAGTTCTAACATTAAAAGTTTGATGGAAATCAAGCGATTTGATGGTCAGGGTTTTGATCTTTGGAAAGATCGTATGCAGGGCATACTATTCTTAAAGGATTGTGAGGATGCTTTGCAAATGGATAAACCCGCACAAATGTCTGAGGCGGATTGGGCCAAAGTCAATAAAAGGGCTGTGGCTTATATAAAGATGGGTGTCATTGATGACATTTTGACAGACATTAAGGGTTTAGACACTGGTCATGCAATATGGGAGAAGTTGAAAACTACCTATGAGATCACCACACCTGTTAATCAGGTGCATTTAATGCGCAAGTTGGTGAATATGCAGCTGGATGAGTCCAAGCCTGCAGCTGAGCACTTGAGTGCATTTACTGGCATTTTAAATCAGCTCAAGGATGCAAGTTTGGATTTTGATGATAAGTTGAGGGCGATCTTTTTGATCATGACATTGCCTGACTCTTGGGAGACTTTGGTTGTTTCTCTCAGTAATAACCCCAATCTCACATATGATGGTGTGAGGGGTTCGATCTTGAATGAAGAAATTAGACGTAAGTCTAGTGGAGAAGGCAACAACTCAGCTTATAATGTTAGAGGCAGGGCTGAAAAGAAAAATGCAAATGCTGGACAGAGAAGCAGGAGCAAGAGCAAAGGAAAAGAAAAGAGTGATGTTACATGCTATCAGTGTGGTCGGAAGGGCCACAAGAAGCCTGATTGCAGGTATTACAAGAAGGAACAAGAGAGAAAGAAGAATGCAGGAGACAAAAAGAAGAAAGAGGAAAAGACAGATGCATCTAGTGTTGTCATAGAGGAGCTCTCAGATGCAGAGGCTGATGTATTATGTGCAGTGGATTATGATGCCCTTGTATGTCACATGCAAGATATGCAGATCACCAAGGCTGATGTGATTGATGCACTTTTGTCAGTTGATGATTGTGTCACTCAGACTTGGATTGTAGACTCTGGTGCCTCTTTCCATGTGACTCCATGCTTGGAGTGTTTTGCTACTTTTGATGCAGGCTGTTATGGCAAGGTTTACCTTGGAAATAATCATGCTTGCAGCATTGATGGGATTGGCACCATACACTTGTCTTTGGATAATGGGCAAGAACTTGTGTTGAAAGATGTCAGATATCTGCCTGGCATCAAGAAGAGTTTACTATCTGTTGGACAGCTTGACTTGCATGGTTACAGCACACTGTTTGGTGGTGGTTTGTGGAAATTAAAAAGGGGTTCCATGCTGATTGCTAAAGGAACCAAGAAGGGTACTCTGTATTGTCTGCACTGTAAAGCTTTGAATGGCAAGTTTCTTGCAGTTGCTGAAATTGGCTGTCATTTGGAGTTATGGCATAAGAGATTAGGCCATATGAGCCAGAAAGGTCTTGATGTCCTTACCTCTTTAAAGAGGGTTGATGGAAAAGGCTCTAAACTTGATTTTTGTAATGACTGTCAGTTTGGAAAGCAAATGAAAAATTCCTTTTACTCTGGTGTCTCCCGTAAGTCAAATGTATTGGACTTAGTGCATTCTGATGTATGTAGCATGCCTTTGAAATCGTTGGGTGGTACTGCATACTTTGCCTCTTTTATTGATGATTGTTCCAGGAAGATTTGGGTTTATTTGTTGAAAAAGAAAAGTGAAGTGTTTGCTGTTTTTAAAACTTTTCATGCATTCGTGACCACTCAAACAGGTAGAAAGTTGAAATGCTTGAGAACTGATAATGGGGGTGAGTTCACGTCTAATGAATTTAAGTCCTTTTGTGACTTGCATGGGATCAAGAGGGAGCTTACAGCCCCTTACAGCCCTTCTTCAAATGGTGTGGCTGAAAGATACAATAGGACTCTATGTGAGAGAGTGCGGTGCATGCTGTCCATTGCTAATCTCCCTCATGAATTTTGGGGAGAGGCACTTAAAACCGCGGTTCACATTTGCAACCGCTCTCCAAACAGGTCCCTAAATAATGGCATTCCTGAGGAGGTTTGGTCTGGCAAACCAGCCTCATATGACCATTTACGAATATTTGGCTGTGATGCTTTTGTGCATGTTAGAAATGAGCTGAGGAATAAACTTGACCCGAAATCCACCAAAGGCATTTTCATGGGCTATGGTGATGAGGGTGAATTTGGCTATAGAGTGTTGCTACCTCAGTCCAAGAAAATTGTTCGCAGTTGTAATGTTGTGTTTAATGAGGCAAAGTTGCTGAAAAGTACTTTAGCCTCTGATGAAGACATGAAAAAGGTCAAATTTCAGAATTTGCAGCCACCTATTACTTCAAATGATGAGCCTCATGGTGCTGTACCACAGGCTGAAACTGATGATCAGCTGATTATCTTCGAGCCAGATGATGATGGACAGCAAATAGAAGCACAGGGAGGTCATGGACAGCAAGATAGACTTGCTGATTATGAAAATGCAGGTGCTGGAAATGAAAATGAAGGTGCTGTACAGCATGAACAGCATGCTGAAAATGGCTTACAGCAGCCAATAAATGCTGAAAATAACATGCCTGCAGATGTAGATCCGATTCCTGAGAATGTAGATCATTGGGTACGCAGGTCTACACGCCCAAGAAGGCAGCCACATAGGTATGGCCCCTCTTTGCATTATGTGATGCTTACTGATGAGGGTGAGCCTCTGACATATAAAGAGGCTAAGTCATGCAAATTCAGCAATAAGTGGGAGCTAGCTATGCAAGAAGAGATTAAATCTCTGTATGCTAATGATACTTGGGATCTTGTGTCGTTGCCCAAAGGAAGAAAGCCTCTTCCAAACAAATGGGTTTACAAAGTAAAGATAGTTGATGGAAAACCCAAGTACAAGGCAAGATTGGTTGCCAAAGGGTATGCACAGAAGGAAGGGATTGACTTCCAGGAGGTCTTCTCACCTGTCGTGAAGATGACCACACTACGTGTGCTTTTTGCTCTCATTGCTGTATTGGATTTAGAGCTGTACCAAATGGATGTGAAAACAACTTATTCCCCAAATGAAATGGGAATTCATCAGCATGGACTTTGTTGTTGGCATGTTGACTAAGGTTACAACTCCATCATGGTTGTGGTTGACATGTTGACTAAGGTTACACACCTTATTCCAGTAAAGACAAACTATAAAGCCTCAGACATTGCAAGGTTGTTTATCAAGGAGATATTCAAGATACATGGGCTACCCAGAAGAATCATTAGTGATCGTGATTCTCTCTTCACATCACACTTCTGGAGAGCTATCTTTGAAGCCATTGGGACTCAACTTTGTTTTAGCACAGCTTACCATCCGCAAACGGATGGCCAAATAGAGAGAGTAAATCAAATCATCGAGGATATGCTTAGGGCATACTGTTGTCGTGAGCCGAAAATGTGGATTTAATACTTGCCTTTGGTTGAATTTGCCTACAATGCCTCTTACCAACAAAGGATTCAGATGACCCCTTTCCAAGCATTGTACGGTCCTGACTGTCGAAGCCCCCCTAAACTTCTCAGATCCAACCTTAAGGGTTGAAGCTTCAAGGCAAATGTTGGAAGAGATGGATGACCAAATAAAGTCAATAAGACAGGACATCCAAGCTGCCAAGGATAGACAGAAGGCCTACGCGGGTTTGAAGCGTCAAGATAGAGTCTTCAAAGAAGGAGACATGGTCTTCATTCGCGTACGCCCTAAGAAGAGTTCCCTATCCTTAGGTGATTGCAAAAAGCTAAGTCCAAGGTATTGTGGACCATACAAGATCCTCAAGTGCCTAGGAGCTAATGCTTATAGATTGCAACTCCCTGAGAACCTAAAGGTTCATAATGTATTCCATATCAACCTGTTGAAGAAGTATGTACCTAATCCTAACCATGTACTTGATGACCAACAAATTGTAATGCCTAGTCAAGGAGTCCTTGAACTAAGGCCTGATAGGATCTTAGATGTTAGGGAGAGACAACTGAGATCTAGAACCTTGAAAGAATGCCTCGTCCAGTGGAAAGATTATCCCGAAGAGGATGCCACTTGGATAGATGAAAGCACTCTCAACCATCAATATCCCCAGTTTATCTCGAGATGAGGACATCTCAATTCCTCCAAGGGGGAGAGAATATATTATTGCCAAACGGATAAGGGGAGTTTTTTTTTTCTTTAATTAATTATCCCCTCCTTCTCCCCCAGCCGACGCGGCGCTGGAGGAGAGGGAGGGAAGTCACGATGAATGAGCAGCATGCTGGAGCTCATGAAGGAGCTGAAGCCATGCGTGCTGCCGCGTAGGGGAGGGAGGAACCTCTCCCTCCTGTCAGAAGTGGAGCAGCGGTGGAAGCATAAACATGTGCTGAAATAAACTGCTGAAACACAAGACAAAAAGAGAAAAGAAAAGAACACGATACAGATGAGAACTCAGATGTATGCACGGGAAATGGAATCCATATATCTGAATACGAGACAGTCGCATATAACAGTGAGTCACTGGCTGCGTGGGCACTGGCACTGGCACTGGCTCCTCTCTCCACAGAGTCTGCAGATGGTGAAGATGATGATGATACTGACTGAGGAGGAGCAATGTGTATAAATAGGCTGAAAAAGTGGGGAGCAATAATGCTGGTTGAACAACATTAATGCTGGCCGACTGGTGCATAAAATGCCCCAATGGCATAAAATACCACACCAGAAAAATACCTAAAATACCTAATAAAAATGCCCAGCCCAGATCAAGCTCAGACTCACACATGAGCTGACAAATACTCTGCTAACACCTCCCCCTATTTAAATCGCTGCTGGGAGAGGCTCTGGGTAGGGCATTGTGAGGTAGAGAGAGTTATTACGCCATGCTGCTGCCATTAATGCCATAAGGGAAGGAGCCGAGACTCTGAGTCGTGAGAAAGAGGGAGATTGACGTCCTCAACGCATTGTTGCTGTCGTGAGAAGGTGAGGAAGGCTCTTTGCGCTGCCGCCCGAAGCCATACGCCACCTCCCGGCCATCGTGATTGGCTGGGGAGTTATTCTCCGCCCCCCCCTCCCCCCCCCCCCCCCCCCCTCCTCCGGGCCTTGTAAGGCCTTCTAGAAGCCTTAGAAGCTTCCAAGGGGGGCTTCCTAAGCCCCCCTTCCTGTGGCCTTTGGGACTACCCCATCCCTCCAATTTTTTCCCTAAGGGCCCTTAGGCCCCTTTCCTATAGCCTTCAAAGGCTACTTTTTCCCCCCTTAAAAATTCCTCCCTAAGGGCTCCCTTAGGGTCTCTTTTCCCCCCCCTGGAATTTCCCTCTTGAAGCTCTATAAGCCCTTTTTTTCCCCCAAAAGATTTTACCTTAAGCCCTTCATCCGACCCCCTCAAATTTCCTCTAAGGGCTCCCTTAGGGTTTTTTTTATTAAAAATATATACCCTTTTGTTTACCCCCTTACAAAAAGAAGATAGGGGTGTTAAGGGTCTTTTGACACTTTTCTTTCTCCATACAAAAGCCCTCGTACGGGTTCTTACACCTTTTTCCGGTTCGTGTGAGTCTTTATAAGGTCATTAAGCCTTTCCCATGGCTTTAATGGGCCTTATTCGCGAAAGACTTTGAAACACCCCCTTCCCGGTTTGGAACCCTTTTCGTGGTTTCTTCCCTTCTCCACGAGTATCCCTTCGAAGAGCTGCTACGAAAGGAAAGAACAGAAGACTCATAAAGGACGGTGGTATTTCAAAAAGGGAATTTGCAAAGCTGCATCCACGACGGAAGGGCTGCATTCGCGATGTCTCCTAAGAAAGCCCAAGGCGCAGCCGCAGGAGGGTTGTCTCCTAGCATCCACGTGGACATCTCATCCCAAGTCCAGGTTTTCCTTCCTAATTTTTATTTGGTATTGTTATAATTCAATGGTGCAAGGTTAATTGTTGGAAATAGGATGCATTTTCGTCTTAAACGCTTTAGAAAAAAATTAACCCACGATGGAGGAATTCAGTCATTAGTATTTCTAATAAAATGAACAAAATAAAGTAGGCAGAAAAGATTGATATGCATTTCTAGCAAATGGCTTTATGCATTGTAATAAATTAAAATTAGATTAATGTCCATTATTATAAAACGGAATTAAAATAGTATACTTCATTTAAACATGGAAGTATAAATTGCATATTACATTATTAAGCCATATCTTCTTCGCAATGAATCATCATGAGAAGTGCTAGGAATCCTTAGGAAAGCTCAAGGCTTGAAATGATTCTTACGATGCAGAACTCTAGGCAATTATCGTTTGTCAACTGCATAAATTATCAAGTAAAAGGTTGCTTGTTTAGCATGAATTTTGTTCGCAAGTTATAGCAAGATTAGTTGGAATTAACCTAACCTATGCCTGACCTTAAATCGATAAGTTAGGGTTGAAAGATCAATTTGCACGTAGACATCGAGTCGTGTTTATGAAATGATAATGTAACTATCTTCAAGAGTTAAACAAATTGGCATAAACCTAAACACCTAAACCACGGAATACTCGTTTAGAATGAATTAAATTCCAAGAAATTCACTAGGAATTAATACGTGACCTAATCGTACGTATTGCCAAAACTGAAACTCCTATACCCTAAATACTTGCCCACATTCACCGAATGTAGGGACTGAAACATATTTGGGAAGTGATTTAGGGTTTGTCTCTAAGAATCTTACGAGATGGAACTTGGAATCCTAGGATTGACGATGTCAGCCTAATGTAATCAGGAACAGATTGTTTCGTGACTCTATTTGATGAGCAGAATAGTCTCATAGTCGATGCGACACTTGTGCAACAAGTGCGGAGTCGTATGATCTTGTGTTGGATCACAAGGGAATGGCCAATTCTCGCAATGAGGTTGGCAGGTCCTTACGCAAGTTATCTTGCAAGAGGATGAATAATCATCCTAATATAGTATCTTTCTTGAGTAAAGATAATTGTTTGGAAGCAAAAGACTAGCCGATAAACTGAAATAATCTATGAACTTAAGGATTGACCAAGTCGGGCTAGTAGGGTACGCCCTAACCCAGGATATAGGGGATCTTGCCAAGTCCCAAGTTATCCCGGATCGAGTGCTGAATGCATTCGAGAGGAAGGATTCATTCCCTAGTAGTTTGCCAACAAAAACGACCAATGGATATGTTTGTGCTTGCTATAGATTTAAGAGCACTGTTTGGCTTTGTTTGATCAATGAATTAAAAGATAAATGGATATCTAATACTTTAGGTTGAAGGTCTGAAGGGAGAGGCAGCTTCAGTTACCCCCGACTGCCTGCCTGACCCTAACCAAGGGGGTTGTTAACCGCGTCGGAAAAGTGGACCGAACCCGCCGCGAGAGGTCTCTCCGTTTAGCGCTACTTGGAGCAGGAGAACGCGTGGGTGCCAGGGGGGCTGTGGTCGTAAATCCCTTGACTTTTGGGCCCTGCGCAAGAGGCTAACATGACTCGGGATTGGATCTCGAGACTCCCATACTAGTCTACGGGCGGAAACTTGGACTAGTGGCCCCTGTGGATTGCTGGATAGTCTTCGGGCGGATTGTGGATAAGCCTACGTGTTGGACTTTTTGTATTTCAAAGATAAATATGATAACCTGTTAATAAGGAACTTGTTTGACATTGTTTTTTTCTATGTCAAGTGATATGATTACGTGAAAGAACCAGTGCCTAACGGGCTAATTAAAGAAGCTGATTGTTACATGTCCAGCTAAATGTGTTAGGTAATTAGATAATTAAAACAACCCGAGGAAAGTGCGGTGGATGTGGCCATAGGTCCGTCCTACGGATGGGTGGTCCCTGTTGGCCGGGAACTTTTCTCAAATCACGATGGACAGCCAGAAGATTGTCAACGAACACGAACAACAAGAGCGTTGACCTAGAATTATAACTGATCCCGATTTACACTGTTTTAGGGGAACGGAATGGGACTATACCTTATGGCAGAGAGGTTGAGCTTCGCATCCCTCTCGTTTTGCATTCTCCTTGAACCAAGTGGAGCATGAATGCACTTCGAACTTGACATTTCTGCGTAAAGTAGTTTGCTTGGGTTCGACGTTAGTTGTCGTTAGGAAATGACTAATAGGAAAACCCTAAATTAGGTCGGTCCTAAATGGGAGCGGCCGGAATACTTGCGTTACGTGGCAGGCACGAAAAATCCTAGATCACAAACCCCGTAACATTCCATGGAGTGCTGGGCGGAGCTTTCTAGATGTCTTTTCCGATGGACTGCTAAGACGTGTCCTGAAGATAACAGGTGGACACGTTACAAGATGGTCAAATGTTCATGTGAAACTAGCGTTCCTCCTCGGATAGGGTGGTACTAACCTGATTTAACACTAATTAGAGCACGTAATTCTCTCACAAAAATTGAAATGCACATTTTACTACTTTAATCTTCGACAATGGATAGCCTGTTGGCCCCAAAATTGGCACCCCTTGTGGTGTTTCTTTAACTTTTATTGCAAATGGATGGAGTACAACTAAGATCCTTTGACCTCCTTCATTAATCCAAGTGCTATTTCTTGTCATAATTGACCAGCAAGCCTCCAAATCATTTGCCCCTTTGTTTGCTTGGGGATTGGCCTTCACCTTGTTTCTTGGAAGACAAATTCAGCCCCAGATTTGATATTGACTGGTTGACATCTTGATTCTCCTTGAAATTCCTCAATTTCAGCTGTTGGAATTCAAGTCCTAGGTCCTAAAAAATGCGCATGTATCGTGAGGTGGCTGTCAAACCCTAATTTGTGCTGTAAATTAGGGTTTGCAGGAGAGATTTTTCAATATGTCCACCTCTGATGACTCGACTGGCTGGATTTTACCGAGATAACTTGAGAGATGGCTTTAAGATAGGAGAGAATATTGTAGAGAGAGAAATTTTACTCGTGAAAAAGGTTGAAAAACTACTGTTGCCTTGCTCAAACAGCCATGGAAGTTGTCACCTATAGCTTGGGACCACCAGAAAGACTGTTGCCTCCTTCTGTATGCTCTCACCTGCACCAAAAGGACCTTGGGCTGCTGTCACTTGCTCTTGGAGGGCTCCAAACTGTCGTCACTTGTTGTAGGAATGGTCCCTGGTGGCTGCAAATCACGTGAGCAACATCTCCTTGTTCTCTAATAGTCTCCTTCTCTCTCACAATGGCTTGAACAAACTTCCACAAGCATCTAAAAACGTTTTTTTCACTTGTATGGGTAAGTTTTGCCAAGTGACAGCCTTCTAATTCCATTTTCTAGCATTATCTAGCTTATTCAATTAATATTTAAAAGATTAATTTGAAAATTAATTTAATAATGATTCTAGTGCTAAGAAAATTAATTTCACTAAGCAATAATTAAATTGGCTAGGCCAACTTGTCGTCCTATTATCCTTTAGCAATTATTAGCCTTTAGACTAGCATTAATTAGTCTCTAATATCACCACTGACATTAGTGGCCAACAAATTGGTCTAGACCTAAATCCGACTGTAGGTACGAATTTTGCCTTTGGCACCAATTGATATCTCAGGGTGTTGGGTCCTACACTATGAAATAATTAACTTGCACCTCACATGGTGCAAGTCATATTAGCACAATTGATTAGCTTTTAATCAAATGCTGAGCAAAACAATAAAATTTCATGTCCTTGTGATAACATGAGTATAGACAATAAAATAGGGCTGCCAAGAACTATAGTAGTGGAGCTGGACACACATCTCAACAATGCCGGTAGTTACTCGTTGAGTTCATTACCACTAGCTTGTGAGAATACACTAGGGTTTGTGGAGAAACACATTGTATGACCTACCACTCAAGGTCTTAGAGGCCTATGTTTTACTATTTTGGCAAACTAGAGTGACTACTATCTTTCTTTGATAAGGTGTTGCGAGATAGATCCTCACTTTGGCAGGATTTGGCAACTAGTACAACATGAAACTTGTATCGTGTAGACTCTAGTGCTTAGGTGGTTTGGAGACTCAAAAATTGGCTATAGAGGGAAAGCTAGCATAAAATTGTCCTATGATATATTGATTATTTTCAAGCAAGACAAAGAGGATGTGCTTCCTTGTAAAGATATTGTCTTGATGTAAAGAGGGAGTGCTAGTGTCCTGATGCACTAGCATTGGATACTGTGGTATACATTGCTCTTTGGCCTTGGATAGTTGGTGTTTCTCTTTACCACACTTCAAATCCTTTGTGAAAGAATATGTGTGAGAGTGCATGTAATGTCAATGATACAATGCCATCCTTGGAGCATCATGGATAGAGTGAGAAAAATAAAACCTCAGAGGATAGCATATGTTTCAAATTGTTGATGATTGGTAACCATCATCATAACCCTTGAGAGTTTTGCATGATATCCAGAAAATGTTGGTGACTGGTAACCATCATCATAATCCTTGAGAGTTTTGGGGAGGCACGCAGATGCGCTTGAAGGTATGGATGGACTCTGTCATGATGCATATTGGCAAGTATTACAAACTATCCTGATCATAGTATGGTTTAGTCAAATTGCCAAGAAAATTACTCACGTATCCCCCTAGTTGGATTTACCATAAAAAATTTGGGTTCATCTATGTCCCATTTGAGGGAACGCATATGGCAGGGTGAATTGATTATCTTGATGAGGAAGTCCCATCCTTGGCTGGGAAAGAGTTTGATATCCATCCCTTCATGTTTCTTTCTATGCTTGTATGTATTGTGTCATATCATGTGGGTGGGTTGGTTCATAGGGTTGTCTCTCTTCCTTTTCCTTTCTGTTACTGCTATCTGAGTGAGATAAATTGTTCTTTTTTGAATGTTCTGTAGCATGGATTGGCATATATCTAATCATTTACTCAATTCAGGTGTTGAATGTGCAAGTTCCCTTTCTGTTCAAATATGCGGTTGATGCATTGTCAGCATCAGTGGGTGCAACAGTAGGTGCTACTACAACTAACTCACTGGTTGTTGCTGCCTTTGGGACTCCACCAGCTCTGCTTGTAGCGTATGGCATTGTGCGTGCTGGTGCTGCTGCTTGTAATGGTAAATATTATAATTGAGCTCGACTTCCTGCACGAATATAACTGTTCTATTGTATATTGGTTTCAGCAAGGTTGATAAAGATCTCTTTCCCCTCCTTTCCATGTTTTTTTCAGAGCTACGAAACAGTGTGTTTGCAAAGGTGTCACAAGGAACAATTCGCATTGTCGCCAGAAAGGTAAGGTTTCAAACCTTCTGAATGCTGAAAAAGCAGTCCTGATGACGAACATTAATGAGTGTTGAAAAGCTTGAACTTACAGAGCTTGAGGGTGTTCCATGTTTGGAAACTCTACAGACTTTAACGTCCATAAAAGAGATTAGATACTGGATATCTAAAATTGCCCTGTTTCCTGATCCAATAAAATTCTCTTAAAAAACATTTTAGACAGACATGCTAAGCAACAGTTTGGCCTGTTTGAGAGAGTTACAATTAGGATGAGTGATTTTTGTTTATCTAGTAATCTCTCTGTTGGTGTTGTAATATTAAGTTGTCAATTGCTTATTCATTCATTTGTTCTGTGTTGCAGGTGTTTGCTCATTTGCACAACCTTGACTTGCAATTTCATTTGAGGTGAATGTCAATACTTTTAGGGCTTTGTGAACTATATCAATTACTCATGCTGTTGAAAGGGAATAAGAGACTCAGTGATGCTGCTGACTTCTTTAAGATATGCTATTCTATGTTTTACTGATAGAACATATCATGTAGAGGCTTTGTTTGCTTTCTACCATGTATTACTTATATTGAACGTGAGGTCCACTCAATAAACTTGTGTGGTCTGTAGATCAAACTCGCAAATTTAAAAATTAAGTCGATCCAAGAGGCCAGTTACTATCAATCAAAGAAGGGGTTTCCTACCTAGTGTAATGTTTTCTTCACTTCATGGGGATCCCTGCACATAGAAATCATTTGGGATTTCTGGATAACTGGGCATCACTGAAGTTTCGAAGTACATGAGGAAGGCACATGGCGTAGTTGGTTTGAGGCTCAAATTGTTTCTGATTCATCATTAGAACTTGTGTAAAATAATTAGATTGCCACACCTTAATTAGCAAACATTGAATCTGAATTTGTGTAAAGTAATCAGGTCCTTACATCTTAATTGTGCTGATAAATGTAGAATATTGTAGTGAAAGTAGTCAGGCATACATACTGACTATCATAAACTTCCTGCTCTACCATTGTAAACTGGCTGACTGAGGTTTAAAACAAGTGAAGAATTCTTTCATAAGAAATGGTGGAAGACCTGTGAAGCGCAGGTTAACTGGGGCGAATGTACTTAATGGGATTAATGGCTGAAACATCTGATTGATGCTTTAGTAGTGCAAGAATCTAAAGGTACAATTTAAGCCCAGTTTGTTGCAGGCTGATAGAATCCTTGTATCCTGTGGGGTGTTGGTAGTTCCTCAGATAGCAATTGTTCTGCAATTGCCAGCTTGAAAAGTCTTCAACATCTATGGTAGAAGCAGATCAAGACTGTGTTTTATTGCAATTGTTCTGATATGGCTCGTAGTGGTTAAATTCAAATTTCTGTCTTTTTCTACAGTGTATAGCAAATTGCAGATGATATACCATGGCTATATCACACTTGCCTGTTTTTAAGACTTTTTTGGTTGACAGCCGGCAAACAGGTGCTCTCTATAGAACTATTGATCGGGGAACCCGTGGCATCAATTTTATACTTACATCTATGGTCTTCAACGTATTTCCAACATTCTTGGAGGTAATAAGCTCTGTTTTAATCACAGTTTACAGGATCATGCTGTTAGCGTAGGATGAGGAAAACCTCAATATAGAGAAATGTTGAAAAAATTATCATGAACAAGCTAGAGTGTCACATATGGACGAATGGAGATTTTGTGACAGTTATTATTAACCTAGTGTCAATGTGCTAGTTGCTCACGCTCATTTGGGTGAAGTGCATGCGCACGTTTAAAATGAAGAATTGTCGTTTGTGCTTTTTGGATCAGTGTATGTAAACTAATTTCTATGTCTAGTTTGAACACAAGCTAGGATGTGTATTTAGATGTATTTTAATCTCTTGAACATTTTCAAGTTGCTTTTTTCTCATGGTGTAGAAGGTGCTGATTTCTTACTCTGTCATGCATTTGTGTTTTCCATGTGCTGTTAAAGATTAGTGGATTCAAAAGGGAAGTTGTACTAAATGCTTCTTGCTGTAGAAGGAGAAGTCTACTGCACATGCTGCAACCTGATCGTGATCAATACATGATAATACTTCCGTTGTTTGTATGCATTTGTAGCAGGATTATCTTTATTTGGTCTTGTGGAACAAAAAACATTGAGCAAAAATTATGCTAAATTGAGATGCATTTGTTTGACAAGCAAATGGCCTATGACAATCTTCTATGCAATGTTCTTTTGGCACACAACTGAAGGAGAGTTTAACAACCAATGTGTACTGCAGATATCCATGGTTGCAGGCATATTGGCTTATAAGTTTGGAGCGCCTTTTGCTTGGGTTACTACGATAACTGTTGCCTCCTATACGGCATTTACTTTGGCTGTTACACAGGTGATCAGATTTAGTTGGAGTATGTGATTCATTGAAGCTTTTTATATGTTCCATCTATCCAAACGCTTTTGTTTAAATAGTTATTTGTAATATTGTATTCCATTCATGAAGCATGGTGAATGTACAAGATAACGGTTTTTGTGGAGAGGGAGAGTGTGGCACTTCAAATAAGAGACAAAAGTCTTTTGTGCATGTTTTGGAGCCTAAATACCAGGTGCGCTTCTCTGTTTATGCACCAAAAATTTCAACATGTTGAAGGCATGTGCTGGAGAGTAGAAACAAATAAACAGATATCTAGATAGAATAGTGTGCTTGAGCTGACCATTGATGAGTGGTGTTATTGTATGATGGATCCATGCATTGGGCTAGAATAAAGCTAATGTACACTTCCACCTAAATGACCCAATTGGGTGCCTATGGCTGAAACTCAAGCTTTTAAGGGCCATATTTGAGGAGTCTTGGATCGGTCTATAAATGCTGATTTTGGAAGTATAGATTACTTTCTTGATAAATTTTGCATCAACTTGATAAGCTGGGCCAACTATGATGGGTGGCCAGATTGAATGGGAGTTGAAAGGATGTAAGGCGAGCAGTCGAAGCAACTTCATGATCACCACCAGGTTTTTGTCTAAAATCTTGTGCCACTAATCTGAGTCTTGTATTTGTTCAAGGTCCTTAGGGCCCATCCACTTTGAGCTTAGTACAGAAGAATCATTTTCCCTCTATCAACTTCTTCTGATGAAGATGGCGACATAATTTGCTATAAAGATGGTCTGTTGGTACAAGCGAGGTAATGGGTCCCAAGGAGGTGGCCTAGGTGTAGAAGAATCTGCAGTGGTTCATGTTGAGCCATTTATATTAGGGTTTGCACTAAAACATAATTATTGTGCATTAGTCTTCTTAAAACAGTCCCAAAAAGCATTTAATGCTATATTATGATTAATAGATGACTTTATATTCAAACAATAGGGAGATGAAACATGAGATGTACTATACAATATGATGATGGTATCAGTAAAATGATGACCAGCAGTAGTGCCTCTAGTCTCTCTCTCCCCACAAACGATGATGCAATGACATGAATGACAGAGGAGTGGAATATAAAGAAGCCTCAGGATGAGATACAAGACCATTGGAGAAAGAGCCGCCTAGCTGCCTCTATCATGTGCCCAACTAATGACTCAATAATGTGCCTCCATGATATGTACTAAACCACACCTTTTCTTGGATCATGGGTAGGTGGTAAAATAAAATATTCAATGATGATAGGCATGCAAGCCTCTAGGAACCCTCACCATGTCTTCTGCTACAATACAAGGTCCACTTGAAACTTGTAATATCATAATACGTACAAACAATGACACTAGAAGTTGTTAGTAGTCTAGTTAGCTCATGTGTGAGTTTGGGATGTGCCAGGTATTATTGGACATTTCAGGCATTTTTTAGTGGTCATTTTAGTGATTATTTTGGCATTTATTGTTGGCCGATTTAATATTGGTAATCCTGATACATTATTTGCACTCTTTTGTGCCTACCTCTTGTACACTTAGTCATTTATCGCTTGCAGATCCAATGCATGCCCTGTGGAGAGAAGGAGCTGGTGTTGGTGTCCATGCAACTAGTGACTCATTGTTTGTATGCAATTGTCTCATGTTTGGTATATGGATTTCATTTCCTGAGCACATCTTTGAGTTCTCTTCTTTTGCAGTGTTCTTGTGTTTTCTCTTTTGTCTTGCATTCAACAGTGTATTTCAGCATTCTTTTATGCTTCCATTGCTGCATACACTTTTGACATGGTATTAGATTTCAAGATCTATGCTCGTGCTATTGTTTTCTGCTGATTACATGTCTTCTATGGCTGATCCGTGATTTCCCCTGCCTGTTGCCACCTCCTTCTATCCTGACGGCACGTGTTTGATGCAAATCACCTTGTTTTCAGCCTTTGTAGTTTGTGTTTACTGCATTAATTGCTCCAATTGCCTGTGTTTTGTCTCTAGTAGTTTGCATTTTTAATTTTTGCATTATTTTATTGTGGGAATCATGAAACCAGCCTTCCTTCTTGGAAAGGGCAGTAATTCCTTGATTAAGCACGTAACTATAGCAACCAAAAAATGAATATAACTTGAAATGCACAAATTACCTTAATAATCTTGGATATTGGATATCTTGTTGGCCCCAAAATTGACGCCTCTTTCGGTATTTCTTTAACTTGATTGCTAATGGAATGAGCACAAGCTAAGATTCACAATCTTCTTTGCTATTCCAAAAAGCCTCTTTGTTGTAGCAACAATTAGCAATCAAATTGGGTCAATTGCCACTTGATTTTTCACCTAGGACTTGCATAAATGGAACCACCAACTGGCCAAATGCTGCCCCAAATTACAATAAATGGGTTGACGTTTGAATTCCCTAACAATTACATGAATTTTAGTGGTGAATTCAGTGTACGATGCCTTCACCAATTGGCATGGGTCCTAAGGTGGTTATTAAACTCTAATTTTTGTAGAAATTTAGGGTTTATAACAGAGATCTCTTCACTGTCCACCAAATTTGGCTGAGATTTACTCAAAATGGCTGAGAAATGTTAAGATCTCTTGAGGATGGGTTGAAGAAGGTGAGAGAGAGAGAGTCAAGATGAGAGAGACATCTGATCTTCTTCACAAGAAAACCCTAAATGCTGCGTGCTACTTGCTCCAATCTATATTTAATGTAGTCATGTACTGCCAGATATCTCCAAAATGCTGTCATTTGATCAACAATGCTGCTGTCAGTCTCTCAAAGGTGACTCCCTACTGTCCCCTGCATGTTGAGGTCCCCAGATGGCTGTCTTTTGCAACAAATTGTTGTTCTTTGATAAGAAAATGGACCAATAGCTCTCTCTCTCTCTCTCTCTCTCTCTCTGTCTCTCCCCCCTAAGTTGCAAACTAACTGAATGGTTGAGATTGTTGGGTGTAAAGTCCCTTCATCTCTGTGTAAATAGACAAATAGTTGCATGCGACAACGATAGTTGGGTAGGACCAGGCAGGAGGTCCTGCGTGGACCAGCGGGTAGCAGGAGGCGTGATGGCAGGAAAGGCAGTGGACTTCGCTTCGAGCGCAACGTTGCATGGTTTGGCAGGCGCCACGTCGCCTGATTGGTCATGGACTTGGACGGTGGGGCAATGGATCCAACTTCTGTTGTTTTTTCAGAATTATTTGGGTTATTTTATCTCCTCTCTTCCGGATGTTCGCATGGGCAAGCATAGTGCGCAGATTTGTGCAGATTTAGGCTCAGAAAATTGGGGCTTTTCTAAATTGAGTGTTGTTCATGCAAAATTGAGGCATTTGTGTCAGAAATTGCAGACATTGTGCACGTTTGAATTGGGGATTTTGCCAAATTTACTGAAATTTTACTCATTTGAGTGAAATTTCTCAACATTGGACCCATTAAATTTGGGGCTTTTGCTGCATTGGTGAAATTTTCTTCAGCTGAGTCAGATTGGCTGACATTGGTGCACAATTAATCTAACATAGATGGGCTAAAAAAACCACCAAAGAAGTCATCCTAGGTGGTGGTCTAAGCTATTTACCTAACTAGGACAACTAGACCAGTAACTCCTACTTGGCGAGGACTTCTATAGCTTGGTCATCATATATTTTCTTTTAACACATTGTTCTTTCAAGGTTTCCATACTCGGGCATGTAAAAAGGAGGGAGGTGAGCATAGTGACCCAAGGAGAACAAGGCATCAGTCTCAGGTCTTGACTCGGTACCTAAGAACCTACCAAGCTCTCGCGAGGTGACACTTCAATCTTTTTCTTGTGCTGACTTTTATTTTTGCTCCAACCTTCCTTACTTCTTTGTTTCTTGTTGGCTAGCTACTAGCGACAAGGCGTCGACTGCTGACTCATCCCTAAGAACCTACCAAGCCTTTGCAAGGCAATAATCAATTGCTCTTAGGATTTTTCTTCCTTTCTTGCTTTTTTCCATTTTAGGGTTTAGAACCCCTTTTTATACACCTCGGTATTTGCAAAATTTTGTGAAATTATACTTGTTTTATGCTCTCTGGAACATGTATTAATGTAATTGGGCAGATTTAATAGTGAAAATTTGGGGCTTTTGCTGAAATCTGTGGATTTTGGCAAAGTTAATGCATGAAATGCACTTTGGGAATATTGTGAAGCAATGTTGTGGTTATAAGCAGAGTGATTTGAGCATTTTTTCCCGCTTGTGCGACTTTAGAGAAATTGCAGAGATTTCTTAGTGTTTTGGGTGTCAGAAGATGATATGAGCACATACGTATGCAGTACACATGTTGGACAACTCCCATTGAGTTGATGTATTGCTGATTGTTCACGTCGCAGCAGTCTTAGTGATCATTTGCAGATCTGGGATTGTTGCAAATGTATTTTTAGTGATATTGCTGAAGTGGGAGTTATCTGGCATTGATGTATGCATTTAATGTATGCTGAAATTGCAGTCATACTGCTGAAAGTCATTCATTCTACTGCTGTACATGTACTTGGACTGAATCTTGCTATTATTTGCTGAAAATTTGGGCTGAAATCAGCTGAATATTCATCTCATTTTTGTTGTCATAAATTGCAGCATTGAATTTCTGGTTTATTGCTGAAAAATGGCTGCAAATGCTTCTAGCAGCAGTCACACTAAATCCCTCTTTGAAATCAAGAGGTTTGATGGCTCTGGCTTTGACTTGTGGAAAGATAGGATGCAAGGCATTTTGTTTCTCAAGGATTGTGAAGATGCTCTCTTGGAGACTAAGCCTGCAGCTATGTCAGATGTGGATTGGGCTAGACTTAATAAGAAGGCCATTGTATACATTAAGATGGTAGTGTCTGATGATGTACTTATAGACATCAAGCGTCTTGACATAGGTTATGCTATATGGAAAAACTTTAAGGACACTTATGAAAATACAACTCCTATTAATCAAGTGCATCTTATGCATAAGCTTGTAAACATGGAGTTGGATGAGTCTAAGCCAACATCTAAGCATTTGAGTACTTTTATAAGGGTTTTGAGTCAGTTCAGGACTCTGGTTTGGTGGCTTTCGATGATAAATTGAAAGCTATTTTCTTATTGATGACTTTGCTTAATAGTTGGGAATCTTTGGTTGTGTCACTTAGCAACAATCTTGCTTTGACTTTTGATGGTGTAAGAGGTTCAATCCTTAATGAAAAAATCAGAAGAAAGTCTAGTGGTAAAGCAGTGGCTCAGCTTACCATGTGAGAGGCATGTCTGAAAAGAGGGATAATGCAACTAGTAAAGGTAAAAGTAGAAGCAAAAGCAAGGGCAAACAACAGGATGTCACATGCTATCAGTGTGGGCGTAAAGGGCATAAAAAGCTCGATTGTCGGTACTTCAAGAAAGAGCAAGAAAGAAAGAAATAGTAGGGTAAGAAAAAGAAGGATGATAAGAAAGATGATGACAGCTCTTCCTCAAAAGAAGTTGCAAAGGCAAATGTTGCATCTAGTGTGATCATTGAAGAGCTTCCTGACATTGAAGAGATACTTGTTGTAGCCTCATGTTATGATGCAAATATTATGGCAGCAATAGGTGATATGCACATCACCCAAAAGGAGGTAATTAATGCCTTACTTTTAGCTCATGATGGTCCGTCACAATCGTGGATAGTGGACAACGGTGTCTCTTTTCATGTTACTTCCTCTTTGGAGTCATTTTCTGAATACATTGCAGGTTGTCTACGCAAGGTTTACCTTGGGTAATAACTATGCATGTGAGATAGAGGGTGTTGGCACCATTCACTTGGCTCTTGAAAATGACCAAGAGTTGATTTTGCAGGATGTCAGATTTGTACCTGGCATAAAGAAAAGTCTACTATTAGTTGGGCAGCTTGATGCTTAAGGGTATTTTACTACCTTTGGTGGTGGATCTTGGAAGGTCCATAAGGGCTCTATGCCGATTGTTAAAGGCAGCAAAAGGGGGACTTTATATTACTTGCATTGTAAAGCATTACTTGGCAAGTTCTTGGCTGTGACTGAAGTCCATTCACAGATGGAGCTTTGGGACAAAAGACTTGGTCATATGAGCCAGAAAGACCTTTAGGTTCTCTCCTTTTTAGGGAGATTTGATGTAAAAGGCTCTGGTCTCGAATTTTGTAATGATTGCTTATATGGAAAACAAGTGAAGTCTCCTTATTTCTCTAGTGTCGTGAAGAAGTCTAATGCTCTTGACTTAGTACACTCTGATGTGTGCACTATGTCTGTTAATTCGTATGGGGGTGCACGTTACTTTGTTACTTTCATTGATGATTTTAGTAGAAAGTTATGGGTGTATGTACTTAAGAGCAAAAAGGAAGTGTTGGATTCTTTTAAAAAGTTTCATGCTTTTGTTACCACACAAAAAGGGCTTAAGTTGAAAGCCATAAGAATAGATAATGGGGGTGAGTATGTCTCAAAAGAATTCAACAAGTTTTGTGAGATGCATGGCATTAAGAGGGAGTTGACAGCCCCTTATAATTCCGTATCAAATGGCGTGGTTGAAAGATTTAACCTCACGCTTTGTGAGAGAGTCAGATACATGCTATCCATAACTAATCTCCCGCAGCAGTTTTGGGGAGAGGCTCTTAAAACTGCAGTTCGTGTATGCAATCGCTCTTCCAATCGTGCATTGGAAAATGGCATTCCTGAAGAGGTTTGGTTTGGCAAACTTGCTTCATATGACCATTTGGGTGTCTTTGGCTTTGATGCCTTTGTGCATGTACTTGTAGAATAGAGGACCAAACTAGACATGAAATCCATCAAGGGCATCTTCATGGGATATGGAGATGAGGGAGAGATGGGTTATCGAGTTTGGCTTCCTCAAGGCAGGAAGATAGCATGCAGCCGAGATGTATTTAATGAGGCAAAGTTGCTGAAAAATGCTACACATGGTCATCTTGACAAAAAGAAGGTCAAATTTTAGTATGAACAGCCAGCCATTCAGCAGCCATTAGCTGAAAATTCTATTCCTTTTGATGCTGAAAATGAGCAGCAACATATTGTGCTACAGCCAGACATGGAAAGCAAATAGATGCAGAGGATGAAATAGGACAGCAAGAAGAACATGCTGAAAATAGATTACAACAGCAAGAAAATGCTGAAAATCATCAACCTGGTGATGGTGTGCACATTCCTCAGGATGTAGGCCCACTGCTTGATAATACAGATCATTGGGTAAGAAGTTCTACAGGTGTTAGCATGCAGCCACAAAGGTTTCAGCCATATTTGGATTGCATTTTGTTGATTGATGAGGGTGAGCCTTTGACATTTAAAGAGGCACAATCATGTGAAAACAAGAGAAAGTGGGAGCTTGCTATGCAGGAAGAGATGAAGTCTCTATATGCAAATAACACACGGGAGTTTGTTCCTTTGCCCAAGGATAGGAAAGCTATTCCTAATAAATGGTTTACAAAGTGAAATGTATTGGATGTCTTTACGGAGGAATGTAATAGCATCTCTTGATACTAAACTGTTCAGTGAAGGGGCTGATATGTCCAAAGAACCCTCTCTATGTGCCCTGAATAAATTGTTACATGTGAGGTAAGCAGGGAGGTCACTGCCAGATGTAGCACGAATTGTGGCTGAAGGAATGACTGAGGAAGTTTTATCTGCCACACTCTTCAAGCGCTTCCACTGAATGACCAATGGAGGAGGGGAATCAAGATCCTCTATATCAATAGGTTCTGACTCTTCTGAAGGTGGAGGGGGAGGAATTGGATCTGATGGGGGAGGTGATAGCACACCCTTCTTAAGGCCTGAGTACGTCAAGAAAGCATATATGTAGGAACCATAAGTGACATTTGTGACATTTTCTCTGGTTACTTTGACAAAATGTTGGTCCATCTTTGTAAGCAGGTAAGTACTCAAATCAATAGCCACCCCTTTTAACACCATCCTGGAAGGTGTGAAGAGTTCTTTGGACAAATAATGGTACAAGGCACGGCTTGTTGCTAAGGGCTATACATAAAAGGAAGGCATAGACTTCCAGGAGGTCTTTTCACTACTGGTGAAGATGACTATGCTCCATGTTTTGTTTGCTTTCACTGCATCCTTGGATTTAGAGTTGGATTAGATGGATGTGAAGACCGCTTTTCTTCATGGTGACTTGGATGAAGAGCTGTACATGAAGCAGCTAGAAGGATTTGCTATTCCAAGAAAAGAGCATTTGGTTTGTAAGCTAAAACACAACTTATATGGGCTGAAACAAGCCCCTAGACAATGGTATAAAAAATTTGATACCTTTATGCTTAGACATGAATTTAAACGCAGTCATGCACATCATTGCTTATACACTAAAAAGGCTGATGATGGCAGCCTTATTGTGCTGGTTTTATATGTGGATGACATGCTAATTGTAGGGCAGCATAAGAGTACTTTTAATGCTCTTAAAAGGTAGCTGAGTTCAATCTTCTCTATGAAAGATTTGGGGGCAGCTGAACACATTTTGGGCATGCGCATTAAAAGAGACAGAGGGTAGCGTTTGTTGTTTCTCTCACAAGAAAAGTACATTAGCAAAGCACTTGACAGGTTTAATATGGCTGATGCTAAGCCTCTTGGTGTGCCTTTATTGCCACATTTAAAGCCTAGCAAAGCTGATTGCCCTAAGGATGATGCAACTACTTGTGCCATAAAGGGTATACCTTATGCGTCAGCTTGTGGATCTTTGATGTATACCATGGTTGCAACTTGCCCTGACATTGCTCATGCAGTGGGAGTTAGCAGATTCATGTCTAACCCTAGCAAGCCACATTGGGAAGCAGTGAAATGTATCTTTCAATACTTGAAAGGTACACAAGAAAAGTGTATATGCTATGGAAAGGGTACACTAGAGTTGCAGGGATTTTGTGATTCAGACATGGTAGGAGATCTTGAGACTAGGAAATCTATGAGTGGGTATGTTTTTACTTTGGCTGGTGGGGCTATCTCTTGGTGTTCAAGATTGCAGAAAATTGTCTCATTGAGTACTACAGAAACTGAATATATTTCAGCCATCGAAGCTTCTAAGGAAGCTATTTGGCTTGGTCGTCTAGTCAAGGATTTTGGTATTTCTTCATGTACTCCAGTGCTTGGTTGTGATAGCCAAAGTGCAGCATGTCTGGCTAAGAAGCCATGTTCCATGCACATACCAAACACATAGATGTTCGATATCACTTTATTCGATAGGTCTTGGATGATGGTCTTGTCACACTGACTAAGGTCAAAACCCAAGATAACCCTGCAGATGTTTTTACTAAGTCTCTTGTAAAGGCTTAGCATGAGCATTGCATTTGTTTAGTGGGAGTTGGTTAGCTTAAAGGTACCAGTTCGGGCCTTTAAGTGGGAGGTTGTTGGGTGCAAAGTCCCTTGCAGCTTCAGAGAGGGGTGACAGAAAGAAGAAGTCGAAGGCCCAGTGCTATCATTGTGGTAAGAAGAGACATTTCGCAAGGATTGCAAAGAGTGAGTGGCTTTAGGGAAGAAGAAGGAGAAGAGGAAGCAGGATATGAACTCTTCTGCAGAGTCATCCACCTTCTCCAACTCTGACTTGGATCCTTCGGCCAAAGGCAAGGGATGAAAAGGGTCATTTTCTTTAGACTGAGGGAAAGGCTTCGTAGCCCCTTCTTTTGCTGCTTTCTAGTGCAGGTGATGCAGTCATCTCTCATGACTCTTCAGTGTGAGAGAGGGAGTGGGAGGGTGGTGAGGTGAGGCAGGTGAGCCTCATCTATATATGTATACAAGTGCAAAGGTTCTAGAGAGGGACTTCCTTCACGCATTGATCAAAGTCTGGCAGGTTTTGAAATCTTGCAGATGGGATTGACTTCCAAGTTCATGATGGGCTGTTACTTGATAGAGAGCAGGATTGGCCACCCTTTCACAGTCCTTCTTTGGCATGAGAACTCATGACTGATGATGGCATTGCTTGATATAGAAAATGAATCTTGGGACATCGTAGCCTTAGCATGACCGGAATCGGAGTTGGAGCTGTGGGGTACTTGTGGTCTAAAGAACCCTCTTCCTCTCTTGGTTAGTTATGGTCTTCTCCAGGATGGGCACAGGCATGCATAGGGCAGTTTATGCACTTCGTTTTTGAGCAGGTTGGGCATCAGTTTATGCAGTTGCTAGCTGTTGGGTAGGGTTTTGGCCAGGCCAGACATAGCAGATAGTCATTGCCATGCGGAATGCAGCTACATTCTCTGCATTATTTTATTCATTTTAGTGCGATTGGCCATATTTGGCAGCAGTTGGTCAGATTTAGCTGGCCAAGCTGGTCATTTTCTTGCATTATTTCCTGCCTATTTAGGCAGCCCTGCCCATTGGTCACAGTCACTTCAGTTTTCTTGCAGGTGAGAGATAGTTCTAGTTGGTGATACTACGACAGCCTGTTGTATATATTTGCCTTGAGTACTCAGCATTCATACTCTGCAGTGTTCAGCATTTCATTCTCTCTCTCTCTCTCTCTCTCTCTCTCTCTCGGCACAGAGCAGGGACGCGACAGATCGTTCAGTTCAACGAGCAGATGGTGGCAATGCCTGGGCTCTGGACAATGGAGATGAGACAAGTCGCCGGGAGAAGAGGCAATTGACGTGGCATTCAGTCCAGCCGGCAAACAAGTGTCCACAGGGCACAGTTTGACAAGCCACAGTTTTTGCAGAAACAGAATCGTATTTCCTCAAATGCTTTCCAGCTGGATTTGAAATGCTGTCCATGGCGCACTGTATACCTGTGGGCCTGTGAGGTGCCTTTGACATACAGCACAGAGAGGAGATGCGCTCTGTCCTCTAGAAGGAGACGACAAAGAGCTGAAAAGACTGATCACTTCGAGGACAAATAATCACTCTGTGTTCGCTCAATATCTGTGGAGGTGAATCCTGCATCCGGCAACCATGGCTCAGCAGGGAGAGCAGAAGAAGAAAGATGTCCACTCTCCATGGCTCGCTTACCCCTCGATGCTGGCCCTGCTCTTCTCTTGTCCACCCTTCGTGATTCTGCTATAAGCTCTCTCTCTCTCTCCCGTGTCCCTTGCTTATTGCCGCAGAAGCTGAGAACCAGGAAACATGGCTATGATTGGAGATACTAATGCACGCCTTTCTCCGAGTGGACGATCTGTCGCACGCAGCAAAGCCAACTGGACAACCATAGTTTCACCTCTCTCTACTGGCATGTTGGAGCAACCCATGTGTTGGAGAAATCTCACGGGATGGGATATGGAATTTTTTGGTGACACTTCAAGCATCAATCAATGCATAGAATCAATAAATCACACGCTTGGCTCTCGAGTGTCAAGCGTTGGAAAGCAAGAATACACAGTTGGAACAGACTATGGAGGAACATGCCAAGAGAATCACAGACTTGGAAATGAGTATGGCGACACGCACATGCATGGAAATACCAAAAACATGAGCCGAAGTAGTAGCAGATACTCCCCCAAATGGAGACATGCCTGTACTTCACTGCCAAAACACATGATGAGACTGCACTGTCTCTTACTACAGAAATCACTGAGTTTTTGGTAAGCGTTTTGCCATGGCAGATGTACCTGTCTTTGGTGCTCGACGTATGGGCAAGAAGAAAGACGATGGGAAGGCAAGAGCCATTGTATACACTCTATTGGATGCACGTAAGAGAACTATACTTTTAGACAGTAGTCGAGTATACTTCAAGGGAACAGATTTTTATGTAAATGAGGATCACACCCCCATGCAATAGGAGGAACGTGGGAAGCGATACAATAAGCAAAAGAAATCTAGTGATAACACTTCAAAGGATGCATAGGGATGTGCGACCCATGGGAGCTGCGCGCTTGTGAAGGTGTTGTTTTGGAATTGTAGAGGGTTTCTATGGCATAAAGGTGAAAGCATTAATGCTATAGAATTTCGAATATCCGAGGGTACATAATCCATAGTGCATATTAGCCACATGTAGGAAAAAGAGGGCAAGGAGGAGTTGCATGCATATACAAATGTCATTTGGAAGGAATGATTGATATATGTAAAGTAGACCGATATAAGCGATACATATGGATTATGCTCAAGCACACTACACTGATGTACATTGCGGGATGTTAATTTCTACATAAGGAGCCCCCCTTCTATGCACGACATGAAGTGGATTCGCAAGAACCTTTTGAAGATTTGAGTATGGATGCATGCACATATATGCAACAAGAACATGTGATGGTCTTAGGTGACCTAAATGCACGTATTGGATGTATGCAATTTCATCCCATAGCGCGTGATGAGCTAGACAAGGAAGAGGTTGTGGATGTAGATGC
Source organism: Lygodium microphyllum (assembly GCF_053477565.2). Lineage (NCBI taxonomy): Eukaryota > Viridiplantae > Streptophyta > Polypodiopsida > Schizaeales > Lygodiaceae > Lygodium > Lygodium microphyllum. Next base: position 137,660,020 of record NC_141142.1, on the reverse strand, counting down.
ACGTTGGTGTAGACAGTCTGAGGATATTGATATTAACACTGATGGACGTGCTTTGATGGATATGGTTAATGGTTTGCACATTCCGATATTGAATGGTATGAATTGTTTCCCCGATACTGAAGGATACACGTGCTACTCAGCTAGTGGAGGTCTAGTGTGGTAGGCTATGCAATGGTACACATGAATGATTTATGCATGATTAGAGAGTTCTGGTAGTGAAAAACATCAAGAATCGAATCATGTAGCTTTTGGCTTGACACTTGATATTTGCCACCATGTAGGACATGCAGGGGACACAGTAGGTATTGGTGCATTCTGTCTTGATGTAGACAAGAAACAAGCATATGTTGGTCACCTAGATAGTCTTATGAGCAATCTTACTAGGAGCACATGGGCTGATATGAGAGATGCAATATTAAATACGGCTATAGAGGTTTTGGTAAACCAAAGAGCAGTCACAAAAATGTCAAAGGATTGCCATGCAAGAAATGGCTTGATGATGAATGTAAGGCTGCACGTAGAAAGCTGAAAATCCTCCCTAAGGGACAAGAACGAAGTGAGGCGGAAAAACGATTTAATGGTCTCACGCGTAAAAAAGCGATGACAATATGTAGTGGCCAAAGAAAGTGAAGATGCTAGGGAGTTTGAGAAATGTCCAAGACAAGCATGGAGAAAATTGCAAATCAAACGGTCAAAGGTTATGGGGGATTTTACAGATGTTGACATGCTATCGTATGTTACAAAACTTTACATGCATAAAGGGGTACAACCCATCAAATGTGATGTACATACGCAGTCATTTGGTGCTGTGTTCACTTTAGAAACATTGGAGGCATTCCTCAACAAGATGGCTAATGGAAAAGCATGTGATACTTTTCAGTTGAATGCAGAGATGTTGAAATGGACAACAAAGGAGACGAGACTGTTCATGTTGCATGTGATACATTATGCTTTTGCATATGGTTTTCCCCAAGAATGGCAGGAGAATTGGATACAACCGTTGTATAAGGGAGGAAATCGCAATTTGCTCATAAACTACCACCATGGCAAAGCTATTCAGCACTATCCAAGAAATGCAATTGAGTAAATGGGGAGAAAGTAATAACAAACGAGCATATGGACAAGCAGAATTTTGCCGTCGTCATAACACCATAGACCATTTGGTTACTTTACGTGTGCTTACGGATGAGAGTCGCTTGAGGGAGCAATCTTGTATTGCTGTTTTGTTGATTTTAAGAAGGCTTTTGGCACTGTACCAAGGGTTGGCTTATGGCAATGAATGCAAGAATTAGGGGTTCCAATGATCTATGCATGGGAATTTACAGGATATATCTACGAGTGGTGTGCTGCCTCAGAGGTTGCAACGGGCTGTCACAAGTATTCGAGAGTAATATGGGAGTCAAACACGGTTGTCCGCTCTCCCCTATATTATTTGGTTTATGCCTTGATAAGCTAGAGGAAATACTTCTCACGGCTATAAATGAAGAGGAAGCCAAAAGGCCGCATAATGGTATGTTTGCCATCTTGCCCTTGCTTTATGCAGATGATGTGGTCTTCTTTACATATATTGGGGAATATATGTAGCAGTTCATGGGGATTCTTGAATGGTTTTATAAAGATAGTGATTTGACGGTGAATGTATAAAAAACAAAGCCAATGGCTGTGGGCACCAAGCAATCAAAGACCCCACCAAAAGTACATTATGCGGGACTGTCTATAGAGGTAGTATCTACTTTCAAATACTTGGGGATTGAGATACGTGCAAACCATAGATGGCATACATGTGTGAAGCGGCAATTAGCAGCAGGGAAAAGCAAGTATTATCACTTTGAAAACAACTGCAGCCGTACAGATAATTAATGTTGGAAAATACACTATGATTTTTGATGCATATGTTTTACAGACGGTATTATATGGAGTGGAAGTGTTGGGGGGGGGGAGGGAGCATCTCCGCATTTGCTTGGAATGACATTGAGAAGCTGCAAAAAGCTTTTATTCGTAGATTTTTGGGTATCAAAAGCACCACACCATATATACTTATGCTTTTGTTGGAAATTGGCCGTCGACCAATTGAGGTACGTGCTATGATTTGAGTATTGAGATATGGCACCCGAGTACGTCAAATGGATGATAATAGGCTCCCTAAACGGGCATGGGATGCTAGCACACGCCTACAGAAAATGTGGAAAAGTAAAGTGCTTTCAATAGGATGGATGCTGGATATGCGAAAATGGTTTAAAGGGTGGGGAGGGGATAGATATCTAGACATGGCATTAAAGATATATGCATGGACACATTTCAATCAAACCTCTTATGAGTGTATCAAGCAAAACATCAAAGCAAGAGAGCAAATGGCAAACTTGCTTATTACAGTATGCATATCTATCCTTCATGCAGGCAGAGGCACACACGTAGCCATACATAGCCAAACTTGCTCTATAAAAATATGATTGTCATGAAGAGGGTTTCTTTGGGGATGCAGATGTGGACTTTGAATCCAAGAAAGTTTGCTTCCTTGCAGGAACATGTCAACAAGCTTCAACAACTATACAAATGTAGGTTCAGAATGCGAGCAAGGCGGTCACCTCCAAGGATATGGTGATTACTTTGTAATCGTAGTTGTCCCCTAGATTTAGTGCATTCTACTCTGCTTTGATTACTTTAGGGCAGATGGAGACCCACCCTTGATCATGTTACCACATTTGGAAAGAATGTTGGAAGCACGATGCCAAAGGGAAACAAAAGTCCACTAGCTGATGGTGATGTACTGGTAAAGTCCAAGATTGGAGATTGTAAAGGTATTGTATGGAGGAAAACATGTAGATATACCCTTTGCAAACACCATATGAGAGTTGTCAACTAGCTTGTCCGTTGCATTGGTCGAGTGAGACAAACCATGTGTCAAAATAACTGGTATGCTTTGATACCATATCAAAATATGCGACGGTGCAGAGAGATAGTAGGGTTTGCGGGGAGAAACACAGAGTGTGTATGACAAACACTGAGAGGGAAGAAAAACTTAGAAACACAAGAACACGATGATGACATACTGAAACATGCTATGAAAAGAAAAGCTGATATAGTGGAGCCGAAGCTCAGAAGCGCAGCATAGACCGCGGAGGTGCCGGCAGAACCATGCACATTCTTCAGAGCTTGTTTGCTCCAACTATTGTTTGTTGACCTGTGTTATGCAGGATCGTGAGCCGCTTTAGTGAAGGAGGCTTTGCAGTCTGATCATTGGCGGAAGGCCATGGAAGTCAAGTTGGAGGCTATTGAGAGGAATGGCACTTGGTCTCTTGTGCCTCGTCCCTCTCATAAGAAGGTGATTGGTGTCAAGTGGGTCTTCAAGACCAAGTACCTTAGCGATGGTTCTTTGGACAAGCACAAGGTTCGCCTTGTTGCTAAAGGTTGAGCATTGATTTCCATGATACTTTTGCCCCTACTGCTCGTATGGCAACTATTCGAGTTGTTCTTACCTTGGCTGGCCATAGAAGATGGCTTGTCTATCAGTTGAATGGTGATTTGCAGGAGGAGATCTATGTTGAGCAGCCTCCTGGCTTTGAATCCTCGGATGGGAAAGTTTACAGGTTGAAGAAGGCATTGTATGGCCTCAAGTAGGCTCCGCATGCATGGGACGAGAAGATTGACTCGTTTCTTCAGTCGACGTTGGGATATCGGCGCTCCAAGGTTGATCCGTAGCTTTATGTGCACACTTCCGAGGTTGGTCATGTGTTGTTTGTGTTGTATGTTGATGATTTGATTCTGACAGGGGATCATGCACAGAAAGTCCGAGAGAACAAGAGAGCTTTACATCAGGCATTGGAGATGACGGATTTGGGGCTTCTTCATTTCTTCTTGGGTCACGAGATTTATTAGTTGCAGAGGGGGATTTTCATCTCTCAGCAGAGGTACATTCAGGTGCTCTTGGTGACTTTTGAGATGGAGATTTGTCGGCCCATTACTACTCCTATGGATCGGAATTAGAAGTCCACTTCACGCTCAGATTCTCCCATGATGGATGCTTCACGCTACCATCAGTTGATTGGATCCTTGATTTCGCTTCTCAACACTCGTGTTGATCTTTGTTTTGCTGTGGGTCTTTTGGCAGGGTTCATGACTGAACCCCAACAGGTGCATTGGTAGGCTGCTCTGAGGATTCTTCGGTATTTGAGGGGGCCTTTGACTTAGGGATTTCTTATCCGGTAGGTACAGATGCTTCAAATCTGATTCTTGCAGGTTGGAGTGACTTGGATTGGGCTAGCGATGTGGACCACCGACGGTCTACTACAGGCTATTGTTTTACCTTGGGTATAGGTGTTATCTCTTGGAGTAGCAAGAAGCAACCCACGGTAGCCCTTTCTTCTATTGAGGCGGAGTAGCGGGCTGCCTCTTCAACCACATGTGAGGTTGTGTGGCTTCGGAGATTGTTGGAGGAGCTTGGCTGCCCCCAGACTCGTCTTACTCTTCTATCGTGCCACAATGAGAGTTGCATTGCCTTGATACGGAATCCTGTATTCCATGCCCGGACGAAGCACATTGAGGTCTAGTATCACTTTATTCGGGAGAAGCTTCTGGATGGGACTATTGATGTGGAGTACTGCAAGACGGAGGATAATCTTGCAGATTTGTTTATGAAGGCGCTTCCCCAGGCTCTTCTTCGGCAGCATTCCAGATCCCTTAGTCTTTTGACCCATCCAAGATCTGAGAGGTGTTGTTAGACTGTCATTTCTTGGATAGTCGTACGGCAGAGGACATGTCAGCAGAGGACACATCAGCAGTTGGACAGCAGGCAGTGTACAGGTGCCACATGGCACAGCAGGTATAGGTGCCACGTTTATGGTCAGTCGGACAGATTATGCATTATTTTAGGTGCAGTGGGCTGCATTAAACGTGCTGCTGTGATTGCTATTTTTTCTAGCTATAAATAGCCAGCTCCTGGTGCACACTTGTTTTGTCATTATTCAATGATTCAGATTCTGATCTTGAGATCTGTTGGCTGAGACAGATTGTGCTCGGGCTGACAGAGATCGAGGTCATCAAGTTGGAGACACACGCAGATATTTCCTCTGCCCCCGTGTATTTTTGCACTCTTATACAACATACCACACTGTAGATTTTCTGCTTTTACACTCTCCTTTTCTCTCTCTCTCTCTCTCTGTGTGTGTTCACTCTCTCTCAGTCTTTGTCCTACGCTTCTGCATCGCTGCACTCTGATACTTGGGGGTAGACGCATGTTCTCTGGTGGGGTAGGGAGCAAAGGACCATACCAACAAGCATTTGGGGGGGGGGGGGGGAGGAGTTTCCGGTGATGTTGAAAGAGGAGCACCCAATGGTCTGTCCATTCGGTGGGGTAGGGAGGAAAGGTCCATGTCAACAAGCATTCAGGGGGGGGGGGGTTTGTGGTGATGTTGGAAGAGGGGCACCTACTGGTCTATCCATTTGCTTGTGGAGAAGTCATGGCACCAGAGTTTCAACTTGTAAAAGGGGGGGTGGGTGGGAGAGGAAGAGAAGTTTATCTTTGTCTCCTAGTGATACAACAAAAATGAAGGGGGGAAATCAGTAGATGATGTCGAATGTGCAACCTATCTTTGCCTTCTTTGATGTAGAGGATTTTTGGGACCTTTGTGGCTCACTGAGCGGCTTTGTCTCTGATACCATGTAAGAATAACGGATATGCTTTGATAGCATGCCAAAATATGCGACGGTGGTGGAGAGAGACAATAGGGTTTGCGGGGAGAAACACACAATATGTACGACAAACATTGAGAGAGAAGAAAAACTCAGAATCATAAGAACACGATGATGATACACTAAATCATGCTATGCGAAGAAAAACTGATACAATGGAGCCGAAGCTCAGAAGATAACTGCACTGTCTTGTTTGAATCAAGCAGTAGTACGCGTGGGAATCTGCACAGTGAAGGGAGCGAAGCATAGTCCTTTGGGTAGTGGTCTATTGGAGTAATCACTGGAAGGTGAAGGCAATTGTTGAGGGAGCGAACCACTATTCTCTGATGCCTTCAAAGATTAGGAAGATGATTACCAGTTGTAGAGGGACCGAACCACAATCCTTAGACGTCGGGAGTGAGCTTGGGCAGCAAAACACAAATCTGAGAGTGTGTCAGAGCTGTCAAACGGAGGGAGAGCAGTCCAAATATTAATGCTAGTAGATGGATGATGATGCTAGATGAAGGGACAGCCACTAGGAGGGTAAATGTAGCCTCTAAAGGTTTGTCAACCCAAAAACGCAGGTACTTGGGGCTACAGAAACTAACATCGGATGTGGGGTAATGCTAGGCAAGAAGATCTTGAGGCCAGGCTTGGGAAGGTGATGCTAGATGTGGAGGAGGTCTCTAGGCAGCTAAATGCAAATTTGGTGAAGCTTGAAGGGAGTGAAAGAGGTTGCTATCTATGGAAGATTGACGCCAAGGTAGCAGTGCAATGTCCTCCGATAGGGGTATGGGTTGTAAGGGCTTTGTAGCTATACCATGGCATTGGAGCTAGAAACACCTATATGGGGAGTAGTAGTTAGTGAAGCTTTGCTTGGGATGTGCTTCTATATGTGATTCCCTATGCTCAGTGGTGAACTCTCACATGTGCAACATCACAAGGGTGTAGTCTTGAGATGTGCCTCAATGTTGTGTCTTTCTATATCATGAATATGAAGGATTCCTTATTGATATATCTTGTGTGCCTTTCCATTGTGCCAATTCTCTACATCATGACAAGTTATAACTTGATGTCCCATGAAGGTTCGTAACGCTTGGTATTAGAGCAACTCTAGCATGGAGCATACTAGCTTGAGAGGGCAGTAAGCTCACGAATGCGGAGGAGATCCTACCATAACACGTCGCGCAACGCGACGCGATAAGACACGACACGATGTGACACAATGCAACACAACATGGTGCGATGCTCCACCTCGCGACGTTTCCCCAGGCATGTTACTTGCTGAAAATTGAGAGAGAACTTGGAGTGCCAACAAAGTTGAGAAGGAGCCATGGCATGATAGGGATGTGTGCATACCATTCAAAAATGTATTGGAGAGAGTTGAAGCTATGGAAGGACACTTTTTTTGAAGAGGAGGATGAGCTATGTCACTGGTTCAAAATCACATACAAGAAGAAGGAGCTACGGCTCAAACTGATCGAGCAGACAAAGAAGACCATCAAAGCACTAAAGAAGACCCACAAAAGAGCTAGATGAAGACCTGGAGGAGGTCGACTACCAGTTGATCATGGTGTGAGAGAGAGCTAGACTATGGCAAGTGAAGATGGCATGAGACCTCAACATAGTGCTACAAGGAGAAATCATGTTGAGGTGGAATTGGGAGATTGCCTCTGGATCTGAAGAAGCCAAAGAGCAGGCCAACCCATACTTGAAGCAGATGAGAGCTAGAGAGTCCAAGAGTTGAAGAATAGAGTGAAGTCAACCAAAGAAGAACAAAGGAGCCAAGAAAAGAAAAAACATGTGAAAGAAGAAGAAGAGTTCTGGTCAACTGAAGATGGAGAAGAAAACAAGGGAGAGGACGATTTTAGTCCAGATCTTGGAATACCTCGTCCCCAACCGGCTACTACTACCCCAACCACAATCCTAAAGATGACTACTAGAAGGCTACTCTGAGGCCAATACCTTTACAACGAATACCCTCTCAAAGAAGATGGATACTACTACCCCGAAGATGTCCCCATCAACTACCATCTGGAAGGAGATTGTCTACACCAACTACCCCTATCTTGAAGAATGCCAACCTGAAGGAATTCAAGCAGAAGAAGAAAAGACAAGAGTATTATGTGAGAGGAGAAGGATGGAGAATGGATGTGAGTTCAAAAGTAGAAAATATTATGATGGAGTTAGGATATAAGAAAGCAGATGAAGATAGGTGGACATATCAAAAGAATGAGCCCTTGTACCCGTAGTGTGCAGCTCAATTGAAAGAAGAATGAGTGTTAGAAGAAATGGTGTTTGAGAAGGGGGAGGATGAGGATGAGCTTGATCTTGATCTTGCAGCACCTCCACCTATTGAGATTGAGGGTCAGATCAGGTTGGTGCCCTCCTTTGAGGCACGGGATGCCTTTGATGAAGATGATGATGGAGAAGTAGATGAGGAGATGTCTTAAAGAATGAGAATGGAAGGGTGAAAGCACCTTGGGCAGGGGATCCGCTATATGCAACCAATACTTTAGCTTTAGATGACGAGATAGATAAAGAAGAGAAAAGTCAAGTGTTAGCCGATAAAGAAGAAGAAAAGGGAGAGGATGAGCTCAGCCCAGATCTTGGAACACCTCTACCCCAACAAATTGAAGAAGAAGAGAAAGGCGACGAGGAGCTTAGCTCAGATCTTGGAACACCTTGACCTTGATAACCAATCAATCTGTCAAAGTTCAATGATGATAGGCTAGGAAGAGAGTTGAAGGAGAGAATTGTGAAAATATTGGATGAGATAGAAGATGATAGGAAAGAAGAAGAAAATGACTTATTAGATGGAGCCATAGAGACGATTAAGAAAAAATGGAAACAAGAAAAGAGAAGAAAGCATATAGAAGAACAAGTAGAGTTAGCTAGGAAGTAGTTAGAAGAGAAAGAAAATATAGAGCAAGATATGTGGAAGCAAGTAGAAGAAAACAAGAAGAAGAAAGTTAGGAAAAAGATTGAGCAAGTAGAAAGAGAGAGAGGAGCCAAGCTAGAAGAGCGAGTGTGGAGAGGTAGAAAGCCAAATGAAAAAGATAGGCTAGAACAAGAAGAGCGAGAAAAGATAGACCAAGGCATTAAGACCAAGGAAGAAAAGATAGAAGATAACTTAGACTTAGGTAAGAACAAGAAGGAAGAAGAGGAGCAAGAGTTAGACCTAGGCAAAGAAGGCCGAAACGAAGAAGGAAAGATAGAGAAAGAGGAGAATGAGAATGAGAAGAAAAAAAAGGCGAAACTATGTGCCAATAAACGAAGGCAGGCCCCTAGAGCCAAGATGAGAACGAGAATGTCTCCAAAACCCCCCAAGCTACACTCGTAGTGGCTAAGGATGAAGCAAACCAAGCTTTCTAACCAAGGCCACATCCCATTCCAACCAACTCGAATCAAAGTAGAAACCAAGTGCACTTCAGCAATGGAGTCATTGTCTATGCCTTTGAACTTGAAGAGGCAAATCCTTATGAGCTTGGACAAATTGAGTTAGAGGATATCGCCTCAAAGAAGGGAGAGCATGAGGGAGTGCTTGCAATATGATTCGGCCAAGTTAACATGTGCTATGGAAGGGAACCTTCCTAGTTGAGTAAAGATTGAGATCTCGGCATTCAAGCCGCACACAATGCAAGGCGTTGTCATCCCAATCCTATGGATCCATGACACACCAAGCACTTCAAATATGGGCGTCACCCCAACAACTTCAATGATACCTTTGCTTTTGCAATCCTCAATTCGGTCTAAGTGTGACGACTTAGTCTATGCCCCCCCAAGAACTTCAACTCCAAATGAGGCTAAGAAGAGCCAAAGAGGTGTCCTGCACCAAGACTGCACCTTTCATGCAAAAAGACAAGCTAAACCAACTAGTTTGTCTAAGTTCATGGCAAGCAAGCAAGATCTGGCAAAGAGGCCAAGGAGAATAGCCCAGTATTTTGGCAAATGAACCAAGAGACCCAAGTCACCAAGGCCCAAGGCAAATACAAGAAGAAAGGGAGGGATTGCACAAGGAGCAACCCAATGGACTACCTCCCTCCAAGTGTGGCGCAACATGGCACCAATCGAGTCACCATGCCTTGACCTCAATAGTGCGACAACTTGGGATTGCGACTACAAAGTTTGGCATGCAAAGCCATAAGCGCCAAGCCAAATAAAGTTAGGACTATGAAGCCTCCACTCCTCAAATGTAATTGAGTTGAGGGTGGATTGGAATGAAAAAGAATAAAAGAACTAAGGTAGACCATGGTCAACTTGATAGAGAAAGCTGTGCTAAGACCCCCAAGTCATAGTGCGGCAGATAGTGACTAGCTTACTAGAAAAGGGTGTGTTAAGATCCCGCTAATGAGTCAAGTCCTAGACCGGTAAACACTGATCAGGTTGATAGAATGAGCTGTGTTAAGATCCTGGAATGAGTCAAGAAAACCACCCTTAGATTGCTAAGGACAACAATCCATTAAGCGGAGTTGTGTAAGGGCTTTGTAGCTATACCATGGCGTTGGAGCCAGAAACACCTATATACGAAGTACTAGTTACTCAAGCTTTGCTTGGGATGTGCTTCTACATGTGATTCCCTATGCTCAGTGGTTGGTGAACCCTCACAGGTGCGGTGGCATGAGGGTGTAGTAGTGAGATGTGCCTCAATGTCGTATATTTCTATATCATGAATACAGAGGATTCCTTATTGATATATCTTGTATGCCTTTCCATTGTGCCATTTCTGTGCCTCATGACAGGTTATGACTTGAACTCCCATGAAGGTTCATAATATGGGCAGACTGAAGTGGGTTTTGGTGGTGGTGGTGAAAAAATGATCAAAATGTGGACATCAGCCCTTTTTGGGGCTGTTAGTGAGAAACCCTAAAATGAAATGTGTAATTTGAAGAAGTGGTTTCTCAACACCATGAAGATACCTTGAAAAATAACATGGTGTAGCAAATAGAATCCAAGCAAAGAATAAAGAGTACACAAGAGCTCAAAGAGATTTAATTTTCTTTTATTGCAAATGAATTCATACAATGATGGCTTTGTCTACTAGTGTGCTTTCATGATGAAGCTTAGATGGTGATCTAGATGGATTCTATGAACTTTGATTGGGTGAATGGATGATAATGGTTTTGAGATGCCTTTATTTTTACTAGCCTATGGAGGGTGGTTAGTCGATGTGATTGAGATGCCATATTATTAACTTGCACTAGTTGGCCAAGGAGGGACCCAAAATAGGGGTCCAGTGTGACTTGAGTTGCTACCGAGTTAATTGCTCCATCTAACTTGTAGGCTAGACCCACATAGGTAAGCCGAGTGTCTATTAGTCGAAGGTAGAAGCATAATGTGATACTAATCATTGAAATTCATACATAAATGTTTCTTACGGGTTACTTTAACCAGCCCATGTTTCCATAGTGCTCATTAGCTTTTTGAACCATTGCCTTTTGTTGATCAGCATGCAAGCTTTGACAAAACGGTTTTGGATACACAGCCTTTTTTTGGTGAAGCAAGCTGAATGTATAATTTAATGTACAATAGGTGTTATGGCCAATGAGAACATAAACATATCATACATAGAAACATTGACAAAAAAGCGAATGTGATCGGTGTTCTATCTCATGAAGAGAGAGGTAATCAAGCACAGACTGCTGAAGTGATCTGTGAAAGTGTAAGAGTCAAAAGATAGGTTTTCAAAAATTGCTGTTTAATGCTCAATATCTCACCCAATCAAAGTATTATAAGTTAATCTCAATGCAAGAGGAATGATCTCAAAGAGCCAGAAGTGCTTCCCAATAGTGCCAGTGGGAAACGGAACTCTCGAATATGTTGAGATATGGTCGAGGATGGAGTGAGAGGTTGGGCAGCTCCAATGAACATGTACTGTTTCTCGTGGTGCCTCACGAAATTGGGCACAAGTCGAGATCCTGCCAGGTCACACTTTGCAAGGAAGCTGCTTGCCAGCAAGACACCGGTGAAATGCTACAATAAGAACAGTCTTGATTTGAGAGTTAGCTTGCTTTTCTGAATCCGCTGGAAGATGCTTCTTCCAACATTTCAGGGGTTTATCCATATGCCACAAAAGATTGGTATGCTCTTGGATCCACAGCAGAGAGAAGATGAGGAGATACACCAATTTAGCAAACAATGTAGGTGGAAGTCTGGTACTGGGTGGCTCACTGGAATCTCCAAACTGATATCTTAGAATGCTGATCTAGTGGAGGAATGGGCTCTAATGGAAATATGAGGTTTCTAATTTTGCACTGAACTGGCTGATAAGGCACATTCCAAGTCCATATTTGGCATATGTAACCACAAATGACAGCACATGACCTTTGTCATCAACCACATCCTTATTGAAGTTAATGACCTTTCTTGCACTAAATTTTATTCTTCTTGGCTCATAGGTAGCCAATGCTCGAATAAAGACACTATTGCAGTAAATACTTTTCAAGCACAAAGACTTGCTTTGCTGTATTTGGTGAGGAGTGGCTTCCCATTGAGAGACTTTCCAATTATCGAAGGCTGATGTCAGTATTTGATTGCATAGAGCTGCAAGCACAATAGTCTAGGTTTGCTTTTGTTGCATGAACTCTAGCAACATATAGTTTTTCTGGCTGATGCACGACAATGATATTGAGAATATTCAAACCAGCATGCATAGAGCTGCAAGCACAATAGTCTAGGTTTGCTTTTGTTGCATGAACTCTAGCAACATATAGTTTTTCTGGCTGATGCACGACAATGATATTGAGAATATTCAAACCAGCATGCATATTTAGGAACACACTTTGACAACAACCATCAGCCTTAGTCCCTTCTAATTTGACTTGAGCTTTCCAAACAATGTGCATAGCCATAGACATGAATTTATCACTATCTGATTTTCTCCACATAACAAGTAGAAGAGAAAACTGAATGTATGCCATTATGATGGGTTGCACAATCTTGAGGTGCATATGAAGCGGCCACATGGACAATTTCCAATAATCCAACTTTATTTACATGTGTGCACATATGCACATGAGGAAAGATCATACATGTTAAGTTTGCATATCCTTGTCTACATCAGTCTTGTTTGGTGTTGCGGTAGTTGTATATATTTTCGCTTTCTAGTACTTTGCTTGCTTTGCCTGCAGTTTGTTTAGAAGATCATGTATAAGTCCATCTTTAGAAGTTTGTAATGACAAATAGAGCTAGCACTTACGTTCTTACCATCTCATTATCTATGATTCAGTGGAGAACAAAGTTTAGGCAGCAAATGAACAAAGCTGAGAATGCGGCTAGCTCATTGGCAATTGATTCTCTTATCAATTTTGAGGTAATTACTGAATGCTGTGAAATTTGCAAGTTAGCTTTTCTCAGAATACTCTCTCTTGCGTAAGAGGTTTACTGAAGTTGCTTGATGCATTTGCAGACAGTGAAGTTTTTCAACAATGAAGCTCATGAAGTAGAAAAATATGATGCTTACTTAAAAAGTAAGTGGATCCATTCTTATTTGGCATGAAGCTGATGTGTTTTCAAGTGATTAGTAGTGACTTCTGGCCCACGGGTTTGTGAAGTGTGTAATTATTGACCACACATTACAAACAAGTTCTGTAGAGTAGCACCATAATGTAATCCATATGGATTTGTTTGATTATGCAAAATTCAAAAAAGTTTGTAAGTACCATGGCTGCTGTGTGGAACTATCTTGTGAGAGTCTCAGGCCCTTCTTCTAGTGTGCAATAGCCAATATGGACTCGTTTGATCATGTCAAACTCAAGTGCGTTTCTGTAATTACCATGACTGCTGTATGGAACCATGCTGTGAGACCATCAGGTAATTTTGGTTGTGTACAATTGGAACTCAGTGAGGACATTCTAAAGATTGGGAGCTACACTGAGGAAGACTGCATGCATGTGGACTAGTATATGGGTTCATGCCTAAGAGATGTTTGTGATGTAAAGACAAAAGGTTTAAAGGATCAGTGTGACTGAAAGACTCTAATGGCAGAGTCTATGCTTGACTAGGGGCTAAGAGGATTATTTAATTAATGGCTAAAATTAAGGTTGTAAAGTAACTAAATTTTCAAGAAACACGATTTCCAGAAATGCCGTTTTGGACCTGCCAAAACGGGATGGCCGTATCTGGCTGGAGTTTCTTGGAAATGGCATTTTGGGCAGGTCAGGTGACTGGTAGGCTAAAAGCCCCCTTTTTGGTTTTTGTTGCCTGCTCATTTTGCTTGTTTGTAAAGCTGCACCTGCCCCACCTGCTGCACACCATCCTGTGTTCACCTCGGCAATGCTAAGACCTCTCTTCTCAAAGGGTAAGCTTCAGCTGTGAACATTCAGTCTGTTTTGCAGCAGATTTCAGACCCGATTTCTGCAATTTTCAACCAAAATTCAAGATTTTTTTTGCCTTGCCAGCCATATGCACACTATTTCAGCCCTATCCAATACTTGGTGGAAAATGATAGTGATGGAAGGATGGTTGAACAAGACCCTGTTCAAATGCAAGGTCTTTCTTTGGAGAGTGATCATTGGTGGCCTTTCCCTTGCTTCCACTCGTTCTAAGCACCGAATCTCAAATGGCAACTGCTTTGTTTAATACAATCAGTGCGGAATCTTCACATCATAGGTTTATTTCCTGCCCTTTGGCTAGGAAAGTTCGGACTCTTTTAACAAATATTTGGCAAGTGGTTGTTGGTCTATCGTTGCGCCCTTTTGATTGGGTTTTTGGCTAGGCCAAATATCCCACCCCGGTGCAGCCACATATGAAGGACTTGATTCATTTTTTCAGATTTTGGGGCTGTTGGCATAATTGAATCACTTGGAATGCTTTTGTCTTTGACTCAATCGCGGGCATCCAAGGACACATAGCCAAACTCAAGGGTCTTCTACATTGGCAGTTAGATCTTGTGCAGGATGTTGATATTCTCCCTAGGGAGGATTTAGCTCCTTGGCATACGGCAATCTTTGCTGCTTCTTTGCCGTGACTTTTGTACTCCTTTAGTTATTTGATCTTTTGTAAAGTGAGTTTATGCATGCTGGCCTATAGCCATCTTGCATCTTGTTTTCATGTAATCTTGTACTTTTTTCGAAATTAATACAATTACCTACTACAAAAAAAAAGAGAGAGAGAGAGAGCGAGTTTTCCACGATTGTATGGACTGCATGTGCAAGCCATTGCATCGACTTGATCATGGAGGACATTTGGAAGCTCAAGTGGGTGAAGAGGGCAGTGCTTAAAGCTACATTGATTGTCACCTTTTTCATAGTAAAGGTAAAGGTGTTTGCAATGTATCACAAAAGTAGTAGGTTCAAGTTGTTACCTTCTTTACAGTGAAGGTAAAGGTGTTTGCAATGTATCACGAGTATAGTGCGCTCAAGTTGAAGAATCCTTCTTTGACTCAGTTCACTTTAATATGGCTGCTTTTGGAGCGTCTTTATGAGTTTGGTCTGCCCTTCATCTAAGAGTGGTGTCCACTTTGTGGAATGAGTGGTATGAGCAAGCCATGCAACACTTTTGCTTAAATGAATAGTTTTTGCAAAAGTTTTGTGTTATTATGATTGATGTAACTCCATTTTATAGTTGTTGTGGATGAGTGATTGCAAGGGGTCCACAATGGGTCTTCTCGTTCGCTTCTTCAAAGCAGCAATGGTGAAGATATGGGATTGCACAATGGTTACAGAGACACTGCATGAACATCTCATAGATATAGTAGAGAGGAGATGGAAATAGATGCATAAGCCCATCCCACATCCATTGATGTGTGTTTGCATGGGAAAGAAATCCTTAAAATGTAGATGTGGATAAGGAAGTGTTCACACTAGAACTTAGGAGGGACATGATAAGTGTAACCAACCCCCCTCGAGTGAATGATGTGAATGTATACAACGAATAGGCAGATTAATCCCCAAATGGCATCAAGGCTAGAGCCTCACGAAAGGCTTCAAGCTTCTCTTTAGAGAAAGCTTTTGTAACGACATCTACCAAGCTGTTATAAACCAAGTTAATCTCCCTTACATGGAGTCTCTCTTTGACACACTGATAATGCACCTCAATGTGCTTAGTGCGAGCATGAAAAATGGGATTTCTCGCAATTGCCATGGCAGTTTGACTGTTAGTATAGATAGGAGTGCGTGATTGTTGTCCGACACTAAGAATCAAGATCGACGGCATCTAAGCCATACACATTCAATTGTAGCTGTAAATGCTCCCATGTATTCATCTTCACAGCTAGATGTGGCCACTACAGATTGCTTCTTGCTCAACTAAGAAATACATGAATCACTAAGCATGAAACAATTTCCACTAGTGGACAAACAACCAGCCCAATCACTTTCCGTGAATGCTTGCAAGCAAAGAGAAGTGCCTTTAGGATAAATATGGCCCAATGTTTGAGTTCCTTTGAGATGACGAAAGACACACATTTAACTGCTTGCCAATGTCTAGTACCGGGGTTGTGCATAAGGCGTGCCAATTCAGAAACCCCAAACTGAAGATCCAGCTGTTTTTTAAACAAATATAATAGACAGCCAACAACTTGCTGACATAGAGAGGCATCAAATGGATTTCATGCATCCTCAAGTGTAAACTTGTGGCCTATTTCAATAGGAGTAGAGATAGGCTTGCATTCTTGCATTTGAAAATGCTCAAGGAGCTGTCCAATGTACTTAGACAGTTGCAAAATAATGCCCCCCTCAATTGTAGTAATTTCTATGCCGAGATAGTAGTGCAAGTGGCCTAGATTTTTCACATTAAAAGCATGTTGCAATTTAGCTTTTAAGGTTGAAATTTGTCTCTCATGAGATCCAATCAATAGCATATTATCCACATAAAGAATGAGGATTAAGAGGTTATCCCCATCTTTGTGGACATAAAGCGTGCTTTCAATGTGCAAATGAGTGAAGCCAAGAGCAATCAAATATGCATGTATCTTTTTGTTCCATGCCGTAGGTACTTGCTTTAAACCAGAGAGGGCCTTATGCAACCGGTACACTTTGCTCTTTGAGCCTTTTTGTTAAGGCTAGGAGGTTGTATAACATAAATCTCCTCATGAAGTTCACCATTCAGAAAGCTAGTCTTCACATCTAATCAGTGCATCTGCTTGTCAAAATGGACATCCAAGGCAATAACACTGCGAATGGTGGTCATATGTGAGGTGGGTGCAAATGTCTCATCATTGTCAATCCCATGCCGTTGGGGATACCCTTTGGCAACAAGACATGCCTTTTAGCTATCAATGCTACCTTTAGATTTGCATTTTAATTTGTAAACCCACTTTGTGTCTATAGCACGCTTACCATTAGGCAAGTCACATAACTCCCATGTGCCATTATTATGAATAGAGTTCATTTTTGATTGCATAGCTGCCATCCAATGCTCATCCTCTAAAGCATCATGTAAAGAGACGGGTTCCTCATTGCATACAGTAGCTATGAGTGCTTGTGCAACCAAGTTACACTATGCATGTCGAGTGGTTGCTCCGGTTCTACTCGAAGTGGAATAGATTGTTTGTTGTCCCATAATGGATCTAATCACCATCTAGGGACTGTTTTAGCTTCCCAAATAGCAGCCCTTCTATCAGCCACTTCATAATCAGCAATGCCTTGATCAATGGGCTGAGGTTCAAGCTGCCGTTCACCATGTGTTTGTTGCTATAAACCCTCAATAGGTTGCTGAAATTGACCGAAATTAGGTGCACTTTACTAAAACAATGGCAACAAATTGTTAAACATGTCCATAGGCTCCACATTGGGCTGATTTTTGCAGTCCATAAAGGGCTTACAAGCATGTTCAGCAAATACCACATCTCTACTAACAAAAATCTTGTTCGTAGATGTTGGTATAAGCAATACCCTTACTTTCTGCACTATAACCAATAAAAATGCATTTGACAGCCTTGTCTTGCAACTTATGTCTTCGTGGCAATGGCACCAAAGCATATACCAAACAACCAAAGACACTAACACATGACACTACCCTTCTGATTTGTGCCTCAAAGCATATGCCCAACAATGACAAGTCACATGATGAATCAAGGTAACAAAGTACAAGCATCCTTCGATGGATTTGACATGCATGGGTCCATAAACATCACTATACACAAGCTGTAATTTTTGATCAACATGTTTAGATCTAACTTTGGGAAACGAAGCACGATGATTTTGACAAGTATACAACTCTCATATACATTATGAGTAGGCGCTTTCAACATAGGGAGATCAAGCACCATATTTTTGCATTTGAAGCAAAGCAAATTACCATAATTAAGATGACCAAATTGAGCATGCCATAACTCAATATGATCCATTATGGTGGTGTCAATCTGTAAGGCATCCTCTGATACTCTCCTCTTATATAAATCAAGCTCGCAGAGGCCATTGTACAATGTACAAGTGACAATGAGGGCATCTCCATCACTACAGTCATAGACATTGCATTGATCCATGTGGAATCTAACCAGAAAACCAACACTTGCAATTGCTGAAACTGATAGTAAATTTTTCTTTATCCTAGGCACATACAAGAGCTTTTCAAGCACGATAGTTTTCCTATCTACTACAATAATGGGAATTTTTCTAATGCCTTGAATTGCATACAAAGCATTATTTGCATGTATAACTGATCCTCCCTTTTGTATATTTTTTTTAGCCATTGATAAAGCATGTGCCTGTAAAGAAGGAACCTATGAACAACACATAACAAAAGCATAAGATTGACCAATGCCTAAACTTGCTAAATGTGCTGTTGCATCCTTCACACTTGTTGAATTTTCAGCAATGTTTATGCTCGATTGTTTCCTCTTTTCACTCGATATTCTTTTTTTGCATTCGTCATTAACAGGTTCCTTTTTTTCGGAATAATTGCATCTCTTTTTATAGCACCCTCATTCTCGGTGCTTGAAGAGTTCGTGGAAGAAACTGTTTTGCCTTTATCTTTTGAGTTTGAGGGTTGCCATGACTTCCCTTTATTCTTACGACTATCTACAAATATATGATTTTCCATATTTATTGTTATGTCCCTAGACATTCGGATGGGCGCTAGTAGCATTGGTCATGGTGGTTATGAAGTGACTTAGTGTGAATGCACGATGGACATTTCGGGGTTAGGGCAGTCGAGTCTCATAAATAGGACTCAAGGCCCTATTGTGCACATTCCTTGTGTAGTCACCACTCTTGGACTCTTGGCTTGTAGGTTGACGCATCCGTACATTGGGATGGTGTGAGTTGGTGGTATGGGATACCAACTCGTGGGATGTGGTTGTGGCCCAGAGTGTTATTAGTTGCCAGACCCAGGGGTGAGTACGCTTGGCTCTATGGTTGGTAGTAGTCGAAAGAGAGAGTGTGGTCACAGCTCGACACACTCGATTGATTGAAAAGTGAGGTACAAAGTACAAAGTACAAAGTACAAGGTACAACCCTTAGACTTTAGGTTTGTGTAAGCGACTTAAAGTGTGTTTACACATAGATGTGTGTAATGTGCAATAAGTGACCAAATAGTGTAACATAAATACATAGATGAAAAATAATGTGACTTGGGGGAAAAGCCTCTCTTACGGAGAGTAAAAAGTGCCCCAGTGTTCTACGTGTGGATCATTGATACTCTTGTGTGAGCGTAGGCGTGAGTAAAACCCAACAAACCAAACCCCCTTGGAGTGATAAGCGATCAGCATAAAAGAATCATCCACCAAAGGTGATCAAATTTAAAGCATTGCAAAATACTTCAAATTTGTCGCGAGGAAGAGATCGGTGAAGATGTCTATCTTATTGTTGTTGGTACGATAGTAGACAAGGGTGATATCCCCTGCATGTAGCCTCTCTTTGACAAAGTCATAATGTATCTCAATGTGTTTTGTGCATGCATGAAACACTAGGTTCCATACCACTGCAATGGCACTCTCATTGTTAGTAAACAAAGGAAAAGGAGTAGGCTCCATGACAAATACGTCAAGATCAGCCAACAAATGTCTCAACCATACACATTCAACCGTTGTAGTGAAAGCTGCCTTGTATTTAGCTTCACAAGACGATGTGACAACAGTGGATTGTTTCTTGCCAAGCAAAGAAATGCAAGAAGAGCCAAGAAAGAAATAATTTCCAATTGTAGAGTGACGAGAATCAAAATCTCCAATCCAATTGGAATTACTGTAAGCATGTAACTGCAGCAGCCCCCCCTTGGCATAAAACAATCTAAGAGTCCTAGTGCCTTGCAAGTAATGGAAAACATGCTTCATACCTTTCCACGGTGACATGCGTGGGCTATGCATATATCTACTCAAGGCTGAAACTGCAAACTGAATATCTGGCCTTGTGTTGCATAAATTAATAAGGCATCTGATTGCGGGAGCATATGTATGTCAAATATATCACTACCATCATGCAAAGACAACTTAAGTCTAGTCTCCATTGGTGTGCTATTCTGTCTTACTGGCTTGCAATCCTGGAAGCCAAATCTCTCAAGGAGTTTACCAATATATCTGGACTGTGACAATCCAATGCCTCTAGTATCATGAATACATTGAATGCCCAAATAGTGATGCAAAGGCCCCAAATTTGACATATCAAAAGTTTGTTGCAAATTTTTCTTAAACACTGAAATTTGACCAACATGTGGTCTTGTGAGCAGGAGATCGTCCACATAAAGACAAATGACCAGCAAGGATCCCCCCTCTTTGCATACATAGAGAGTAGACTCTGATGGGCTGTTATGAACCCTTGGTTGAGTAGAAAGGCATCTATTTTGGCATACCAAGCTCGTGGAGCTTGTTTCAAACCATACAAAGCCTTCTTCGGCTTGCATACTAAGTGCTCGGATCCTTTAATTGCAAAACCAATGGGCTGTTGAACATACACTTCTTCTTAAAGTTCCCCATGT
This sequence comes from Lygodium microphyllum, assembly GCF_053477565.2. Taxonomy (NCBI): domain Eukaryota; kingdom Viridiplantae; phylum Streptophyta; class Polypodiopsida; order Schizaeales; family Lygodiaceae; genus Lygodium; species Lygodium microphyllum. Next base: position 137,639,500 of record NC_141142.1, on the reverse strand, counting down.
AAAGATTTAGTTTTAATGTCAAGCTAGTTTATAATCCAACCATAATGGGGAGCCAATGCGACCATACACTTGATAGTGGCCATACGAGATGTAGGAGCAAACGTCCCCTCATAATCATGTCTTTCTTTTGCGCATAGCCTTTTGCCACAAGTTTGGCCTTGTATTTGTCAATGGATCCATCCACCTTTCGTTTTAGCTTATAGACCCATTTAGTACCAATGGCTTTCTTTCCAATAGGCAGTGTAACTAAATCCCATGTTTGATTCTTCATGATAGAATCATATTCAGCTTGCATTGCTGCCATCAAATGCACACTCTATTGTTCATCCTCAAAAGAATTAGGCTCATCATCATCAAGTGTGTTTGCTGCCATAACAAGCTCCACAGCATTAGCATGATCATGCGGACGTGCTTTCCAAACGATTGTCTTGTAGATTTTACAAGTACCATCTAGGTATATGTCTAGCCTCTTGATTATGCACATGCTCTTAATGAACCTGATATTCAACATCTTGTTGAATATTTAGATCAGCAATAGGCTGAATTTCTACATTATTTAATGGAGCAGTTGGCTGAACATTTTGTTTAGTTCCAGCTGTATCATCAAAAGAAATAGGCAGTAGCCCTTCAAACACATCTTTTGCAGCCTTATATGTGTCATAACTAGCTAGAGATAATTCTGATATTTCATAAAAAATCACATCTCTACTGACAAAAACTTTCTTGGAAACAGGATCATACAATTTGTATCCTTTACTTTCACTACTCTACCCCACAAATATGCACTTGACAGCCTTATTGTCCATCTTTTCTCTCAATACTTTGGGAATATGAGCATATGCAAGACACCCAAAAGTACGAAAGTCACCAATTGAAGGTTTATGGCAGTTCCAAGCTTGAAAAGGCATTATGTTTTTCAATGCCTTAGTGAAGCACCTGTTCAAAACGTGACAAGCACACATAAATTGCCTCCATCCAAAATCCATGTTGCAAATTTTTAGCTTTTAGCATACATTTGGCCATCTGCACGAGTGACTGATTCTTACTTTCTACAACCCTGTTGTGGAGTATATGCAATAGTATATTGATGTACAATGCCTTTTTGTTTCAAAAAATTATTCAGCAAGGAAGACATATATTCCTCCACTCAGTCCGAAAGGAGAGTCATAATTTGGCAGCAATATTGATTTTCCACAAGTGCAGTAAAAGCCAAAAATGCATCATACAATTTTCACTTTTTAACCAATGAATAAACCCAAGAAAAACGTGTAAAGTCATCAATGAAGGTGATAAAGTAATTACATTCACCCAATGACTTTGTTTGCATGGGTCCACATACATCTGAATACACAATCTGCAACCTGGCTGTAGCTCTAAAAGCAACATCATGAGGGAAAGAAAATTGATGCATTTTTTCCAAAATGCATCTCTCACAAATGTGCTCACGAGGTCTCTTCAAGAGAGGTAAGCCTTCTAATATCTGAGTATGCTGCATAAGCTTCAAACTGCCATAATTCACATGTCTCATACGAGCATACCATAACTTTGCTTGTGACATAGCAAGAGTAAGAGTAGATGCCAAATAAACTTATTGATAAACCGAGTGAGCATCTAACTCATAAAGTCCATGACATAATGTGCCAGTGAGTACCGAAGTCAATAATTCCTTATCCTTGACCATGCATTTATCATCATCAAAAGTGACTTGCATTCCATATTTTGCTAAAGAAGAAATGCACAACAAATTCTTCTTTATCCTTGGCACATATAGAGCATCTTGCAAGCGGAGGGTAGAACCATGAATGGCTTTCAAAACAATCTCTCCAATACCTCTAACAAGATAAGATGCATTGTTGGCACATTGGATTGATTTGCCAGCAAATGCCAAGCTGTAATCAACTAAATTGTGTCCCACTTGACCACTATCACCTAAATGTGCTGAGAATTTTCAGATTTCAGCAAGCAACTTGCTGCCCAATACAGTAAGAGTGCTCAACAGCACTAAAAACCAAAAGCCCCAAAATTTGACCATCCAATGTGCGTAATTTATGTATCTTTGTGTCTTGAAATAGCCTTGAAACCACAATACATGTACCAATGTTTGCCAAAGATACAAAAGCCCCAAATTTGTGCACTAAAGCACTTGTTGAAGCAGAAATTGACCTTTCCTTGGAAAATCCCTTTGCTTTGGCTCTGAAATTCTGAATAAAATAATAAAATATAAGTGTGGTAGCTGATGATGTTGCAATCTAGGCCGGAAAGATGCTGAGGTGGCAGTTGACTGTAGACTGCAGAGACTGCATAGAAACGAGGGTGATGTGGCATGGCAAAGCAGCTGGCGGAGCTGATGCAGAACTAGCTAGCAGATTTAGGGGGCAAGACTGGAGCTGAGCTGGTTGGCGGAGCTCGTGCTAAGCTGGTGGAGGATTGAGTTGGCTGTGGCAGACTGTAGGGTAGTGGCTGAGTTGGCTTTGATATCACTTATTTGAGAAGATGGATAGCAGCTCAACTTGTGAGAGTGTGCACGACAATAGAGGGAGAGTGTGTGGTCATAGCTCGACACACTTGATTGATTGAAAAGTGAGGTACAAAGAACAAAATACAACCCTTAGACTATAGATTTGTGTAAGTGACTTAAAGTGCGTTCACATAGATGTGTGTATTGTGCGGTAAGTGACTAAACTGTGTAACATAAATAGACAGATGAAGAATAATGTGATTGGGGGAAAAAACCTCTCTTATAGAGAGTAAAAAGTGCGCCAATGTCCTACGTGTGGATCGGTGATACTCTTGTGTGAGCAAAACCCAAGAGGAAGCAAGGTATGTTTTTTTTTTCGTACTCATGCTCAGGTTTTGTATTGAGTCGATATTTGTGCGCAAGAATTTTTTTGGCGATTTTTGATGAGTGGAGTTCGAGGAGCGGCCATTTCAAGGCTATGGCAGACCATTCTCCGAAGATGAAATCTTGTAGCCTAGATAAGCATGAGAATGCTAATTGATAGCAAATTATGTTGATTTAACACTTAATTTAACAATTAGCATTTAATGCTAATGGCATGATTAATTTCATTGTTGATGTAACACCATTTGTACCCGTAGCCATGAGGACATTGTCTCTTCAATTTCAATCCAATTTCTTTAAAGAGGAGAAGAAGGAACATGATGAGATAAACATCGATTCATGGCTAGCGAAATGGATGACGTATTTTGATTTGTATCAGTTGGACTCTTATAAGAGCACATCAGGCAGATATAAATTATACTACAGGGAAAGGCATACGCTTGGTGGATGGGTCTACGCCCTAAGCTAATAACTTGGGTTGGTTTTCAATCCGTTTTTAGCAAAGGTTTCGTGACGGATGATCGAATTGAAATTTTTCGAAAATTATTTGAGCTTGATATGGAAAAGAAGAGCTTGGATGCTTACTCTCAAAATTTTAAAGATTTATTGCATAAAATGAAGGTCTTAGATGATCCTCAAGTGTTGCTTTACATGCAATATCTCTTTGGATTGTTGTCGGACTACCATAATGAGGTGCTCCATAATCCTCTTCACGTGCTCGAGGATGTCTATAGGTATGGGAAAAAAAAAAGACAACACTTTGGTTGCAAGTAGAAGCAGCCAGTTGACTAGGGGTTTCCATTGAGCTGCCCCAAACTTGAAGTAAAAAAAATCATCTATCTTGGCAGAAACTCGTTAGCCGAATTCACAATTTCATAAGAAAAAGGATGGCAAGTGTAATGTCACTCGTAGTGAGGATAACTTAAAGGGTTGTTGTTTTGCTTGCTATTAGGTGGTTGGGTCATTTTTGTGGTGATTGCATGTCTCCCCAAAACAAAAAGGTGAAGTCTACTTCCAAGATCTCAATAAATACTCTTGAGATTCTAGGTATTTCTTCTAAAATCATCTACCTTGGCAGCAACTTGTTAGGCGACTTCACAATTCCGTAAGAAAAAGGATGACAAGTGTAAGGTTCCCCGTAGTGAGCATCACTTAAAGGGTTGTTGTTTTGTCTACTATTAGGTGGTCGAATCATTTTTGTGGTGATTGCGTGTCTCTCGAGAACAAAAAGGTAAAGTCTACTTCCACGACCTCAATAAATACTCTTGAGGTTCTAGGTATTTCTTCTGAAATTTTATCGAAGAATATTTTGTTAATGCTAGCTATAGCAACAGTAGTCCCATTAATAAAATTGTTTTGGCTCGCATGATCTTTTAAAGGTCACATGATATATAAATGGCGAAGATGTTATAGTTTTATTTGATAATGGTTCTACTCATAACTTTATTTTTTTTCGCTCATGCAGAATTTACGACTCACAATGATACTCACTAACCGAGTTTATTATGTTCGATATGCGGAGATCCCTACGATGGATCGCTAGGATTGGATGGTGTCAGACTTGGATCTTTGATCCAACAATACCATCAGATTATGGATTTTCAACTTAGGAGCCTTGACCATGTGAATGTTATTCTTGGCATGCCATGTTTTTTTGAAAAAATTTCTCTTGGTATATTAATTATAAATTTCATGTACTTTCTTTCGAGCTTGATGGTCGATTCCATGTGATCAAGGGTTAATTACCCTCCGGATTACGGAAAATAATGTACATATAATTTCAACAATTAAGTTTACTTAATGTTTTTGTTATCCAATTGTTATACTTATATTTGTTTCGTTGAGAAAGTTCAATCATTTGATTATCAATATAATCCAATTTCTTTTAATAATAATCTTAATATGAGTTCAAACGTAATTGAGTATTTGGATCTGTTATTACATGAGTATGTTGATGTTTTTTTGTTTGAGCTACCTAATGAACTTCCACCGTTTCGTGGAACATTAGACCATAGGATTGAAACCTTGCCTATTAGTTATCTTGTCTCTTGGCAAGCTTATAGGTTTAGCTCGAAAGAGTAGGATAAGATAGCTAGGTAACTTTGGGACTATTTCGCTAAGGGTTATATTGAGCCGAGTAAATCCCCATGGGGCACATTTGTTCTTCTCACTAAAAAGAAGGATTGCTTGATGTGCTTTTGTGTTGATTACAAATGTCTCAATAAGACCATCAAGAATAAATATCCGTTGTTGAGAATGAATGATCTCATTGATTGCCTTTCTGGTATACGCTATTATACCAAAATCGATCTAAGGTCTAAATACCATTAGATATTGATAGCTTCGAAGGATGTTCCGAAAACTAGGTTTTGAGTACGGTATGAACATTATCAATTTTTGGTCATTCTTTTTGGATTGAGCAATGCTCACATAACTTTCCAGAATGATTTATTTCGTTCGTATCTTGAAAAGTGGATAGTTGTTTTTCTCGACTATATTCTTATTTATAGTGACTTGTTGGGGGAGCATACCAAACACTTGCATACCATCTTACGTCTCTTAAAACGAGAGCAATTGTTTACTAAACTATCCAAGTGCGAATTCTTTTGCATGGAGCTATTATATCTTAGTCATGCCATCTTGATTGGAAGGTATTACTTTTGCTCGATTTGCCTATTCTGAGAACCATAAGGTAGGTAAGATCTTTTTTAGGTTTTTTGAAATTTTTTGGAAATTCATTGAGGACAATGCTTATATTGTTGAAAACCCTTAATACGTTTGCTTAAGGATATCCAAAGCAAGAAGAAGTACGTTAGTCCACCCATTGTTTGGAGTAGTAAGCTTGATTAATATTTTCAGACATTGAAATGGCTTGTTACCATTGCACCAATATTGCAAATTATGGATTCGAAAAAACCTTTTAAGGCCCATAGGGATGTAAGCGATTAGCTTTAGGTTGTCCTTTATTAGGATGGCTGACCTAACACATTTGAGAGCCATAAACTTATTGATATCCAAATACGTTGTACTACCCAAGAGAAGAAACTATTGGCAGTTATCCATGCACTTAGAGTATAATGTCATTATTTGTATAGTAATCGGCTTATTATTTGGATGGATAACCACTCTTTGAAATCATAGTTACATGAAACATCTTGAAACGACACTCAAAAATAGACGAAATACTAGGGTCAAAATCTCCCATGGGGAGGCCTCTTTTTTATGGTATTCTTTTTATTTCTTTTTTTAAAAATGATTCACGCTTCTTTTCAGTTTTAGAATTTATAATTCATATTGTCTCACTCTCTTTCTTTTTAAATTTCACCTCAAAATCTCTATTCTCTTACACCTATTGTAGTGCTATCTTGGATATCATTCTAAAAGAAAAATTCTCTTTTTGACGAAGAAGAGATGGGAGTGGATGAAGCAAGCTATACATGCGTTTGTGGCGCTCTTGCGTCCCGCCTTGAAAAAATCCTATCTCTTCATGGGTGCTAATGTCCTTGTCGATTGCGATTCGTTTCTTTCAAAGGCTTTGGCGAAAGCGCACCATGGTGCCTTCCTCCAAGAGCTCATCAATTATAGTGATCAAAGGGGCAGTGCTTTTGCATCTACCATTTGTTAGAAGCGGGAATCGTCGGTGAAGCTCCTTTTTTTGTCCTTTTTTGGTAGAAGTCATTTGGCTACCAATTGCCCCACCTCCAAAGAGTGGCGTTAACACATTCTTGCATAGGTTTGAAAATCTTTTCTCTTTTTTCATTTAATTTTAGTTACAACTTTCAAGTTTTAAGCTTAAATTTACTTTCTCTTCACATGGTTTACGATTGTTCGTCGGGTGCATGTAAGAGGAATTGGTCCGTCTATTCCCTCGTGCACACTAAAATTCGTAATAAGCTTAGCACATGACAATTGGAGCGACTAATTTATTGTCGCTCCAATTTAGTATGTTACACAACATGCATGAGATGTTTATGGCAAGACAGGTATTGTATATCTAATTTTATACTTTTTAGTTCATAACTTTATTCATAGATTATGAAATATTTTTAGAGAAGTTTGATTTGTTTAATCTATGTTTTTCATACTTTAAATGTATATGTAAATGTGGATCCACTTAAGCTCTCCGCTAGCACAGTTAAAAGTGTGATTGGGGAGGTCGAGGAGATAGACCAGCGGGTCTTTCGCACTCGTGCACGCATACCCGTGTTGTTATTCACCCTCGCATTGGTAGCGATGGAGCTTCCACTTCGGCATGCACATCGGCTGCCCATGATGCTCGTGGGGACCTTAGATGCTACATGAGGCATGGGAGTAGCTCGAGAAGTACTCCTAGTTCGGCCCAGGAGGACATATCTATCACTTCCTCTCACATAGAGCTTAGAGAGCCCGAGTATGATGACGAGGGAAATGCCATTAGTGAGGGTGATTTTGTTGATGAGAGTGATGGCTCCTTAAGCGGCGACAAGGATGCTTTCACCTTCGATGCCAAGAGGGATATGAGCATCTAGAGTAATCATGTATCTTGATTTGGATTGAGCCATGGATGATGGCTTTTATCTCAATCCATTTTTATATACTTTTTGTGTGAGATTGCACATTCGGCTCATAATAAAGTTGTTGGTTTCATTATTCATGCTATACTGTTGAGTCTCGACTCTTGAGTCTTGTTTTAACTCTCTTTAACACTTACTTTTGACTTGAATCTCTAAGTTTATGTTTTAACTTTTAAGTCCAAACATTAAGCATAGATTTAAAATTATATGTAATTTTTCTTTCATCAGACGTAACATCGGATATAGGTCTAACATTTATTAGTCCGATTAGTACCGTACTAGCATCGGATTGTACTAATCAGCACCATCAAACATGACAACCCTGTAAGAGAGCTTGAATGCTCACAAGAGCGTGGCTTGATTAGGTAATGTAATTGATGCTCAAGCAATGACAACCCTTGGTTCATATGCAAGCCGGGATAGCCCATAGTTCTATGAAGTTTCTAGAAGATTCTAGAACATTCTCGAAGATACCTTCAGTGTGCCATATATCAGTATGCATGTCATGCCGTGTTGATGTACTCGTAATAGCATGTGGTTTTACCTTAAAGTCCCAAAGAACTCCGATTCAATGATGTCATGGGACTCAGAAGATCAGGAAGAAGACTCCACGAAATCAGTCCAAAACTCAATGGGCACGAGATGTGTTTCACCTCCCAGCCTTGCCTAGTTCATTGCTGGCCACACTCATCGTGATCCGATTGCCAGCCGTCAAACCTTGGTGAGTCCTACTATTCTTGGACTCTCTTTAATTCTAGGCTCCCCTAAACCCGGTTCGGGTGCCCAAGACCCCGGACGGTCATGCCTCGTGCATGTTTCCCTTAATTTACCTCATAAATATAACAAATGACTATTGGCAAGTGCTATAAATTCTCTTCAAGATATTGCGGTTCTTTCCAGATTACTAAGAAGATAAGTAGTGTATCCTATGATTTAGACTTACCTTTAGAAATCCGAGCTCACGCTATGTTCCATGTGAGTTGTTTGAAAGAAGGACTGAGATAAGGTGAGTAAATTGTGCTGATTGAAGAAGTCTCACGGCTTAAGGATACTACTCGTTATGTTCCATTTGAACCCGAATTGGTTCTTGACCTTAGGACTAAATGATTCCATCAGATTGTTTATCCGGAGTATATGGTCAAATTTTCCACCTGGAGGCGAAGGCTACTTGGGAGTCGGTATACTTATTGAAGAGTCCTTTCCTCACTTTGTCCATGAGAATATTGCTGAGGACAACAATCATTCATCTCCTTGGACATCTAGATGGGCACTAGTAGCATTGGGTACGAAGTGACTTAGTGCAAATGCACTAAGGATACTTCGGGGTTACGACAACTGAGTCCTATAAATAGGACTCAAGGCCCTATTATGCACATTCATTGTGTGATCACTACTCTTGGACTCTTGGCCAATTGGCTGATGCATCTGTATAGGGATGGTGTGGGTTGGTGGTATGGGATGCCAACCATTGGGATGTGGTTGTGGCTTGGAGTGTTGCTTGCTCCCATGTTTGAGGGTGAGCTTGTTTGGCTCTACAGTTGGGAGATGAGTTTGATGTCCAATCCCTTTTGTGTTGAGTTTGGCTTGCGTCATGTCTCATGTGCAAGTTGGCTCCTAAGGGGAGGTTTCACTTATGTTAGAGCGATTCACTCGTGATTGCTCTTCTTGCAAGAACAATGACATCAATGCATCAAATGTGACAAGAGAGGCACGGAGAATTATTTCATCAATATTTGCAAGGTGCTTCGTTATGTGCTTGACACGTGTAATGTATGCATCCATCGAATCACCCTTTGTCATGTGCTCCATCTCAAGCTCTTTGTGCAAATAGGCTACACGAGCCTCATTGCGCACTTGATACAACGAAGCAGGCTTATTTCAACCATCCTTGGCCATTGTGCACGATTGAATTTGCGGGATAACTTGTCTTTGGCATGAGAGTGCAATCAAAGCATGAGCTTGGGTATGACACCCATTCCATCTCAACTGATTTGTAGTGGGAGGTGGAGTAGGGAATGGAGCAGAAGATCCACTAGTTAAAATGGATGAGCCAGATGAATCTCTAGCGTTTTGTGTTGCCAGGCGTGCAGGCCTAACCATTGAACCGCATACATAACCGCAAAGTTGCTTGGCAACCAAGATATGCTTCATCATGTATGCCCACACGGGATAATTAGTGCCATCCAATTAATCGGAGTCCCCAAACATATTGAACAAATCATTTTGCCCTGCAATTCTTTCTGCAAATTCAATGGATCCTCCACACTGTATACTTTTCTGTGGATTGCCTGGGAAGAAGCCTTCTCATCCTTGCCTGTCTCACAATGTGGAGAATGAACTTATTCTATCTGACTGCAGTCCAGAATAGATCCAGGTGACAAGTCTGCCTGACCTGCCCAGTTGGCTGTCTTGTCTGACCACCAGTGCTGGGCATGTGCAGTGCCTTCACCAAATGTAATACCTGCCTGTCTGCCTATGCCTGCCAATGCCCGTCATGTGATGCCTGCCACAATGTAGCTGCCCTCTCTGGCGGCCACCTGTGCTACACACGTGTTCAATGCTTCAGCCCTCAGCACATCCAGTTGGACCTATGTGGATCTACCCCAGGTCCACCTGCCACATGTCGAAATTGTCATATGGCCCCTACTGTATCTGTGGCTTTCCTGAGCTGCAGGGTTCCATTCCAGAAGCACACAATGAACCTTTTGAGAGCTGCTCTAACATAAGTTTTGGTTCCAATCTTGTTGAATACTGTCAAGGCCCTTCTATTTAGTCCGCATAAGCTGAATAGCCATAACTGCATGGTACTAGTTTTCATTTGAATTGTCTAGGACGTGTTGAAACCATTTGTTTATCATTATTAGGTTTTTTTGCTCTCTAGACCTCAAGCTTGTAAGTTTTGCACCTTTTTGCCATAAGGAGAGAAAACTGCTGGAAAGCTTAGGTGAACCTGTCATGCCCTTCAATACACTTTTTTCAGTTGTTGGAAACTTGCATATACTGGGGTTACTAGAAACAGAAAAGTAAACAAAATAACTTTTTTCTTAGGAAAGTTTAGATTAGAAAGGCATGGCAATTTCTGCTTACAATTGCAATGTGGATTCTGGTACAGAGTACGAAGATGCAGCATTGAAAACTCAAAGCAGTCTCTCGTTTCTAAATTTTGGTCAAAATCTTGTATTCAGTGCTGCTCTGTCTACGGCAATGCTAATGTGTTCTCATGGTATTGTAAGCGGCACAATGACCATTGGTGATTTGGTGAGTGCTTTGCTTGCAATTTTTGCCCTAAGCAAAACTGTGACTTGATTAATTTAGGCCCAGTAAGCAAAAACATATTTCTGAATAGTTTCTACAATAACTCAATTCTAACTGATGTCGTACTCTCAAAACGGTTGAAATACAAGCATTGCTTTCATCACTTTCAGAAATCAAGGAGCAAAAAATCTGTTTGAAGTAATGGACATGTCAAGCATACATCCTGAGATTTCACGTAGTTTGTCAGAATGATTGGAAAATAAGTTTCAGATTTCTAAAACAGGCAATAAATTTTGAGAACACTGTGGCTTGGATTAGTTTTCTTTTGGCTTTATCCAGTTCAGACAATCGTGCAGGTTCTCATCCCACTCCAATTTTTTTCCTGTTTGTATAAATTACAACTTATCATACCAATGCAATGCCTGCCAACATCTAGTATTATTTAAGTCATACATTGGTGGCTTTCAACCTCTACAATGCAGACTAATGGATGTCCCTAAGAACCTGCTCCAAGAGCCTAAAGAACATAGTCAGCATTGCATTTGCTTTTGAGAGAGTGTGGTTAAATTATCATAGTACATTGTTACAGAGATTAAATTATCCACTATAAGCATTGTGTAAGTCTAAGATAACTTAAATAATGTTTACAGATTAATATTCTCATTTCTCCACTTTTCAGGTCATGGTGAATGGGCTACTTTTTCAGCTTTCTCTGCCTCTTAACTTTCTTGGTACAGTCTATAGAGAGACACGGCAAAGTCTAATTGACATGCACTCTCTCTTTTCGTTACTGGAGGTATGCCTTTTCATATTATTGTATATTGTAGATCTGTATTATGGGCGTTCTGTTGTTCACTGTTGCAACGTATGGTGAGAGGTTCTCCCACTAAAAGCTTTACGGTGTGGAACATTATAAACTGAGTCTGATACATATGCCATACAAAAGCAACACTTAGGGACCTAGGATATAAGTCATAGTATCATGTGGTTTAGGTTTAAATCAACTGTTTATTATTGTTGCAACAAAGGACAAAAAGGCACATGGGGTGTTAAAGCATGTTAATCTCAGAATATGTTAATCATGGTACCATGGAAGTAGGAGGTGTCTGAAGCTCTGAAGTGGCTTGGGAAATCCTGAAGTGTGTTATCCCAGGGGCAACAGCTTCCCTTGTTCAAAATGGTGCAAATGATGTTTTTTTTGGGTCTAAAGCTATCTTCCCATCTCCTGTAGAAGTTAGCAAGGAAAAATTGTGAGATACCCTATGCATCTCAATGCTGAGCTGGGGGTTGACATCACTCCTCTTGCCCAATCTATTGATGTGCCCAAAGAAGGGACATTCCTAGGTGTCTCTTCAAATGGATCTCTCGAAACCCACTCCCCAATGTCCCAGTATAGTCTCTGAAGAGGCCTTCTCTTGTAAGCCTAATATCTCCAGCCATCCATCATGTATGTCTCAGGGTTTGAGTCTAAATACAGAGTCTTATCACTATGCGATGAGTCAACGACACAACCCTAATCCTCTACTAGAGCATCTTTGAACTCCAACTGATTAAGATCCTTGTTCTAGAGTCTTCCATCCCTAAACAAACACTCTTCCACTAGAATAGCCACCACTGTGAGAAAAATGTCTCCTCTTGTAAAGAGCTCAATCTATGTTTGAGAAGTACGTGCGTCAATCCTCCATTCTAGGGCTACCATTTCCCTAATGCTCTCCATCATGTCTCTAGTCCCTCTCTAATGCCATGAAGCTTGTGTTGCTGTAACTGTGTTTGTGACTAAAGAAAGCCGAACTGATCCCTCTTGTATAGAAGCTACGTGGGAAGAGAATTCGCCTCAAGAAAAGCGTATACTCTCTCTAATGGTGTGGCCCCTCTCCATCGTAAGTTGCTAGTGGAATAGAAGAAGTTTCCTCATCTTCTCTATTATAGTGGCTGCATTAATCTAGTGAGATTATGTAGGTATTGATCTCCAAGCCCAGATAATCGCAGCAACAAATTTGATTTTGAAAGCCATTCCCAAGCCTTGGAGTGTAGATGTGCTGAAAAATTTAGTGAATGCTAGGCTGTCATGGTCCATTGGCAAGAATGATAGTCTCTAATCTCCATAGCAATAATTTCTTGTGTGACTCTCACTTGGAAGGCTAGTTGTCCATGCTCTGTGGACGGATGGATTCATTTGATCCATCTTGTCCAGTACGCCACATTTGATCATGTCCAACAATGTCCAAACTGAACTGTTCGACTATTTTAAAGTTCTTGTTTGTTACCATTTGAGTTACTTTGGGGTAGCTTTAGGTGTTTTTTAGGCTTCCTCTCCCACAACACATGTGCACATATCCCCAATATTTTTTTTCTTCGTGAAGAAGTCTAAATTAATGTATAGAAATATTTACATAGGCCTTTAGGCCAACCAAGTTCCAGCATCAAACACTCACGAAGCCAAAAGCCTATGAAAACACCATTCTACAGGAACAAAAGAAGAGGATTATGAAGTGGGCATAACAAGGGTGGAGGGAATAGAATCCTTTCTCTGCTGCGTGTCTGTCACTGTTCTGGCATCCATATTGCTGCGTGTACTGCTGCCAGACGTCTTCGGAAGTTACCTTGCTACATTTCGGGATTCGTCGGAGTGCAACACACTCTCTATTTCATTACCTTTGCATTGGTCCTAGAGACACAAGAGTTCTGGTGGCAATATTCATTCACTACTTAGTGTATTTGCTGCATAAGCATTGTATTATTCGGATGGATTCATTTATGATTCTCACTGTGTTCATGGTCTCTGAGTTACCCTAAACCCTAATTGTGTTTTGTTAAGTTTGTGCTTTGTCATACAATTGTATTTGTGTTTGTGTTTTAGGCTATTTCTTTACACAGTGCATCCCATTGCATCGATCTTCTCATGGAAGATATTGGGATACTTAATTGGGTGAAGAAGATTGTTGCAAATGCTTGGCTTATTATGAATTTCATCGCAAAGAAGGTGAAATTCTTGGCCATTCTATGCCTACAGTGATCAGAGTTAAAGAAGCCCTTCAAGTCCGATTTGCTGCCATGTGGTTGCTTCTTGTGCGGCTATTTGACGTGCAAAACGTGAAACTTTGTACTTTCCACGATCCATATTTAAATTGCGTATTTTATATGTTTGTGAGCAGATTTCCTATATGATTTTATATGTTTTCTTGAGGAAACATATGAAACAAGGTACTTTATTCATATTTTGCATTGAACATATTGTATAAATCGTACTTGACCACCTTGGTGCAAAGGTTAGGGCAAAGCATTGGGATAGATGCATGAACATGGCTGTGGTCTAATACAATAAATCAGATGATTTTGAAATTGAGATTTGCATGTATTAAACCTTGTTTGTAGAGTGCAACAATGTGGGACCAAATTGGCATGTCCAATGCCACTTAAGTCAATGGGATCGAGGACATCATGTATTCATATGGATTACAGTTATTAGAGTACAAATGGGCAGATGTATTGCGTATTTGGTCAAGGGTTGTGAGAGCAATTGAGGACACCATGTTAGAGACAAATTTGGGCTGATTCAAGAGGAAGGCACATAGGAATCACTCGCATTGAAAGAGTACTGGTTTATGAATGCAAGTCACCTGTGATTTGTGTAAGCTTTTAATAATGATAAAGAAAGAGTGTAAGGGGATGAACCTTTGGGGCCTATCTATGCAAGAGCATTCTTGCTCTCTGCTTAATGAGTTTATTCGTTGATTGATTTCATGTGTTCGAATTAGTTTATGTTCATTGGCCTTTAGATAGTTTATATAGGCGGATTTCATGGTTCTATTGCAAAAGAGTGTTGGACCAGAAAAGAAAGCTAATTTGTCAAAATGCTCTGAGTGACTTCCATCGACCCCCATAAGTATCCGTTATATGGAAGGTTTGAGTAGGAGGCTTGGAACAGCCTTGTTGATCACAAGTGTTTGGTGCACTAGCAGATGGCTTGAACCTTAGTTGATGAATCTGAGTTGTGCCTAGTTTAATTCTAAACTTCAGTTGAGTACAGAAGATTTTGTGTGCTGACTTTAAATTGGCGAGTGTTTGAGGGGTTCATGTGTTGACAGGTTAAACCAAACATTGTTGATAAATGGGATGCAAAGTCTCTGCAACTGATGGATGGTTCTATCAGCTTTGAGAACATAAAGTTTTGGTGAGTGTGAGATTCAAAACTGCTTTAAGTGCAATATCATAAATTGTTCCATTTCAGATGGCTTTGGCATTTAGATACCTATGCAGTCGTGTTTGCTCAAACTATTTTAGACATTTGCTGTAATTTCTATTGGGTATTGTATTGTGTGTGATTCTGCAGTAAATTCCCCATGTATGGTATTATTGGATTTAGGAGTAGAGATGGGGATTCATGGACAAAAAGTTTTAATCGTAGATTATACTATGAAGCGAGTCAAAGTGACAGCAGTTTGTATTGTATTATATAAGCTCAGATCTGAAACCTGGAGCTGCTGAGAATTGGTTTTGGCTGAATTAGAGGAATGCAAGAGTATAAATAGACATATGACTGCTGTCAGATGTGTTCAAACTGTTGTGCTTATCTACTATGATCTTTCCTAATGTATTTGACTCTAGCTTCTACTATGGTCTTCCATGCTAGATTTTTCTCTAACTTACCAATGTCCAATTGCAAACTGTCTTTAATTCTTTGCTAGTATGACATTTTGGGCTATGAAAGGCCAAATCGTTCTAGGAGACAAAAATAGATACATTGGACTATTATGTTTTCAAAGTAGAATAAATAAACCATAATCTAAGAGGAAAGATCTCATTAAGAAATGATGAATAACAAAAAAGATAAAAAACACTAGGGATCTAATACAATGAGGAAGTGATAAGAGGATCAATATCATACCTATACGGCTATCATGGCTGTATCTTACATGGATAAGCTGAAGTGTCGAGGTAGCACTAGTTGATGGTGTGCTAATATCTTCCGTATCCTTTGGTTATGCCTTTTCTTTCTTGGAGAGAGGTAAGAATTCTATGAACACACCTCGGATCAAAGTGTCCCAAGGCTAAAAAGCAAAATACAAAGCAGCCGTGTAAGGGACTTCCATATCAAGAAACCTGTAACAAAGAGAAGTCTATTATAAAGCTTGAATGAATAGCTAGTTGGGAGGTCTATAACGCTAGACCATTTGGGTTTAGAAAAGGAAATAAGTGCTAGAATCCCATGTCTTGAGAAAAGTACCTTTTCTCCCTCTCATAATCTCTTCATAGTCTTTGAACTGCCTTGTATTCCCTCCCATCTCCCACGGTGAGTATGCACAATCTCTGTTCAAATCTTGGAGAGAGTCTCTGTAGTAGATTTTTGTGACAATACCCTTGAGTGCATACCGTCTGTGAGAAATATGGGGTGATAGTCTTGCTCACAAGGTTCTCTAAAATGTGGCAAGCTTGATAGCTTTGGACATCCTCAGATCCATAAGTTGAGCCTTTGTCAATGACCCAAGCAAGCTTTCTCCATGTAGCAATCATAGGGTCTTTGGTGCTACATACAAACCTTTTCAAGCATCATAATTTTCCCATCTATTGCAACAATGGGAATCTTTCCAATACCTTTGATTGCGTACGAAGCATTATTTGCACATTCAAGTAATTCCCCCTTTTGTACATTTGCATGTGATACAAACAAGTCACAAAAGGATGTTATGTGCTTGGAGGCACCACTGTCAAAGTACCATGTATTGCTGTTTTCAGCTAGTGATAAGCCATGTGCATAAGAAGAATGATCATACAAACAACACACAACAAAAGCATAAGATTGACCATTGTCCAGATGTGCTAAATGTGTTATTGCATCCTTTGCACTTGTTCGATTTTCAGCAATAGTCATGCTTGATTGGAGCTTTTTTTCACTAGCAATCCTCTTTTTGCATTCCTCAATGACAAGCCCCCTTTTCCTGCAATATTTGCATCTTTTTTCTTAGCACTCTCATACTTCTTGCTTGAAGAGTTCGTAGAAGAAGCTAATTTACCTTGCTCTTTGAGTTTCATGGCTGCCATGACTTCCCTTTGTTCTTATGGATGGCTGCGAATGCTTGATTTTCCATACTTATGTTAGAGCAATGCACTTGTGATTGCTCTTCTTGCAATAATAATGGCACCAATGCATCGAACATGTATGCATCAGCATTTCCTTTTGCAAGCAAGTGAAGTGTAGTGGCGAAACCTTGATAAGATTGTAGAAACAAGAGAAGCATGAGGAATAATCTCATCAATATTCTCAAGCTACTCTGTTGTATCCTTTGTACATGTAACGTAGGCATCCACCGAATCATGCTTAGTCATGTGCTTCATTTCAAGCTGTTTGCGCAAGTAGGCAATGCGAGCTTCATTGCGCACCTGGTACAAGGAAGTAAGTTTATCCCAAGTATCCCTGGTCCTTGTGCACTACCGAATATGTGTGGAATAACGTGTCTCCTTCAAGGGAGTGCAATCAAAGCATGTATCTAGGTATCTCATCTATCCCATCTCAATTGATCAGTGGTGGGAGGTGCGACAAGGGCTAGAGCGAAAGATCCACTTGTGACAATGGATGAACTAGATGAACTTGTAGCATTTTTTGTAGCAGGGCTTGTAGGCTGAACCTTTGAACTAGATACATAGCCCTAAAGCTGCTTGGCAACTAAAATATGCTTTATCATGTATGCTCACATTGGATAATTAGTGCCATCCAATTTATCGGAGTCCCCAAACATGTTTATCAAATCATTTTGACTTGCCATTGGTTGATGCATGCAACTGATTTTTCACAATAGCTGTTGCAAAATGTGTACTATAGGTGTAGCAATATGAAAAGCAACGAAAAATGTTGGGTAGGGCAAGCGCAAAGAGGTTGGCCCTCGGGCTGAATCGTTTGGTAGGAACAAGGGAAAACAGGTTGGCTATTGGTGTGGGACTGCCAAGACGTGGGCTGTCTGTTGGGGCGGTGACAGTCAGTTTTGACCAGGTGATGCTGGTGCAGGCTGTTGGGACAGGCAGATGAAGGGTAGATGGCGGTTTGAATAGGGCAAACTAGTCAAGTTGATGCAGGTCCAGCAGTTGAATGCAATGCAGGCGATGAGCTGGCTGTTGACGGAGAGGCTGATGATAAAGAAGTTGGGAGCAATCCACATGCAGAGAGCAGCAATCCTTGAGGAGCAGCACAAGCTGAGTTCAAGACTCAACGGTGGCTGAGGTGGCGGTGGCTGATTAGAGGTATGGCTTTGATACCACTGTTAGGTTAGGATTCAGCAGCATGCATACACTCACCCACACTCACAATGAGAAAATGAACATCAAGAGAGAAGAGAGTGTTGGAATGTCACATCCAGTATGTGAGAATGATATTGAAAGTACAATCCCTAAGGTACTAAATACACACCCATTGACAAGTGTTCACTAAGGGAGGAAACCCTTCTCTAGCTAGAAGGTAAAAAGTGCCCGTGGATAAGGAGCATTCACACTAGAACTAAAGAGGAACATGACAAGTGTAACAACCTCTATTGAGAAAGTACACACACATATTGATGGTGGCTACCATTGCAAGAAGTAGTCCTTCATTCAAGGGGTACCACCTCCCTAATACTTCATATTATGGCTTTGGTCTCCATGATATCTTGAAGTCTCTGTCCCTGTATATGAGCCTGCAGCTCTAGAAAGGCAAACTACTCCCCCAATATAGAAGCTACCTGCGCAGTGTGAAGAGAACCTCCCCCAACATAGGAGGGTCCTCTTTCTAGTGGTGTGATCTCTCCTTGTCTTGAGTAGTTGGTCAAAGAAAAGTGGTTGCCTCAACTTCTCTCTAACATTGTCTCTTAGTCTTGAGTAGTTGGTTAAAAAGAAGTGGCTGCCTCAACTTCTCTTCAATTGTGCCTTGAGTGGGGGTGTGTACTGGTAGGCCGTGGGCATCGTGCTCTACATCTCTTAGTTGCTCTCTCTAAGGCGACTCCTTGTTGTGGAATTGTAAGTCGATGTGGAGTGTGCTCTAAAGTTTCAAATGTAGTTGGAACTCTAAGTAAGTCAGTAAGGGTGTATTGCTATGAAGTCGTTAGTTGCCCTCGTTGGGATTATAAAGGGTGATATCTATTCGGCAGAGCTTGAAGAGGAAGAGTCCAAGGCAATGCTGATTTGCAAAGTCCATCACCTGAAATAGTGGTTTGAATCCCTCTCCAAACATGCAATGGAAGCGCCCTCTAATCTTAACGAGTATACTGGGCACTTGCATATGTAGTGCTGTTTAGTCCTTGGATTAACTTGCTAGAGCTAGTAGATCTTGCTCTCTTAGGGAAGGGAACGTGCTTCATAGTGACTGATCTCTATTTGTAACTGGTGTGAGGGTGTGTGAACTTGATTAGTGGCACACTATATTCCGTATGACACATGCGTGTCCATGTATGTTAACCTGATAACAAAATCATCAGGGGATAAATATAGAAGATGCTTCCAATAAAAATCCATCTTCATCCATATATCCTTGGTAGGTGTCAACCAAATCTTGGTTATATATAGGTGAATAATGTCCATCTTGATGATCTTGTTGAGCTCCTATCAATTGAGCTCTTGGAAAGGGAATCCAAGCTGTACTGTAGAGGCAAAAGGTGATCACTATGTAGCCCATGTACCTACAACCTTGTATTTGTTTGAGTAGATCAACACTTAGTGTCACCGTATATTGCTAGCTATTTATATGACGCTAGAGTAAGTCTAGAGTATCTTTGTCTTGGAAGGCTCCAAAGTTTGTTAAATCTGTCTAGAAAAGGGCCTTAATCACAATAGGCACTGCTCCCATCTTTGCTTTGATGATCTTATGTGGCGCTGAGGGCTTACTTTTGATATTCTAGGGGATCATCATTACAAGGGGCCTCTTCATCTACTCCCATCATAAACTCTATTCTATTTGATAGTGAGTGCTGTATATGGATCTCCTTACATGGTATAGGCTCAATCCCCAAATAGGAGCTTCATGTAAGAGTGTGAGAGTAACCAATGTTTCAAAGAGCAAGAGCTTGATGTGTTGAAAAACTTCTTTAGAGGCTAGAGAGAGGTATTTTAATATATTCAACTTGCAAGAGAGAGGGAGGAGATGCTCTTGGTCTGATTCGCAGCCATTGGAGGACCTTCTTAGGCAGCCAAGGGCAGGCGATGACCAATCAATAGCAAGTGACAGTATCTACAGGTGTTGAGAGAGCGTAGCAACAGGAAACAATTGATTTTCTTCAGTTCTTTGCATCTATAGGTTGTTGAGACAGGGCAGCAGCAGTAAATGACAGATTTTCTTCAGTTCTTTGTGAATAAAGTTTGAAATTTCTCTCTCCTCAACATTGTCTCTCATTTCCCAACCTTTCTACAAGCTTGCTTCGAAATTACAGTAGCATTGAGATCACCAAAGATTGAAAAATTTCAGATTTCTCTGTTGGAAATTTTAATCTATAGCAGGAAAAATTAGGGTTTAGCAGTAGCCTCAAGAAGCATGCCGAAAAAAATCGGAAGCTCCAAGACTTCGATTCGATAGGGCTAAAGCTGTTTTTAGTCAAATTCAAGTGGAGGGACCAAGAAATCAATGAATTTGGGGTATTTTCCATCTCCATCAAAGTAGGTAAAGGCCAATTGACTGCCCAAATCAATTGCAAATCGGACTGAAGACTTGCTGGTCATTTCAGAAAACAAGGGGAGTTAGAATACCGAAAAAGGGATTGGGAGAATGCCATTGTACATCAACTTCTTTTTCAATTAAACTAAAAAAATACTGAAAGGGGAAGCAACTTTGGGGTCATGAGGGTGTTCAATGTTTAAGATAATAAGTTAATTTTACATTTCTCAGCTTTGTAGTAAATGTTGATACCATAACTAAGTTGTAATTAGGGAATTACCACCCATTGACGGAAGGAAGACTAGTTACACATAGAATGTCAAGACACCACATTGCACCTTTAGGGACCCAGAGCTCGCGAAACTCTACATGAGCCTAGCTTTGGCATTTTGCCAAATGCTTTGTGAAAATCCATAAAGCAATAATAGATCCACCTCCCATGTGCTCTACCCTCCTTGATGGTAGCTTAGAGTGGGAGGATGTGATGGAGTGTAGAATTCTGTCTCTTGAAGCTATCTACATGTCCAATGTTGGCGCATCTTTTTCCATTTGCTTAGCTCATGCTTTATTTTTGACCCATAAAGCTTGGGTAGCATGTAGCAAATGTTGATGGTCCTATAGGATCTCCAAGTTTTATGATTAGTTATATAGTATTTGAGCAATTGGTATAGAAGCGCTTCCAAATTGATTTTTCAAAGGGATGGGCTAGGAGCACTCATAACATGTTGCTTACATGTCAGGGGTGCTCTGCCACTAATCTATCATGGTCTTTTTCTTGATCATTCTGGAACGTGTCGATGGTGTTTGGGACCATAGCTATGTTGAAGGTGCATGAGGTGGATCTACTCTCTAGTGGTTTGAGATAGAGGATGTTGTCTAGGTGCCTAGTAGAAGGAGGGAGCATATGCATGCCATGCCTTTGGAGACATAAGGAGGGTAGGGGATTTGGGCTCGTGGAATGGCTTCCTAAGAATAGCTTATAAAGCTCATGCTCTAACTTGGCCAAGTAGGCCCTTTTCTTTCTTTGTACTAGGTGGCAAAAGATCATGTTTGCTTGGCCATATTTATTGTTCTATTGTGCTTCCTATTGTTGGAGGTGAGCATGAGATTCCTGATATTCCCGTTTTGGGACATTCTTGCTGGGGGGTGAGAGGAGGTTGGATGTGAAGGAAATACATGGTAGTTGAGGTATGGCATGTGAGGTTTGTGTTTTGAATTCCTCCAAAATATATATGGGTCCTTGCCTTGCAAGGCTCTATACAACTGGTTAGAGTAAGCACTTGCTATTTGTTTGTTAAAATGGTACTTGAAAGTATTGTTGAGGGTATCTCCATGGTGGGATCAAATCATGAGAGGGAAGCATTCAAGTAAGTAATCCACGATGCTCACTCCCACCATTTGTATAGGTCTTGTAGAGGGGTCTTGTCTTGGCAGTCTAGATATGTTATTGTGTGAAAAGCATGTAAGAGGATCCGATCCTAGCAATCTAGCTAGGCCATGAAGAATGGCTTGCATCTCGTGGGGCCAAGAGATGGTCTCTATAGTCTATTAACTTTATAGTGACCTATGATTTTCTATTGAGTTTCATCTCCTCCGATGCTAGCTCTCTATACATAGGATCTTTGCTCTTGATGAATGGTACATATCTCTGTGACTTGTGCATTAAAATCCCAAGCTAATAGAGCATCCTCTATGTTGAAGTAATGCACAATATCTTCATATAGTCATATGTAGGGTGATTTTTCCCATTGGGTAGCATATTGGACCTTGTGGGGGCCAAGTAGCATATAGCAATGTATATGTAACATGGGGATCTATGTGTATCCAGAGCCACATGAAAGGAGCCTTCTCATTTGTCCTCGTGATCCCTCTTGACCCTTTGGTCCCCCTTGTGATTGTGCTCAAGGATGGTTGGTTTTTCCATTTGTAACTTCTCACCTTTGATAGGTTGTTACCTAGGCTTTGGCAGGTTTATGTGTATAAACTGACATCCCCATATCTTAAGTTCTTTTGAAATAGGACTATAGGGAGTTAGGGAGGGAGGGAAAGTGGGGGAAAGGGAGAGCAAGAGAGAGAAAAAGAAAGAAATATTAATGTTTGGAAAATGCCAAAGTGGCCTATGGGACCTAAGCATATAGTACAATTGTAGGGATACATCAGAGAGTATAATCAAAGTTTGCTCGTGAAGTGAATCAAATGGAACGATCTATGTCTAGAGTAAAATGGAGTACTAAAAGAAAAAAGACTAGAAGTAAGAAGTAGATCTAGAAAATTAAAGATGATATGCTTTTTTCTTATCCCATGCATAGTTCCCAAGGGTTTCTCAAACTAGAGGTGTGAAATGGGTTTCATACGAGTTTTTTAAAACATTAGAAACGAGTTTCATTCGAGACGGAAAGAAAACTGTCATGGGACATTATACAGATAAAGTATGACTCGTCACTCATATAATGTTGTTTATCATAATTCATGACCCTATACCATGCAAATGGAGATTCAACACAACATCAACAAATACATGCATCTTGATCCACTATCCATGACAATATTAGCTTCAATTATAGAAGAAGTCATCAATATATACATGCATTATACACAATAACTCAATAAAAACTCTTGCAATCAATGTCAATGTGTTGAATGAATTCACGATAAATAGTGATTAGAAAAATTTGAACACATACCCAGGTATGCATGTCAATTTGTAGGGTTTTTTTGGAAATTTAAAATAGGTGTTTTATAGGTTTCTCAAATACCGAGGTATGGAACAAGTTTTCTAACCTTCTGAAATTGGTTTCTTGTCAACTATGATCCCATGATTGCCCTCATAGATGCTGCAAAAACTACTCCAGCATAAGGGGATTGAGGTATCTCTATGAGTGTCTCCTATGGCGGGCAATGATGGCTCATCCCTATCAGGGGATGTCTAGGTGCGCATTTGTCCAATAGCAGCCTGCATACCATGGGTCAGGTATGTATCCATATGTAATGGTTGGATAGTAAATCCATCCTCAGAGAGACGTAAGAAGTGGCTTCTGTAGATCTTCGTCTTTGGTCCTAGAGGGAGAGGTGGTTGGATCCAAGTTCTCCTCATCTCAACTCTTAGTAGACAATCTATAACTATAAATCACTTCAAACGGTGCTTTCTTTGTAGCTGTGTATGGTGTATTGTTATATGCAAACTGAAGTAAATGTAAATGTATATCCCATGCCTGTGGTTTAGAAATAGTGTAAGCACGTAAAAGATCTAAGATAGTACTGTTAGTGGCTTCTGTTTGACTATTAGTTTCAGGATGAAATGGAGATGAGAAATCAATCGTTGTTCTTAAGTTAGCAAACAAAGTAATCCGAAAATTGTTACAAAATCTAGAGTCACGGTGAGAAATAATAACTTTTGGTAATCCATGATTAGTAAAACCAGTTTTCAAAAAAAACTGAGCTGTCTGAGATGCTGTTAAAGTTTTCTTGCATGGAATAGCATTGCAACAACTACAAGAATTGAATCAACAACCAAAGAACCAATAACCCAATTTTCTCTCAAGCTAAATCAACTACTATTGTATAGGTAGATCCCTCAATGATTGAAGCAATGAAACCCTTTTTCCTATGGCCTAGAATAAACCAAGACTTAGCACTTAGTGTATAAGATCAAGGACCAACAATCTTTCATGATGCAGCATAGATAGCACAAAGGATAGAGACAATAACAACTATTGTAGTAACAATAAGACAATAGTAAGAGTCTTGAACCCCCATTGAATTTAGCTCAAATCAGCTGAGGGGGAGTTTAACACAATCTTGACTATAGTCAGAAGGTGGGAGTTGGTTAATGCCCAGCTGATGTAAGCTCATCCAAGTTGCCGTTTATGAGTACCGATATTCCCTCTCACCCATCATTGCTAACTATTTGGGAGGTCCATACTAATTTGGGATATCTATGGTACTGGAGCCTCCACAACCGTAGGTCCTCCCCATAACTCTGCTTTGACGATAGGGTCTGGAATGGAGGGCTTACTCTTGATGATGCGTGGTACATCATTGTCAATGGCCTCTCTATGCCATCATAATGGTCTCTCTTTGGCCGAGTCTGATCACAATGAGTGGGCTCACTTGTTTATGGTATAGGTTGCAACCCGAAAGCTTAGCTCCATATAGAAGAGCAGGTGTGACTAGAGTATCAAACGACCATACTCTGGCACAAGGTTTTTGGGGGGGGGAAGAGAGAGAGAGAGAGAGAGAGAGAGCTTTCATTGCAGATCTCATGTCTGCTATGGGCTTTGGTACCCGGATGTCCCGATTGATCTACACCATTAGTGCTGCGGCTTCTTCAAGAGTTATGCTCAATGGTGGGGTTACAGAGCCATTTGTCCTTGCACGCTCGGTCAGACAGGGTTGCCCTTTGAGTCCTCTCTTCTTTGCCCTGGCGACTCACCCGGTCCTTTCAATGTTATCCTCAATGGCGGCTTCTGCTCAGCTGGCAGGATTGTCTCTTCCTTTGGGGCAGCACTTCATTAGCCAATCTTTGGCTGATGACACCTTTATGATTTTGCGGGCGGACAGGGACAACATTCGAAAGGCATTAGATGTTTGGACGCTCTTTGGTCAGGCCTCTGGTCTTCGCATCAATGCCTTTAAGTCAGCCATTCTCAGTTGCACGGAGCCTGATTTACAGTCATTAGGCTGGCAGGGCCAGGTGGTTTCCCGTGGCTCCATTGTCAGGCATCTTGGATACCCGTTGGGGGTGGATGTACGGCCAAAGGACCTACTGGAGTGGATTTCACAAAAACTGGCGGCGAAGTTTATGTATTGGAAGTCGCAAGCGTGGCCATTCCATGTCCGCCTCAAAGTGGCTCAGGCAATTATGCTACCAATGCTAACGTATTTCCTGCCATTGCTGCCGTGGACGCCTACTACTTTGAAGGCTCTCACTCATCCCATTCGTTTCATGCTATGGAAGAAGGATTCACTGCAGGCAGGCATTTCGTGGATTTCATGGTCACATACATGTACCCCGAAACGCATGGGTGGTGGCGCTATTTTGGATGCAGAAACTCATATGCTGGCTCTTCGTTGGTCTCTTTTTCGTGCCATGTGTGTGGATCATCACCCGTGGACCATCATAGCCCGTTATTTTCTTGAGGACAGCGGGCTATGCCATGGTAACACACGGCTTCGGGCCTCCTGGTGGCATGTCCTTAATGCTGACTCTCGATTTTCCAGTCCCTCTTCCTCTTTGTTACTGCACTTGGTCGGCTCTTGGAAAGTGGTGCTCCAAAAGGCCCTTTGGCATCCAGTAGGGGACCGCTTGCAGACTAACTCCTTTCAGCTGGAATTGTTGGCAGTATCGAGATTACTTTCATGGGAAGACAAACATCAGCTCAGACCGAGATTTAACCGCATGGCCCGTTTAGGTGTGACTTCGATTGCAGATGCTACCCTTGCCACTCGCAATGTCCTCGCATCGTTTCGGACTGCTAGGAGACTTTTCAGGATCCCGCGCGGATACCGTGGTTTATGGGGAAAGCTTTTGTTGGAGCTTCAGGGTAGGCAACCCTTTCCTGCCCTGGCTGTGGATCGTCCTTGGCAGGAGTGGGACCTTGCAGGCCGGTTGAGTCTGGAAAAGGCCTCTACTAATCAGGTGTATCATCTTCTTATTCAAGATCACCAATGGCTGGGTGTGAAAGGTAATACTGTTTGGGGACTGCGGAAATCGCTGTCATGGTGGCAGGCAACGCTGATGGAGGGCTGGCTGAATAAGGCACCTTTCAAATGCAAGGTCTTTCTTTGGCGGGTAATGATTGGTGGTCTTCCTCTTGCCTCGGCCCTTTCCAAGCGTCGAATCTCGAATGGCAATTGTTTCTTTTGTATCACTACTGTGGAATCGGCCCGACATCGTTTTCTTTCTTGCCCGCTCGCCAAGAATATCTGGTTACTCTTGTCGCAAATCTGGCGCGCAGTGGTGGGGTCCTCACTAACTCCTTTTGATTGGGTTTTTGTGCGCCCAAAGTACCCCACACCGCCACAGTTACATATGAAGATCTTATTTCACTTTTTCAGATACTGGGGATGCTGGCACATTTGGACCATGCGTAATGCTTTTCTCTTTGATTCGGCCTCTAATGTACCGAGACATATTGCCAGGCTTAAAGGGCTCTTGCATTGGCAGCAAGATCTCATTCGGCACTCCGACTTGCTGGCTCTTGCATTGGCAGCTAGATCTCATTCGGCACTCCGACTTGCTCCCTCGGGAGGATTTGCATCCCTGGCATATGGCAATTGCCTCTGGGTCGTTGCCATGATTGGTGTAACCTTTTTAGTGCATTAGTACGGGGATTTCCCACACGTTGGCCTAGGGCCGTCGTGTCTCTTGTAATCATGTAATCATGTAATCTTGTAGCTTTTTTCGTAATTAATACAATTACCTTTTACGAGAGAGAGAGAGAGAGAGAGAGAGAGAGAGAGAGAGAGAGAGAGAGAGAGAGAGAGAGAGAGAGAGAGAGAGAGAGAGAGAGAGAGAGAGAGCGCGGAGAGTATCTTGGAGAGAGAATTGTGTGGTGAGAGAGAGAGATGACGGGCTGCTGCTCCCGCGCCGTGCCGCCCTGCCCTCGCTAGGTCTGGCGCGACCTGCGGGCGCGTTTTCCTGCGCCGCCGCCGCCTGCAAAACCCTACCTGTCGCCACCCCGCGTTTGCCTCACGCGCGTCGTCGCCCCTGTTCGCCAGGCGTTCGAGTTCGTCACCACCATCGCGGCCTGCGTCTCTGCCTCGTTCGACCAGCCACGCCTGCGCCCTGTGCTGCGGGCGTCATCCCTGGTGCCGTCGTCAGGCAGTCCTGCTCCTGGAGCCGGCGGGAGCAGTCGCCCTGCCCCTGGAGCTCGCATCCTCTGTTCTGGCCGCCCTGTCAACGCCCAGCTGCCCTCTCGCTGTTGCCCTATTCAGGATAGCATCCTCCTGACGCCCTGTTCCCGGACGCTGCCGACGGACCCCTAACCGACATCCCAGCCTGTCCCGTCCTGCTGTGGAGACCGCCCGGCCTGTGTTTCGCCTGTCTGCCCCTGCACGGAGACAGGTAAACCTCGGTTTTCATTAGCTCTTCTTGCTGAGTGCACCCCTGGACAGCGCCTCGGTACAGGAAAAAGGGAAAGCGAGAGAGACGGCAAAACAGAGGGTCAGTCCTCATTCGAGAGCAAATCATCATCTACGATGGCTGGTTTGGATCTGGACTTCATAGATCAAACAGTGGCAGCACTGGGCCCGGATTCTGATGCGGAGGAACCCGAGGATATGGTTCCATGCAATGAAGAGATGCCCCCTGGTCCTGACATCCAGCCTGCGGGGAAACGTACCAAGCATGCTTCGGAAGAGATAGGCGTTTCTCAGGATCGGTCCTATGCCCAGGTTGCTTCGGATTCGGTGGACTCTTAGGAAGTGGACTGGGAACACTTGCTGGAATTTGCAAACACTTTGCTGGGCGATTATGTTCAACATAATCAGGAAGCCTTTTCCGACTCTGCACCTGACGATGTGCTGGATGCCACCGTGGACCCAAAAACGGTCCTACGCTCCTTTTCGGTATTCTATGATCGCGCTGTGATACTTTTCTTCACTGGTCGAATCCCGTTGCTTTCCCGTATTCGCCAGTGGTTGCAACATCTGCTGCAAGGGGACTGTGTTGAAGAGATTTTTATTGGCTCCCGGGGTTTTTTTGAGGTCCTGTTGAAATCAGAGACGCACCGTGCTGCTCTCCTGTCGAAATTGCCTTTGTTTTTTGAACGCCGATTGGTTCATGTGGTTCCATGGCGTCCAATGGCAGACTTTCAGCGTCTGCTGCAACGTGAATGCCCGGTCTGGGTCGAGGTGGAAAACTGTCGGGCTGTTTATTGGCCGCTATTGAAGGATGCTATGGCCGCTGTGGGCACTGTTCTGGTCCCTCCCAGTCTCCGGGCTGTGAATCGCAACCGCTTGTGTATGCTTTGGGACACTGCAAGAAAAAGGCCTGCCTGGTTACGCCTCAATTGCCCTGGCATGCACCCTTTACACTTTCGATTGAAATGGGGCAATTTTGCAGGGCATTGCTTCTCCTGTGGACAATTGGGGCACTTTATGGCCGAGTGCCCGGAATAGCAACCCACTTCCCATAATGGCCATGCTGTGCCGCCCATGGAGGAGATGGTGTGTGATGCTCCATCACTGGATGCTACTCATCAGCCCCAAGCTTTGGCCAAAGGTAAACAACAGGTTGCGGGTCTGGATTCTAGCGCCAATAATTGGGTGGAAGTAGGTGCAAAAAAAGGCAACAGGGTTGTTGCGGCCATGCAGAACAATGTGCCTACTACATCTCAAGATTCCATGCGTACATACATGCGAAAGAAGGAAATGCAGTCGGCTGAGCGCTCGGCTCCTGCTATGGTTTCCTCTGGCCCCCGTTATCAGTCCGCCAGGAAAATGTCTTCGGATCGTTCTAAGGGTCCCTCTGCGAAGCTCGCATTTGATACCAGAGGTAATGTCATTACCCCGTGGGACCGTCGTTATCCCCGGTCCATCCCAAAGCCAGCAGATATGCCGTCTACTTCCAAATCTGGTCCGCAGAACTCTTTTGCAGTGTTGGCAGATTTCTTGGACGAGGGAGTCCTGGACATGCTCGCTGACAAAGTCCAATCGAGGCAAGCAGTGCCTCGCACCTGATTTTGCTTGGAGTATACATGAAAATCGCCACGTGGAATGTGCGTGGAATTTGTTCTCGCCACAAGCAACATGCTATGTGGACTGTGTTGCATGAAAATCAGTGGGATGTCCTGTGCGCTGTTGAGCACAAGAGTCACGATGAAGCCGGAAAAGTGGTAGATTGCCAGGGCTTTAGACTGTTTTATGCTGGGTCACAGGCCATGCATTATTCGGGTGTGCTCATGATTGTCCATGACAAATATCAGCCTGTTCTGATTAAAAATGATGTTCATGGCCGTTTTTTGGTGATTGAAATTATATTCGAAGGCGAAATCTTATGGCTACTTGGCCTCTATGCTCCGAATGATTCCATATCTCGTCGGGCGCTTTGGCAAACTTTGCAGGCCTCCTTGGCGCTTGGTAGACGGGGCTTCTTCATGGGGGATTTCAATATGTGTGTGGATTCCTCCCAGTCCACATCGGAGCATTCGGTGATGGATACGCCGGAAAGTCGTATGTGGCAGGCGTTGGCTCTTGACGTCCTCAAGCAAGATCTCTGGTCCTGGTTACACCCGTCCTCTACAGGGTTTACTTTCCACTCTGCCCAGTATGCAACAACATGGTCGAGATTGGATCGTATATATATCATGCAGAATGATGATTTTCTTCCTGAGCTGCTCGAAATAAAAGTATTGCAGCAATATGCCCTGTCGGACCATTTCCCTCTGCAGCTTGAGCTGCTTGCACAACCCATTGCCCCGTTCAAGCAATTTCTAGAGAGACTCCCTTTGCGTTTCAATTCGTCTTACCTGAAGCATGCCCTCTTTCAGGGCTATATGCAGCAATTGATCGACAGATTTCTCTTCGACTTCGCTTCTCAAGGCACTGCGTCCTTTGACCGATTGCTCGCTAATGTGCAGCGGGTTGCGCGGCAGTATGGGATCCACCATGCCTCTCTTTGTCGGCAGCGTCGCAAGGCAGCTGAGGACATGCTGGCTTTGGTTCGTTCTTTGCTGGGGGACACTCCGGATGATGCCTTTCTGCTCGCACTGGCCATGCGACTGGCGGATCTTATTAAAGAATTCCAATTGAAATCATATGAGCAGGCCAAACTGCAACATCTGACAGAGACGTTGCAAGATAATGCATGTCAAACCCATAAGTTCTTTCGAGCTCTTCACGCCTCTCATGCTAGAGAAAATATGACCAGACTTGAGGATGCAGAAGGTCACCTTATCATGGATCCGCAGACTATTGTGCAGATGTGCACGAATTATTTCCGTGACCTTCTCGGCACCACTTCTCCACCCTCAGATCAAATCACTCAGGCCCGTTCGGATTTTTATGACCTGGTCCGCAATCAGATACCGCAGGACATGCAAGCTATTATGGAGTCGGATATTGGTGAGGCAGAGGTTATGGACGTCTTGTTACATTTGCCCAAGGATAAAAGCCCGGGTTGGGATGGTCTCACCAATGAGTTCTTCGAAGCTTTTGCTACCCAACTGGCGAAACCATTGCAGGCCTTGTTTCAGCAGGTGTGGCAAACCGGGATCATGCCTTCCTCATGGAAAGAAGGCCTTATTAAACTGCTTCCAAAAGTTCCTTCGCCATCTACGTTGACACAGTGGCGCCCCATTTCTTTGATGGGTTCAATGTACAAAATCTTTTCCAAAATAATGGCGAATCGGCTTCATAAGCATCTCCCGGCCATTGTGCATCCTCTACAGTATGGTTTCATTAAGGGCCGAAATATTCTGCACAACGTATTGAATGCTCAACTAGCTATTGATTATGCAAGGCATTCTAACCAGGAGGTGGTACTGATTCAATTGGACCTGGAAAAGGCTTTCGACTATCTGGATTGGTCTTTCGTCGCTGAACTTATGTCGGCTATGGGCTTTGGTCCCTGGATGTCTCGTCTAATCTATACTGTTAGCGCTGCGGCATCTTCGCGAGTCATGCTGAACGGAGGTGTTACTGAGCCATTTGTACTTGCCCGCTCCGTCAGACAAGGATGCCCTTTGAGCCCGCTATTCTTTGCCCTCGCGACACATCCAGTTCTTTCCATGTTATCCCATATGGTAGCCTCTTCTCGGTTGGCCGGTCTGTCGCTTCCTTCAGGCCACCACTTCATTAGCCAATCCCTGGCGGATGATACTTTTATGATTTTGCGGGCGGACAAGGACAACCTCAAGCGCGCATTGGATGTTTGGGGCATCTTTGGGCAAGCCTCCGGCCTTCGCATCAATGCGCTCAAATCAGCCATTCTCAGCTGCACGGAGTCGGATTTACAGTCCTTAGACTGGCAGGGTCTGGTTGTTCCTCGTGGCTCCATTGTCAGGCACCTTGGGTATCCTTTGGGTGTCGACGTTCCACCAAAGCAGCTTCTGCAGTGGATTTCTCAGAAAATGGTGGCCAAGTTTATGTATTGGAAATCTCAAGCCTGGCCCTTCCATATTCGTCTCAAAGTGGCCCAGACAATTATGCTGCCAATGCTGACATATTTTTTGCCATTATTGCCCTGGACTACTACCACTCTCAATGCTCTTACTCAGTCTATTCGCTTCATGCTATGGAAGAAGGACTCATTGCATGCAGGTATCTCCTGGATTTCGTGGTCGCATGCCTGCACCCCTAAACGCATGGGTGGCGGAGCTATTTTAGATGCCCAAATTCACATGCAGGCACTCCGTTGGTCTCTCTTCCGCGCCATGTGTTCGGATCATCATCCATGGGTCGATATAGCCCGTTATCTCCTTGAGAGCCATGGGCTTCTACATGGCAATACCCAAATCCGGACTTCTTGGTGGCATGTTCTTAATGCTGATTCGAGGTTCTCCAGTTCCTCTTCGTCGCTGCTCAATCATTTGGTATTTTCCTGGAAACGGGTCCTTCTAAAGGCTCAGTGGCATCCAGCGGAGGATCGCTTTACTACGAATTCTTTTCAATTGGAATTATTGGCAGTCTTGCGTTTACTTGCATGGGAAGGCAAAAATGAGCTTAGACCACAATTCAACCGGATGGCTCGTTTGGGCTTGTCTTCGGTCGCGGATGCCACCCTTGCTAGTCGCAATGTGCTTATCTCATTTCGTACAGCCAGGAGGCTTTACAGGATTCCGCGGGGATATAGGCCTTTATGGGAACAGCTTTTGCGTATGCTCCAGAGCAGACAACCCTTTCCTGCCCTTGCTTCAGATCATCCCTGGCAGGATTGGGACCTACAAGGCCGGCTGCCTTTAAGCAAAGCTTCTGCTAATCAAGTTTATCATATTCTGATCAAAGATCAACAATGGTTACTTACCAAAGCCAATGCTTTATGGGGCCTACGAAAATCCCGGTCCTGGTGGAGGGCAACTGTGATGGAGGGCTGGTTGAACAAGACCCCCTTCAAATGTAAAGTATTTCTTTGGAGAGTGATGATTGGTGGTCTTCCGCTTGCGTCGGCTCTTTCCAAGCGACGAATTTCCAATGGCAACTGTTTCTTTTGCACCACTGCGGTGGAATCAGCCCGCCACAGATTTATTTCTTGCCCTGTCGCAAAAAAAATCTGGTTCTTTTTGTCGGCTGTTTGGCAAGGAGCGGTTGGAGTCACGCTGCGCCCCTTTGATTGGGTTTTCGGGCAGCCCAAATACACCACTCCTGCACAGCCACATATGAAGCTCATGTATCATTTTCTTCGATATTGGGGTTGTTGGCATAACTGGACAATTAGGAATGCTTTTCTTTTTGACTCCGCCTATAATGTTCAGCGACATATTGCGAGGCTTAAGGGCCTTTTGTATTGGCAGTTAGATCTTCTCCGGCATTCTGATTTGCTCTCTAGGGAGGACTTCCGTCCCTGGCTTATGGCTATTTCATCTGCCCCCTTGCCATAACTTTGTAACATGTAGCACTTAGCCCATCTTTACATGATGGCCTCGATTGGCGTCATGTATCTTGTAATCAAGTTATCTTGTACTTTTTTTCGTAATTAATACAATTACCTTTTACGAAAAAAAAAAAAGAGAGAGAGAGCGCCCGTTTTCGCGCTCTCTCTCTCTCTCTCTCTCTTTTCTCTCTTTTTTTTTCGCGCTCTCTCTCTCTCTCTCTCTCTCTGTGAGAGAGAGAGAGAGAGAGAGAGAGAGAGAGAGAGAGAGAGAGAGAGAGAGCGCGAAAAAAAGAGAGAGAGAGAGAGAGAGAGAGAGAGAGAGAGAGAGAGAGAGAGAGAGAGAGAGAGAGAGAGAGAGAGAGAGAGAGAGAGCGCGAAAACGGGCGCTTGCTTCAGACGCCTTTGCGGTGCCTTGCGCGCCGCCCTGCCCTGTCGCTCGTCGCTACCCCCTGCGCGCCGCCCTGCCTTGTCGCCCGTCGCCCCTGCCCCGTCGCCCTTCATCACCCCCTGCGTGACGTCCTCGACCTGTCTGTGTGCGGCGCTGCCCTGCCCTGCGATCTCCTCGCCGCCCTGCCTTGCCTGCCGCCTGGTCCCTTCCCTCAGGGCCGCGCAGGCTCGACTGGTCCTTGCGTAAAGTTTGGGATCTGCAATCTGACCCTGCGCAGGATAAACCTCACCTACCCTACCTCGCCCTCTGTCAGGACGTTCCGTCGCCCCCTGCCTGCTGCCCGCCCTGAGCCACCAAGGGCCAGCAGCCAGTCACCCCCCGGTTGTCACACAGAGCGCGCGCCAGCGTGAGCCAGCCACGGGAACGAGCCCGTTTCTGCCTGCGAAGAGGTAGAACGGCCGGTGCAGTCCTGCTTCGCGTGAGATTTTCGATCAGCCTTTGACCGGTATACGCAGCAATACACCATGGCCGGCTTGGACTTGGATTTTATAGACCAAACGGTGGCAGCGCTTGGTCCGGACTCTGACACCGAGGAACCCGATGATATGGTTCCATGCAATGAAGAGATGCCCACTGCTCCTGACTTTCAGCCTGCAGGCAAACGCACCAAGCACACTCCGGAGGCGTCAATGGATCATCAGGATCGTTCTTATGCGCAGGTTGCTTCGGACTCTGCAGACTCTCAGGATGTTGACTGGGAGCATTTGCTAGAGTTTGCAAACACTTTACTTGGTGATTATGTGCAACATAATCAGGAAGCCTTTTCTGAATCTGCACCGGAAGATGTTTTGGAAGCTACTGTTGACCCCAAATCTGTCTTGCGTTCCTTTTCAGTATTCTATGATCGCGCGGTGATACTCTTCTTCACTGGTAGAATCCCCCAGATTTCCCGTATTCGCCAGTGGCGGCACAGCCTGCTACAAGGGGAATGTGTGGAAGAGATTTTTGTGGGGCCCCGAGGGTTTTTTGAGGTGTTGTTAAAATCTAAGACGCACCGTGTTGCTCTTCTGTCTAAACTGCCTCTGTTTCTTGATCGCCGTTTGGTCCATGTTGTACCATGGCGCCCAATGGCCGATTTTCAGCGCCTGCTACAACGGGAGTGCCCTGTATGGGTTGAAGTGGAAAATTGCCCGGCTGTTTATTGGCCGCTGTTGAAGGAAGCCATGGCTGCAGTGGGCACGGTTCTGGTCCCGCCAAGTTTAAGGGAAGTGAATCGTAATCGCTTATGTATGTTATGGGACACTACCAGGAAAAGGCCCGCGTGGTTACGTCTCAATTGCTCTGGAATGCATTCCTTACACTTTCGTTTGAAATGGGGCACTTTTGTAGGACACTGCTTTTCCTGTGGCAAATTAGGGCACTTCATGGCCGAATGCCCAGAACAGCACCACCCTTCAGATGTGGGGCATGTAGCGCCCCCCATGGAAGATATGGTCTGTGATGTCCCATCGCAGGATGCTAGTCATCCACTCAAAGCGCTGGATAAAGGTAAACAACAGGTTTCGGTTTCGGCCTCCCATGGCTCCGACTGGGTTGAAGTCCGTGCAAAAAAAGGTAACAGGGTGATTGCTGGTATGGAGAATTCTGTGCCTTCTGCGCCACAAGATTCCATGCGTACTTATATGCGCAGGAAAGAAATGTTGCCGTCAGAGCACTTTCCTCCTGCGATGGCTTCCTCTGCCCCCCGTCCGCAGCCCCCTCGGAGAGGGTATTCGGATCGTCCAAAGGGTCCACCAGCTAAGCTGACTTTTGATACCCGAGGCAATGTCATTACCCCGTGGGATCGTCGTTATCCCCGCTCCATTCCCAAGCCAGCAGATCTGCCGTCTACCTCCAAATCTGGTCCGCAGAACTCTTTTGCCGTGTTGGCTGATTTCTTGGATGAGGGAGTCCTGGATATTCTCGCGGACAAGGTCAAAGCACGGCAAGCCGTGCCTCATACCTGATTTTCTTTTACAACAACCATGAAAGTAGCCACTTGGAATGTGCGAGGAATCTGTTCTCGCCATAAGCAACATGCCATGTGGACTGTTTTGCATGAGAATCAATGGGATGTCTTGTGTGCTGTTGAACACAAGAGTCACGGTGAAGCTGGAAAAGTTGAAGACTGTCATGGCTTTCGACTGTTCTATGCAGGGACACAGGCCATGCGTTATTCTGGTGTGCTCATGATTGTACACGAAAAATATCAACCTCTTCTTATTAAAAATGATGTGCATGGGCGCTTTGTGGTGATTGAAATTTTACTAGATGGAGAAATCTTATGGTTACTTGGTCTCTATGCACCCAATGATCCTTTATCGCGCCGGGAGCTTTGGCATACTTTGCAGACTTCTTTGTCACTTGGCAGACGGGGCCTCTTCATGGGCGATTTCAATATGTGTGTTGATTCTTCGCAGTCCACCTCGGAGCATTCGGTGATGGACGCGCCGGAAAGCCGTAGGTGGCATGAGTTGGCTCTTGCTGTTCTTAAGCAAGATCTCTGGTCCTGGCTGAACCCCTCTTCTACAGGGTTTACTTTCCATTCCGCTCAGTATGCAACAACTTGGTCGCGGCTGGACCGCATATACATCATGCAGAATGATGATTTCCTCCTTGAGATGCTTGAAATGAAAGTCTTGCAGCAATATGCATTGTCGGACCATTTTCCTCTGCAGCTTGAGATGCTCGCACACCCCATTGCACCTTTCAAGCGATTTCTCGACCGGCTCCCTTTGCGTTTTAACTCCTCTTATTTGAAGCATGCAATCTTTCAGAGTTATATGCAGCAATTGATTGATAGATTCTTACTGGACTTCCCTTCTCAGGGCACTGCCTCCTTTGAAAGATTGCTCGCTAATGTGCAGCGAGTTGCTCGCCAGTATGGAATCCATCATGCCTCTCTTTGTCGACAGCGTCGGCAAGCCGTCCAGGACTTGCTGGCTTTGGTCCGTTCTCTGCTGATGGATACTCCAGATGATGCGTTCTTACTAGCACTGGCAATGCGTGTGGCTCATCTTATTCAAGAATTCCAGTTGAAATCATATCAGCAGGCCAAATTGCAGCATCTGACGGAGACTCTGCAAGACAATGCGTGTCAGACTCATAAATTCTTTCGAGCCCTCCATGCCTCTCCTGCTCGAGAGAATCTGACTAGACTTCTGGATGCAGACGGGCATCTGGTCATTGATCCGCAGACTATTGTGCATATGTGCAGGGATTATTTCATTGATCTTCTTGGTTCCACTTCGCCACCTTCAGCTCAAACTACTCAGGCCCGTTCAGTCTTTTATGACCTGGTCCGTAATCAGGTTCCGCAAGACATGCAAGCCACTATGGAGTTAGATATTTGTGAGGCGGAGGTTGTAGATGTTTTGTTACACTTACCCAAGGATAAAAGCCCTGGTTGGGATGGTCTCACGAATGAGTTCTTTGAGGTTTTTGCTACCCAATTGGCGAAACCATTAACGGCTTTGTTTTAGCAGGTATGGGAAACGGGGATTATGCCTTCCTCATGGAAAGGACTTATTAAATTGCTTCCGAAGGTTCCTTCGCCGTCTATGTTGAAACATTGGCGCCCAATTTCTTTAATGGGGTCTATGTACAAATTTTTTTCCAAAGTAATGGCGAATCGGCTCCACAAGCATCTCCCTGCCATTGTGCATCCACTTCAATATGGGTTTATTAAGGGCCGAAACATTCTGCACAATGTGTTAAATGCGCAACTGGCGATTGATTATGCACGGCATTCTAATCAGGAGGTCGTACTGATTCAATTGGACCTGGAAAAGGCTTTCGACTATCTGGACTGGTCTTTTGTTGTAGAGCTTATGTCTACTATGGGCTTTGGTGATCGGATGTCGCGACTGATCTACATCATTAGTGCAGCGGCGTCTTCGCGAGTCATGTTGAATGGAGGCGTTACCGAGCCATTTGCCCTTGCCCGGTCTGTCAGACAGGGGTGTCCATTGAGCCCCCTCTTCTTTGCCCTTGCGACCCATCCGGTTCTTTCGCTGTTATCTCATATGTCCGCTTCCACTCAGTTGGCTGGATTGTCGCTTCCTTCTGGACAACATTTCATTAGTCAATCCTTGGCTGATGACAGTTTTATGATTCTACGGGCGGATAAGGATAACATTCGCAAAGCATTGGATGTTTGGGATCTCTTTGGTCAGGCTTCTGGCCTTCGCATCAATGCGCTGAAATCAGCCATTCTCAGCTGCACGGAGTCGGATTTGCAGTCATTGAATTGGCAGGGTATTGTTGTGCCTCGTGGTTCCATTTTCAGACATCTTGGCTACCCCTTGGGTGTTGATGTGCCACCAAAGCAGCTTCTTCAGTGGACTTCTCAGAAACTGGCAGCTAAGTTCCTGCATTGGAAGTCTCAGGCTTGGCCATTCCATGTTCGCCTCAAAGTAGCCCAGACAATTATGTTGCCGATGCTCACATATTTTTTGCCCTTGCTGCCCTGGACTACTACTACTCTGAATGCTCTGACTCAATTTATTCGTTTCATGTTATGGAAGAAAGATTCCTTGCATGCAGGCATTTCTTGGATTTCTTGGTCGCATGCGTGCACCCCTAAACACATGGGTGGAGGAGCTATTTTGGATGCCCAAACTCACATGCTGGCCCTCCGTTGGTCTCTTTTCCGTGCTATGTGCTCAGATCATCATCCCTGGGTCGTGATAGCCCATTATTTCCTTGAGGAGCAGGGGCTTCGGCATGGCAATACCCAAATCCAGAGTTCGTGGTGGCATGTCCTTAATGCCGATTCCCGATTCGCTTGTTCCTCTTCATCCCTGCTTACCCATTTGGTATGTTCCTGGAAACTGGTCCTCCGGAAGGCTCAGTGGCATCCAGCGGAGGATCGCTTGGTTGCTAATTCGTTTCAACTGGAATTGCTGGCAGTCTCGCGGATACTTTCATGGGAAGGTAAACAAGAGTTTCGACCACAATTCAACTGTATGGCACGTTTGGGCTTAACTTCAGTCGCGGATGCCACCCTTGCCAGTCGCAATGTGCTAATATCATTTCGTACAGCTAGGAGAATCTTCAGGATTCCTGGTGGATACAGGCATTTATGGGAACAGCTTCTGATGGTGCTCCAGAGCAGACAACCCTTTCCCGCCCTTGCTTCGGATCGTCCTTGGCAGGATTGGGACTTTGAAGGCCGGCTGAGTTTAGATAAAGCTTCTGCAAACCATGTCTATCATCTCCTGATTAAAGATCATCACTGGCTGGTCACTAAAGCTAATGCGCTATGGGGATTGCGTAAATCCCGGTCATGGTGGAGGGCAACTGTGATGGAAGGGTGGCTGAACAAGACACCCTTCAAATATAAGGTTTTTCTTTGGAGGGTGATGATTGGGGGTCTTCCGCTTGCTTCTGCTCTTTCCAAGCGACGAATATCCAATGGCAATTGTTTCTTTTGCACCATCAGTGTCGAATCTGCCCGTCACCGCTTTATTTCTTGCCCTATCGCTAAGAAAATATGGTCGTTCTTGTCAGCTGTTTGGAGAGCAGTGGTTGGTTTCTCGTTAAGGCCCTTTGATTGGGTCTTTGTGCAGCCCAAATACCCAACACCCGCACAGCCACACATGAAACTAGTGTTTCACTTTCTTCGCTATTGGGGCTGCTGGCACAACTGGACCATTCGGAATGCTTTTCTTTTTGATTCCGCCTCTAATGTTCAGCGGCATATTGTTCGGCTTAAGGGGCTCTTGTATTGGCAGATCGATCTTCTTCAGCATTCTGACTTACTTTCCCCGGAGGACTTGCATCCCTGGCATATGGCAATTTCCTCTATATCTTTGCCATGACCTTGTAACTCGTAGAACTAGAACTGTTTCACATAATGGCTTAGTGCCATCATGTATCTTGTAATCAAGTACACTTGTACTTTTTCTTCGTAATTAATACAATTACCCTTTACAAAAAAAAAAGGGAGAGAGAGAGAGCGGTTTGTCTCTTCCTTTGGGACAGCACTTCATTAGCCAATCTCTGGCTGATGATAGCTTTATGATTTTGCGGGCGGACAAGGACAACATTGGAAAGGCATTAGATGTTTGGACGCTCTTTGGTCATGCTTCTGGTCTTCGCATCAATGCCTTTAAATCAGCGATACTTAGTTGCACGGAGCTTGATTTACAGTCATTAGGCTGGAAGGGCCAGGTTGTTTCCCGTGGCTCCATTATCAGGCATCTTGGATACCCATTGGGGGTGGATGTTCGGCCAAAGGAACTACTTGAGTGGATTTCACAAAAACTGGGAGCGAAGTTTATGTATTGGAAGTCGCAAGCGTGGCCATTCCATGTCCGCCTCAAAGTGGCTCAGACAATTATGTTGCCAATGCTAACATATTTCTTGCCATTGCTGCCGTGGACTCCTACTACTTTGAAGGCTCTCACTCGCCCCATTCGTTTCATGTTATGGAAGAAGGATTCATTGCAAGCAGGTATTTCGTGGATTTCATGGTCACATACATGTACCCCTAAACGCATGGGTGGTGGAGCTATTTTGGATGTTGAAACTCATATGTTGGCTCTTCGTTGGTTTCTTTTTCACGCCATGTGTGTGGATCATCACCCGTAGACCATTATAGCCCGTTATTTCCTTGAGGACAGCGGGCTATGCCATGGTAATACACGACTTCGGGGTTCCTGGTGGCATGTCCTTAATGCAGGCTCTCGATTTTCCAGTCCCTCTTCCTCTTTGTTACTGCATTTGGTTGGCTCTTGGAAAGTGGTGCTCCAAAAGGCTCCTTGGCATGCAGTGGGGGACCGCTTGCATACTAACTCCTTTCAACTGGAATTGTTGGCAGTCTCGAGATTACTTTTATGGGAAGACAAACATCAGCTCAGACCAAGATTTAACCGCATGGCCCGTTTGGGTGTGACTTCGGTTGCGGATGCTACCCTTGCCACTCGCAATGTCCTCGCATCGTTTCGTATTGCCAGGAGACTTTTCAAGATCCCGCGCAGATACCGTGATTTATGGGAATAGCTTTTGTCAGTGCTTCGGGGTAGGCAACCCTTTCCTGCCCTGGTTGTGGATCGTCCTTGGCAGGACTGGGACCTTGCAGGCTGGTTGAGTCTGGAAAAGGCCTCTGCTAATCAGGTGTATCATCTTCTCATTTAAGATCATTGATGGCTGGGTCTGAAAGCTAATACTGTATGGGGATTGCGGAAATCGCAGTCATGGTGGAAGGTACCTGTGATGGAGGGCTGGTTGAATAAGACACCTTTCAAATGTAAGGTCTTTCTTTGGCGGGTAATGATTGGTGGTCTTCCTCTTGCCTCGGCCCTTTCCAAGCATAGAATCTTGAACGGCAATTGCTTCTTCTGTACCACTACTGTGGAATCGGCCCGGCATAGATTTCTTTCCTGCCCGCTCGCCAAGAATATCTGGTCACTCTTGTCACAAGTTTGGCGTGCAGTGGTGGGGTCCTCACTAACTCCTTTCGATTGGGTTTTTGTGCGCCCAAACTACCCCACACCGCCACAGTTACATGTGAAGATCTTGTTCCACTTTTTCAGATACTGGGGATGCTGGCACATTTGGACCACGCGGAATGCCTTTCTCTTTGATTCGGCCTCTAATGTACCGAGACACATTGCCCGGCTTAAAGGTCTCTTGCATTGGCAGATAGATCTCATTCGGCACTTGGACTTGCTCCCTCGGGAGGACTTGCTTCCCTGGCATATGGCAATTGCCTCTGGGTCTTTGCCATGATTTGTGTAACCTTTTTCGTGGATTGGTACTGGGATTTTACACACGTTGGCCTAGGGCCCTCATTTATTTTGTAATCATGTAATCATGTAAACTTGTACCTTTTTTTTGTAATTAATACAATTACCTTTTACGAAGAGAGAGAGAGAGAGAGAGAGAGAGAGAGAGAGAGAGAGAGAGAGAGAAGGCCAATATAGACAGCCTGCTTAATTGCAGAACTGACCGTTCGCAGATTCATGACCTGCGCAGAGAGCTTGAAAGCACATCGTGAGGGTTTTGTAGCACAAGTTGCACAAGTGCAGTCCTTTACAGTCTGACTGCATAACAGGTGCAATATACATGCAGGG
Organism: Lygodium microphyllum; assembly: GCF_053477565.2. Taxonomy (NCBI): domain Eukaryota; kingdom Viridiplantae; phylum Streptophyta; class Polypodiopsida; order Schizaeales; family Lygodiaceae; genus Lygodium; species Lygodium microphyllum. The sequence continues at coordinate 137,598,203 of NC_141142.1, read as the reverse complement.
CCTGGTTGAAGGGAGGAGACAGATTCTGTTTAGATTTGAAACAGCCAGTTAGGGTTGAGAACAAAGCTTGTAATAAGCATAAAGTTTAGTTATGGCGAATTTGCAGGTGTCAAATGGTATTGATATGGCTTTTCTTGACCAGCATACAGGGCATGGGGATGATAAAGATTTGGTGGAATCAGATGGTGACTCGTCGGCTGAAGATTCTGGGCAGTTGATGGATGGGTAAATGTCGTAATATGTCGGTTGATGAACTGGTTTTATGTGCCTCAAATTTACCTCGGCAAGATGTTCATGCTTCATGCTCATAGACTGACGGGTCTCTTCAGTTTATGCTGGCCACTGCAAACAATCTTATGTTGGATTATGCTCATGCCAATGAGGGTAAAGCGAGCTCTTTACCGGAGGGGATCATGTGGTTGCTGTCATGGGAGTTGACCTAGTCTTACAGCGATTGCTACTTTCCATGAGAGGGCAGCCATCTTTTACTTTACAGGAAGGACTCCTTTGATCACTAGGATTCATGCTTGGCTATAGTCCATGCTTGTCAGTGTTGAGGTGTCTCAAGTTGATGCATTAGGGCAAGTGCAGTCCCCTCTCGTTGAAGAGATTTATGATGGACCGAGGGGGTTTTTGGAGGTCCTTTTTCATTCCCCAAAAGTACGTGCTCACATTATGCAACGTATTCCTTTGTTCATGGATGGTCAGCTAGTACATATGGTCCCATATGGTGGAGGTTCAGGAGGTACTTAGGCAAGCATGCCTAATGTGGGTGGAAGTGGTTGATTTTCGTGCACATCTTTGGCGACTTCTTCCTTTGGTTTTGAGAACCCTGGGTGAGGTCTTGGTGGAGCCTCGGTTGGCCTCTCGCAATAGGGGCAGGGCCTATATGCTTTGGGATATAGGGAAACCTCACCCGACCAAAATTCGTTCTGAGGTTCCAGGGTTACAAATGTTGGTTTATGAACTGAAATGGGGCACATTTGCTGGTGATTGTTTTAGATGTGGCCAATTGGGCCATTTCATTTTAGAATGTGGTAGAAACCTTGAGGTATTGTAGTATTCTATGGATCTTGACATGGATATGCATGAGCGTCATCCCCAACAGTAGCTGGTTTAGCAGCCAAAAGCTAATCCTGTGCCGCTTGTCTAGCATGGACATGATGATGGAAAGAAGGATGTTTCCCAAGCTGGTATTGAGCGTGCATCGCTTTCGATTTGTCGGAATTTGCCTCCTTAGTAAGATTCTTGGGTCACTGTAGTTAGACGTAATGCTAGATAGGATTCTCGTTTGACTCGTGCCCACCCACCTCCCCACCCTATCACTCAGAATTTTCAACAAAGAGTTAAGGGGTTCTATATGAAACCGTAATCTTCACATGTTCCTGCAGTTGGTGCGGATGATAAAAGGGCTTCCGATTTTGCTTTGCGCTTTACTGCGTGTGGGAGGCTTGTGCCTCCTCGGGATATTTTTCGTTCTCAGCAACAATAGTTTCTTTATCGTTATTCCATTGCTAGTTTGTAGAGGGCAGATCTTGTAGATGTGATCCGAAGTGAGATGGAGAGATTTCAGGCAGCTAAAGCTATTGATGTTAAAGGGAAAGGGAATGTGGTGGATTAGTAGTTTTCTTGTTTGTGATTTATCATGAGAATTTCTTTATGGAATTTTAATATATTTCTTCGGCTAGTAAGCAGTATTGGTTGTGGAAAGTGTGTTAGCTGGATATTGGGATATTTTTTGTGCTGTGGAGCATAAACAACAAGCTTTGGCAAGATCTTCTTATGTATATAAGGATTATACAATTTTTTTTAGTGGCCACACTCCACATAAATCTAGAGTTATATCGGCCGTTAGATCTTCCCTGCAACCATCTTTGGTTTCTTGGGAGCCTTGCGGTAGATTTCTGATTTTGGAAATCGTATATGAGAGAGAGGTTTTGTGGCTAGTAGGCGTGTATGCTCCTTCTATTGCTCGGGATGTCGTTAGCTTTGGGATGACTTGCATTACCTTGCCATGGCTCATCAAGGCTTTGTTATGGGTGATTTTAATGTATGTGTATCTGTGGATCAGGCGACTTCCATGAGCGATGTGTATGTGTGGATTCTGAATTCTTGCAGCCCAATTTTGTAATTATTTCCAAGCTTGATGCCTAAATCATGAGAGTTATTCCCATGAAACTAGCAGGATCGCCAAAGTGTTATGGCCTATCAAGACCATAACAACAAATACAGGAAACACTATGCAAACACGAACTACATATTACATTCATCAACGCATAACTACTCCTGAAAACTATCACACAGTTGTCTGTCATCGCGACCACTCGTGATCAGATAACTTGAAATAGACATAGTAAATATTCAGGACTCAAATACAGAGTAATAGAACCAGATATGAGTGACCAAAATCTGGTGCTGTCTTTAAGAAGATAGCATTACTCATCACGCAAGATCTCAAAAGATACAATTTCGTGAACCTCAGGAAGTTGCCTGAATGTCAGGTAGAAACTTCATATGACATTTTAAGTCACTTTACATATGCTGGTTCTACATGTATACTAGTACTAAGGTATAAAAGTACTAATAGCAAGTGCAATTCGAGCCTCAACACTTGGCACAGCTTGGTGGATGACTGGGACAGTCAAGACTTGAACCCACAAGCATGTAGCTATCTAACAAAAGGCATAGAAACTAAGTATGATAATGAGTAACTCAGAGAACACAGTTATGCCTTGCTAGAGGCCTTGTACCCCTTAACAAGCCACACTGAGTAGTAGTGAATAGAGCCCCTCCAGGATATTCATAGCCCTCTGGTGCAGTTGCATAATTGGTTCTAAGAGTCAACAAAGTGCACTATAGCATATGACGATAAAAAAGAAGTACATCAAAGGCAATTAGTGAAAAGAACTAGGAGTGTAAAGAATGATGTCTTTGCAACTAGACATCTGACACACTGAACCATTAACAACATGATCCTCAATAGTTTCATGACCCATAGCATTAATTTTGGTTTTTTGACAGCGGTATTTCTAGATACATCACATCTCGTAGAGATTTATTTTGTGTTGGTGCAGCTCCAGTTGGCAAGTCTGTACAATGCACCGATATTGCATCATACCCTGTTAGAGGTATTGGGGAGATTGTGCTCATAGCCATTGATGGCTCTATTATCCATTTACAGGATGCTTTGTTTGTGTCAGGCATAAAGAAGAATCTGCTCTCTATTTCTTCTTTGGCACTTTGTGGATTGCAGGTCACATTTGATGATGACAGATGCATATTAAGAGATAAAGAACACATGACTTTGGTCTTGACTGGCACTTTATGTCATGGATTATATGAGTTGGATGCTCTTTCAGTTGATCAGTCAGTGTACTCGGCATCCACTCTTACTTCTGCTATCATTCAGGGAGAGTTATGGCATGCTTGGATGGGGCATGTGAACTTTGGTAGCTTGATGCTCTTACAACGTACACAAATGCTAGATGGATTACCTCTTTTGGAGAGACTTCTTGAGCACTTGTGCGAAGGATGTATTTTGGGAAAAATGCATCGCTTTTCGTTTCCACGTGATGTTGCTTTTAGAGCCACAGCCACGTTAGAGTTAGTGCATTCAGATGTATGTGGGTCTATGTAGACAAAGCGATTAGGAGGATGTTACTATTTTGTGACTTTTATTGATGACTTTACACGATTCTGCTGGGTCTATTCTTTGGTAAAAAAGTCAGAAGTGTATGATGCATTCTTGGCTTTTGTTGCAATTGTTGAAAATCAATCTAGCTGTAGGGGGGAATAGATGTCCTCTATGCTGAATTCCTTTTTGAAGCACAAGGGCATTGTACATCAGTTCACTACTACTTATACTCCACAGCAGAATGGGTTTGCAGAGAGGAAGAATTGGTCACTCATGGAGATGACCAGATGTATACTGAAAGCAAAGAGCTTGCCACACAATTTTTGGATGGAAGCCGTTATGTGTGCTTGCCATGTTTTAAATAGATGCCCCACTAAAACATTAAAGAAAATTACACCTTTTGAGGTTTGGAACAGCCGGAAACCTTTTGTTGGACACTTTCGTACCTTTGGGTGTCTTGCATATGTACACATTCCCTAGGTACTTAGGAAAAAGTTGGGTAACAAGGCTATCAAATGTAGTTTTGTGGGATATAGTAGTGAGAGTAAAGGCTACAGATTCTACGATCCTCTCTAAAAAGGTGTTTGTTAGTAGGAATGTACTATTTGATGAAAAATCAGAATTGTCCATTGCTAGTTTAGACACATATCAGGCTGCCTGTGATGTATTTGAAGGGCTGTTGCCCGTTACATTTGGTGATTCAGCTCGAGTTTCAGCAAGTGAACTCAATATTCAGCCAGCTACTCCATTGGAAAATGCGGAAAATCAGCCATTGGCTGATCTGAATATTCAGCAAAGTTTATGCATAGAGAGGAGGCAAGACAAATGCCTAGATGGTATTTACAGATTATGAAAGATAGTCATCTGGATGCACCCATGGCTGGTCGTACTAGAAGGCAAGCTCGTATGCATGATACTGCACATACCATGGAGTTTGTTTTGGCAACAAGCACACTTGATAATGAGGAGCTTGAATGTTTTGAGGATGCACAACAAAGTGTGCATGGGATGGCAACAATGCAAGCTGAATTGGATTCTATCACTAAGAATCAAACATGGGATTTAGTGCCTTTGCCCTTTGGGAAGAAAGCCATTGGAACAAAATGGGTCTACAAGATGAAACGGAATGCAGATGGATCGATTGATAAATATAAGGTAAGGCTTGTAGCTAAAGGCTATGCACAATTGAAAGGCATTGACTATGAGGAGACATTTGCTCCTACTTCCCGAATGACGACCATCAGGTCTATGGTTGCTTTGGCTGCTCATTATGGATGGACTGTGCATCAGTTGGATATAAAAATTAAATACATGGGGAACTTCATGAGGAAGTATATATACAGCAACCCATTGGTTTTGTAGCTGAAGGATCGAAACACTTGGTTTGCAAGCTGAAAAAGGCTTTATATGGTTTGAAAGAAGCTCCTAGAGCTTGGTATGCAAAGATAGATGCTTTTTTGTTTAGCCAAGGGTTCATAAACAGCTCATTTGAATCTACCCTTTATGTATGTAAAGAGGGGGGATCCATGCTGATCATTTGTCTATATGTTGATGATCTCTTGCTTACAAGGATACATGCTGATCAGATTTCAGCATTCAAACAAAATTTGCAGCAAACTTTTGACATGTTAGACTTGTGGTCTTTGCATTATTACTTGGGCATTGAGTTCATAGATGATGCTAGAGATATTGGTTTGTCACACTCAAGATACATTGGTAAACTTCTTGAGAAGTTTGGCTTACAGGATTGCAAGCCAGTATGTACACAAATGGAACTTGGAGTAAAGCTGTCATTACATGATGACAGTGATTTGTTTGATATACACACATATGCTCTAGCAGTTGGATGTCTTATTTACCAATGCAACACTAGGTGGGACATACAGTTTGCAATTTCAGCCCTGAGTAGATATATGCATGAGCCACGCATGTCACATTGGCAAGCTGTTAAGCGTGTCTTTCGTTACTTGTAGGGTACTAGATCTATTGGATTGCTTTATGCCAAGGGGGGACCGCTACAGTTACATGCTTACAGTGATTCTGATTGGGCTGGTGATTATGAATCATGTCACTCCACTAGTGGCAATTGTTTCTTTCTTGGCTCATCTTGTGTATCTTGGCTGAGCAAGAAACAATCCACTGTTGCCACATCGTCATGTGAAGCTGAAGACAAGGCAGCTTTCACTACCACAGTTGAATTCGTATAGGTTAGACGCTTGCTAGCTGATCTGGATGTATTTGTTACGGAGCCTACTCCTTTGTTCACTGATAGTCAGAGTGCCATTGCAGTGGCATGGAACCCAGTGTTTTATGCACGCACGAAACACATTGAGATACATTATTACTTTGTTAGAGAGAGGCTACATGTAGGTGATATCAGCCTTGTCTATTGTCCTATCACTAGTAATGTGGTAGACATCTTTACCAAAGCTCTTTCTCATGACAAATTTGAAGCATTTTACAATGCTTTAAATTTGATCTCCTTTGGTGGCTGATGATCCTTGTACTCTTGATCACTCTTCACTCCAGGGGGGTTTGTTGGGTTTTCTCACTTACGCCTCACTGACGCTTACGCTCACATAGCAGTGTCGATGATCACAAGGACACTGGGGCACTTTTTACTCTCGATTCGAGAGGTTTTTCCCTCCAGACTTATTGTCTTATTTTGTATATGCTTATGTCAGACACTTACGGGCACTTATCGTGTTTGGGTGTGAATACCCCCTACAACCCTAAGGTTTAAGGGTTGTACTTTGTACTTTCAGGTTACACTCTTTCAGTCTATTGAATTGGGTATCGTGCTTCACTCTCACATAGTCTATTGCACTCTGAGCTGAGCGTCCATCCTCTCTCCATCTCACAAAGTGTGGTGAATTCGCATTGGAAACCATTCTATCCTATCGCTCTCAATTGCCCTCTCTCTACGTATGCACTGAGCTTTGCCTCTATCACTGCTCCATACATCTTTGTCAATGTGTGCCCCCACGATGATGGTTCTATACTTATCTTGATCTAGGGGGACTCCAGACTTGTGGATAGGCATAATGTTATGCATAGAGAGACATAGAGAGAGAAAGAAAAGAAAGAAAGTTATATTAATGTCTACAAAAGGCCAAATCAGCATGTGAGACCAAAATGTTACATCAGAGGGAGAGCTAATACAACTGATGCTATCATCATCTCTCATTAGAGAAGAAAACAGAATTATGTCTAGGTCCACATGATAAATCAAAATGGAAAATGAAAAGTAGGGAAAACTAAAAAACTGAAAAGAGCATAGAGTATCTCCCTCTCAGTGTATGGAATCCTCCAAGACTTTGCAAGCTACCTCTCTCTGAGTCGTCGTGGTAATCTTCCTCTGTAACGAGCAATCGTGACCTGAATGTCTCGCATATGAGCATGCCTAGGTACCCTAGGGCATTGTGCTATGTGGAATGTTGTAGCTCTATCTATTGTGATGCCACTTGATGATGTCTCTTGATGGCACTTGTGAGTAGGAGATGTAGTGTCTAAGGTGGCAGTGGCCGAGGGGCTGGCTATACTGAAAAAGTCTGTAACTGCTCTTTGGAGGGGAGGACATGGTTGGGGTTGCCTCTGATCTTGTAACAATGCTGCTTTGCGTCATTGGAGCTCCAATAAGAAAAGGCCCATACATCTTTGGTCCTCATAGTCCATCACCTATCCTTGTGGTCAAAAGCCCTCCTTAAAGAGACAATGGTAGTTGTCTCGGATATCATAGTATATAGTGCATCTACAAGTGTAGTGTTTCCTCGTCTCTTGCTCCCATCCACAAAGTTGGCACATCCTCTCATTTGCTGCAACATGGCTCCATCGACCTGTCTCAATCATTAGCTGATCTGATGAGGTGCGTATCTGTCCAATAGCAACTCGAAGTCCATGAGAAAGTTGAGAATCCATATATCTCGGTCTCATTATGAAACCATCGTGGGAAAGCTGCAAGAAGTGACATTGGTATTGTGCCATCTTTGTGCCTAATGGGAAAGGGGGGCTTGGACCAAGTCCTCTCTGTCTCCACTTTAGTGATGTCTGCTCTCATCACTCTATTCAACTTTGAAGTGTTGAGACTCAAAATGGGACAATCAAGGCTGTAATTGAACAGTGGCAATCTGTCTATGTTCATGCCATACAAGTGCAGCCACGTGCTCATATGTGCATACCTATAGTGTCGATCTCCCTCTGCTACAAGTTGTCTTGAATTCTCCAAAGCTAGCCTAGGGTATCGGTCTTTAGCAAGCTGCCATATCCTCTCCAGGAAGGTGATATCTTGGAATAGTGCCTCCCCTACCATGGGTGCTGCACCCGACTCTACTCGGATGATCTCTTGTGGTAGTGAGGTTTTCACCCTTATCAAACGTGCTATCATCATGACCAACTGTCTCGCCATATGCTCCCAGCCATCACAATGTTGTGCTTTACGTCCGTTACAGTCCATGAGAGGTGCCCGTCTATTATGATAAAGGCTTAGGCCCCAAATGGCTCTTCCATAGAGTAGTGGGGGCATAACTAAAGTGTCAAACAGCCACAATTTGGTACGGGGCTTGTGGAACTGTGTGCACACTGTCACTGCAGAGTACCCAAAGCTACTTATGCACATGCAAGCCTAGCCTCTGAAGTCTCCTTCCGTGAAAATGCTGGCCCTTTGAAAGTGACCTCAAGGTATAGATATTGTCTAACCATTTTCAAAGACTGACCATCATACCTAAAGTGATGCTCTGAGCGTGTCACCCAAGCTACTAAGGTGTTAAAGGCCATAATTTTAGTCTTTCCAAGATTAACCTTGAAGCCTTTCTCTTCATAAAACACATGCAATGCATCCAGATGTCATTGTAGCCCCTCAGGTGAATTTGCGATGAGCACAATATGGTCTATGTATAACAAAAATGTATGAAGACCCTAGCCAAGCTGGCTCCCATACCACCCAGTCTTTGTGTGTAATCTGTGATCTCGTCAATGTACAATCCAAACAGCAAAGGAGAGAGCGGACTGGCTTGCTTTACACCAACCGTGCTAGACACTGAGTGTGTTGTGTGTCGAGGCACTTGTACTCTATCTATCACTGTCTCGTACAATGTATAAATACACCATTGCATATCTTCTGGAACCCCAATGGTTCGCCCAACGCAATGAAGGAAAAGTGAAGGAGACTTCCATCCCCAAAGCATCTATATCGAGTGTTCTTCTTCACAGGACCCTCTTCGCACTTTCGTGTCATTGAGATAAATCCTCCGATGTTCCTATTGCTCCAGTTTCTACTCCTACCAGGGATCCACCACCCTCCAAAACGGCAACCACACTAGCAAGAATTGAGGTAGTCATGATAGAGGGCCTGTGACTCTCTAGCGTATAGTCATCACTCCATGGGATCGCAATATCCAGGTTCAACCTCCCACCTTGTGGACACGCCTTCTTCCTTGCGGGTTGAACATCGGCAACCTTATCCCTTTGCAGTACTAGGAGACTTCTTTGAAGATGGTCTACTAGAGACATTGGTAGCAAAGATCTATACCTAGACCAGGAAGTCTTCTCAAAATTGTTGGCTCGTCTCTAGCTCTGGCACGCCTCTTGTATTGTTGTCCTTTTGTATTTGCCGACTCTATTGTATTTGGTTTATGCACATTGGCCCAAAGCCACCTTGCACCTTGTAACCCTGTAATCTTGTACTTTTTTTCACAACTAATATAATTACATATTACGAAAGAGAAAAGAGAGGGAGGGAGACATCTCTTGGATTGTTGTCCTATCTATTGTGTCTGGTTTATGCACATTGGCCCAAAGCCACCTTGCACCTTGTAACCTTGTAATCTTGTACTTTTTTTCATAACTGATATAATTACATATAACGAAAGAAAAAAGAGAGGGAGGGAGGGAGGAAATAAATAAAGATATATTAATGTCTGCAAGTGGCCAATGTGGCATACGAGACAAGAACTAATATATTTGTATCCAATGTCATCTTATTATGATAAAATTGAAGTGAGATAACATGAAATAAATGTATCCTAATATGAGGCTAAAGTCTACTAAAATAAAAAATGTCTCTAAAGTAGAAGACTATGTGTACATGATAGATGTCCAATCCATGTAGGCTCATCCACGTTCATATCTGAGTACTAACAATCTTTCTTCCCTTCCTCTACTAGCTTTCTAGAAGCAGCAAATGCCAATCTAGAGTATCTATGACATGGAAGCTCCCGTATCCTATGTAAGAATGTCATTGCTCTTAAGAGTGCCTCTACAACCAATGGGTGTTGCCCCTAGCTCCGCTTTGATGGTGGGGTGTGGTGTAGAGGCCTTTCTCTTGACTCTAGTACACTTATCACTAGTTCTCTTGTCTATATTCTGTGTGTGTTTGTGTGTGTGTGTGCACATGGACACATACACACACACAAATTATAAGTATCTCTCTCTACACACACATACACACATGTGCGCACGCATCACAAATATTCCAAAACTCAGTCTCCACAAATTTTTCAAATGCATGAAACTCCAAAATTCATTTTCTTTCCATTTTTGAAACTCACCTTCCCGAAACTTGTGAAACTTGTGGAAATTGTGCAAATCATGATATTATACCCTTCATTTTAGACTCTACTCCATTGTAGTCATTACCTTGGGATCCTTGTGAGAACTTTGTCCGATAGACATCTATTGTAGGGTGGTCAGGTATGAATCATCTGATGTGTTAAGTAGGCTGACTTTATACAGTACCAAATATATAGATAAATTTATTAGATAATATACAATGTTTCATGTCATTAGAAAATAGATAAGAGATAAACAGTCAACATATTCAATCTATACTTTCAACATGATTACCCATGATACAAAACTAACGATGAGTGACAAGTCAACTAATTTTAAAGATAGACCCAAGTCTGGAATAGAGGAGGTGCAGGTAAAGAGAGAGGTAGATGAAGTGAAGAGAGGAAAGAGGAGAGGAAGGGGAGTTGGTAAGGGAGAGGTAGACCAAGAGGAGATGGTAAGAGAGGTACAGGTAGAGGTAGTTCAAGAGGATGTGGAAGAGTAAGAAGGAGAGGAAGAACTTGAAGCTTGTGGTGATAGGTAAACGTGAGAAATTGAGGGATGAGAGACAAAAGGATAAACAGCCAGAAAATTGCCAAAAAATGGGCAGTAACACACTTTTTTGAAGATCCTATGGTTTAAAAAATAGACAATTTCTTTTTACCAGTACAGTCCATATGGCACCCGTCGGTATCATACATGTCCAACAGGACTGGACTGATCATTCTCTATGTAGATATCTATGGACGGAAGGCAGCTATCATCTATTGCACACTGCTGCCAGGTATAACAGATTGAGGAGTTTAGAGTACAACTAGCTATATCCTTGCATACATCTGCAGCCACCCTTTCTCCACACACCCAACCTACGTTGAGGGGGACTTCTACATCCTATAACTATGAAGACAATGAGTTGCATGAGATCTAGGCTTACTCTCGACTTTCAAGGACAGGTAGCATCAGCAGCATAACTGATAAGCAAGCACAAGTTGTCTTCCACTATTTAGCATGATAGAAACGTGCATATGTAAAGGAATTTGACTAGTTTTTTTGACTATATTTGATACATAAGTTCAAGGAGGCATGCAGAATGTTTCAACTCTCTTGTACTCATCGTTGATTTTTACACCAGAAGATTGAGCATATGAATGCATCAAGGCTCGAGCATTCGGTAGTCATGCACCTTTCCCATGCCCTAGAGAGATCTCGGCACCTTTATTCAATATCGACACACATGTTTAATCGAGTCTTGAGCCATGTGACAGTTTTCAACCACTTAGCCAGTGCCATATACCTACCTTGGAAGGCAAGATATCTGATGGAGCCAGGTAACTATTGGACTATCACATTGGTCACTCATTTGGTTCAGTTTGGCTCATGCATTCAGTGGCTGGATAGGAAGACATGGGCTGTAACCTGCAAGGCAGGGAGACATCCAGAGAGGACACTTCATGGTAGAACATATCCTTACATTTGAGGCCAGGAGGAGAAAGCACAGAGTCAGAATACACCACACCACATGTAGCGTACGTATGCTTCAGGTCTCTATATGCCCCTTTGGAGCCTCCCCTTTGTCACCTCCATGAACCACAACCATGATAGCCATCTGCCTTTACAGTTGAGATGGCACAAGACACCATATAAGGACTCAAACCTGCACATAGGGAGGCTTCCAGAGAGGATATTTAATGTTAGACCATGTCCTTACATTTGAGGCGGTTATCATGGAGGAAAACAACACAAGTTTGAAAGATCTATGAATTGTTATGTTTTGGCCATTACTGAGGACAGTCCTCAAATGATCCCATAATGTTTTTTACCATGTGAGTTCCTTCCCTTTAGTGTCAGCTTTTGCCATTACATGTTTACTTACTGGGATTGCGGTGAATCACGACTGACCCTTGAGTTTTACACTTGCAAGGAAAGTTGTTAGAGATTTGATCAAATTTGATGTTTTTTTGGCTGATTTGATTCTCCCAGTCGTATATCTACATGCTGATTGTCATTGAAGGTTTCAAGTTTCGCCCTTGGTTGGATCTGGAGAATGTCTTGTTGCAGTACATAAATCAATTGCCACAAGAATTGTGGCCTTTTTCTCCTATAGGCTTAGGCTTGTTTTGTATTCATAGTTTGAAACAAATCGTGATCAGTGTTTCATTAGTGCTGGCTGCACTCATTCAGAGACTTTTGTGCTATGTCAAAGAAACAGGTATGTTGAAGGAAGACAAATCTTGAATGGTACCTCATTCAAAGTGCCAGGTGGAAAGAGTGTGGCAATTGTGGGTACAAGTGGCAGTGGTGAGAGTTTCTTGTGTTGGAGTATCGTGGTTCTCAGTTTGTGACCAAACTTTGTCAGAGGTTGCATGTGCTTGTTATTTACATACTGTGTGTTATAAGTGCACTGACATAAATATCTAATGCATAAACCTGTTTAAATTCTATTGCTTTACCAACAAGTTTCGTGTAGAATATTTTGAAGGGGCCTTTAAGAGGATCTAAACTATTTATATTTTTCTAACATCTGACAAGAAGGATCTGGACTCTTTAGCTTCCCTTTCATTCCATGACCTCAATTTCACATGTTCAAGGTGGGAGAAGCGTTGAAAGCTTTTGAGTCATCTCAACTGCTTACTCTCACGTGATTGTAATATTGTGGATGTCACCTTTTTTTCTTACATAATTCTAAACTCTTTACTTTCTCTTTCATCTTACAAGAATGATGCCAACTTTTTAGCTCCTTTTTGCTATGAAGACCTCAGTTTCACTGCTCACAGTCATGTGATTGTGATTTGTGTGTGTGTTTGAGAGAGAGAGAGAGAGATTAACGTCTACAAAAGGCCAAGTTGGCCTATGAGACCAAAAGGTTACATACACAGAGAGAGAGAGAGAGAGAGAGAGAGAGAGAGAGAGAGAGAGAGAGAGAGAGTCGCGGAAGGCTATGGAGGAGCTCGATCTGAAGCCGCCTCGCCCCTGTACCTGTTCTGCTGCTATCTGCGCCGTCCTGCTCCGTGTGCCGTTTCCCTGACCACTCCCGCTGCCACGCTTGCAGCCGCCCGTCTGCTTTCGCTTGCCCTGCAGTCTGCAGTCCCGTCGCCCTCTGCTACCTCGGACGCCTGTCTGGCCGTCGCCTGATCCTGACGGCCCTCGCCTGTCCCGTTGCCTGCCTCGTCGCCTGCCCCGCCGCCTGCACTGTCGCCTGCGTCTGAAGCCCCGTGGGCTCTACGCCTGCATTTCGCCTGCACTTCGCCCTTTCACCCTGTGCGTTAGGGTTTCTGCTGACGCCTGGCCCCTGCCTTGCGCCCCCGACTGTCCCCCTCTGCCATCGACTGCCCGCCCTGTGCTCCACCCTCCTGCCCCTGCACTGTTAGGGTTGTGCCCTGCCGCGTGCCCTCTTAGGATAGGTCGCGACTGCGGAGGACAAGGTTGCGTTTCCCGCTCTCCACCGCGCGTCAGTCCTCCTTCGAGATCCAATCGTGATACAAGATGGCTGGTTTGGATCTGGATTTCATAGACCAAACGGTGGCAGCACTTGGCCCGGATTCTGATACTGAGGAACCTGAGGATATGGTTCCGTGCACCGAAGAGGTGCCCCCTGGTCCTGACATCCAGCCTGTGGGTAAACATACCAAGCATACTTCGGAAGAGATAGTTGTTCATCAGGAATCGTTCCTATGCTCAGGTTGCTTTGGATTCTGTGGACTCTCAGGATGTTGACTGGGAGCATTTGCTGGAATTTGCCAACACTCTGCTTGGCGATTATGTTCAACATAATCAGGAAGTCTTTTCTGACTTTGCACCTGACGATGTTCTGGAAGCCACTGTGGACCCAAAAACTGTCCTACGCTCCTTTTCGGTGTTTTATGATCGCGCTGTGATACTCTTCTTCACTGGTTGAATCCCATTGCTTTCCCGTATTCGCCAGTGGCTGCACAATCTGCTACAAGGGGAATGTGTTGAAGAGATTTTTGTTGGGCCCTGAGGTTTTTTTGAGGTCCTGATGAAATTTGAGACGCACCGTGCTGCTCTCCTCTCTAAACTGCCTTAGTTTTTTGATCGCCGGTTGGTTCATGTTGTTCCATGGCGCCCAATGGTAGATTTTCAGCGTCTGCTGCAATGTGAATGCCCTGTGTGGGTAGAAGTGGAAAATTGTCCAGCTGTTTATTGGCCACTATTGAAGGATGCTATGGCCGCTGTGGGCACTGTTCTGGTCCCTCCAAGTCTAAGGGCTGTGAATCGCAACCGGTTGTGTATGTTATGGGACACTGCAAAGAAAAGGCCTGCTTGGTTACGTCTCAATTGCTCTGGCATGCATCCGTTACACTTTCGTTTGAAATGGGGCAATTTTGCAGGACATTGCTTTTCCTGTGGACAATTGGCGCATTTTATGGCCCAACGCCCGGAGCAGCAACACACTTCAGATGTTGGCCATGTTGCGCCGCCCATGGAAGATATGGTGTGTGATGCTCCGTCGCTGGATACTATCCACCCGCCTAAAGTTCTGGACAAAGGTAAACATTAGGTTTCGGGTCTGGATTCCAATGCCACTGATTGGGTTGAAGTACGTGCAAAAAAAGGCAACAGGGTTGTTGCTGGCATGGAGAATACTGTGCCTACTACCTCATAAGATTCCATGCGTACCTATATGCGCAGGAAGGAAATGTTGTCTTCAGAACGCTCTGCTCCTGCTATGGTTTCCTTTGCCCCCCGTCCTCAGCCCGCCAGGAAAATGTATTCGGATCGTCCAAAGGGTCCACCTGCTAAGCTGGCTTTTGATACCAAAGGCAACGTCATTACCCTGTGGGATTGTCGTTATCCCCGTTCCATCCCCAAGCTAGCAGATATGCTGTCTACCTCCAAATCTGGTCCTCAGAACTCTTATGCTGTGTTGGCGGATTTCTTGGACGAGGGAGTCCTGGACATTCTCGCAGAAAAAGTCAAATCGAGGCAAGCTGTGCCTCGTATCTGATTTTGTTTTGAATACATATGAAAATAGCCACGTGGAATGTGCGAGGAATTTGTTCTCGACACAAGCAACATGCCATGTGGACTGTATTGTATGAGAATCAGTGGGATGTCCTGTGTGCTGTTGAGCACAAGAGTCACGGAGAAGCCGGAAAAGATGTGGATTGCCATGGCTTTCGTTTGTTCTATGCAGGGACACAGGCCATGCATTATTCGGGTGTGCTCATGATTGTACATGACAAATATCAGCCTGTTCTTATTAAAAATGATGTACATGGCCGCTTTTTGGTGATTGAAATTTTATTCGAAGGGGAGATCTTATGGTTACTTGGCCTCTATGCTCCGAATGATCCGTTATCTCGTCGGGAGCTTTGGCAGACTTTGCAGACCTCCTTGTCACTTGGCAGACGGGGATTCTTGATGGGGGATTTCAATATGTGTTGATTCTTCCCAGTCCACATCGGAGCATTCGGTAATGGATGCGCCGGAAAGTCGTATGTGGCATGAGTTGGCTCTTGCTGTTCGTAAGCAAGATCTCTTGTCCTGGCTACACCCATCTTCTACAAGGTTTATTTTCCATTTTGCCCAGTATGCAACAACATGGTCGCGGTTGGACCGCATATACATCATGCAGAATGATGATTTTCTTTCCAAGATGCTCGAAATAAAAGTGTTGCAGCAATATGCCTTGTCGGACCATTTCCCTCTGCAGCTTGAGCTGCTTGCACAACCCATTGCACCTTTCAAGCAATTTCTGGAGAGACTCCGTTTGCGTTTCAACTCGTCTTACTTGAAGCATGCAATCTTTCAGGGCTATATGCAGCAATTGATTGATAGATTCTTCTTGGACTTCTCCTCTTAGGGCACTGCTTCATCTAAAAGATTGCTCTCTAATGTGCAGCGGGTTGCTTGGCAGTATGGGATCTATCATGCCTCTCTTTGTCGGTGGCGTCGACAAGCAGCGGAGGACCTGCTGGCTTTGGTTCGTTCTCTGCTAGTGGATACTCCGGATGATGCATTTCTGCTAGCACTGGCAATGTGGGTGGTTGATCTTATTAAAGAGTTTCAGTTGAAATCGTATCAGTAGGCCAAATTGCAACATCTGACGGAGACTTTGCAAGATAGTGCGTGTCAGACCCATAAGTTCTTTCGAGCTCTCCATGCCTCTCCTGCTCGAGAGAATATGACCAGACTTGGGGATGCAGAAGGCCACCTTATCATGTATCCGCAGACTATTGTGCATATGTGCAGGAATTATTTCTGCGACCTTCTTGGTTCCACTTCTCCACCTTTAGCCCAAATTACTTAGGCCCGTTCGGTTTTTTATGACCTGGTTCGCAATCAGGTTCCGCAGGACATGCAAGCTACTATGGAGTCAGATATTTGTGAGGCAGAGGTTATGGACGTTTTGTTACACTTGCCCAAGGATAAAAGTCCGGGTTGGGATGGTCTCACCAATGAGTTCTTTGAGGCTTTTGCTACCCAACTGGCGAAACCATTGAAGGCTTTGTTTCAGCAGGTGTGGGAAACGGGGATCATGCTTTCCTCATGGAAAGGACTTATTAAACTGCTTCCAAAGGTTCCTTCGCCGTCTACGTTGAAACAGTGGCGCCCAATTTCTTTGATGGGTTCTATGTACAAAATCTTTTCCAAAGTAATTGCGAATCGGCTCCATAAGCATCTCCCTGCCATTGTGCACCCTCTCCAGTATGGTTTCATTAAGGGCCGAAACATTCTGCACAATGTATTAAATACACAACTGGCAATTGATTATGCAAGGCATTCTAATTAGGAGGTCGTACTGATTCAACTGGACCTGGAAAAGGCTTTTGACTATCTGGACTGGTCTTCCGTTGCTGAACTTATGTCTGCTATGGGCTTTGGTGCTCGGATGTCTCGTCTAATCTACACCATCAGCGCTGCGGCGTTTTCGCAAGTCATGCTGAATGGAGGTGTTACTGAGCCATTTGTCCTTGCCCGCTCTGTTAGACAGGGGTGCCCTTTGAGCCCTCTCTTCTTTGCCCTTGCGACGTATCCAGTTCTTTCGATGTTATCTCATATGGCAGCTTCTACTCAGTTGGCCGGATTGTCGCTTCCTACTGGACAGCAATTCATTAGTCAATCCCTGGCTGATGATAGCTTTATGATTCTGCGTGCGGACAAGGATAACCTTCGAAAAGCATTGGATGTTTGGGGTCTCTTTGGTCAGGCGTCCGGCCTTCGCATCAATGCGTTCAAATCAGCCATTCTCAGCTGCACGGAGTCGGATCTGTAGTCCTTGGACTGGCAGGGTATGGTTGTTCCTCGTGGCTCCATTGTCAGGCATCTTGGGTACCCTTTGGGTGTTGATGTTCCCCCAAAGCAGCTTCTGCAGTGGATTTCTCAGAAAATGGTGGCTAAGTTTCTGTATTGGAAGTCTCAGGCCTGGCCCTTCCATGGTCGCCTCAAAGTAGCCCAGACAATTATGTTGCCAATGCTCACATATTTCTTGCCATTGCTGCCCTGGACTACTACGACTCTGAATGCTCTTACTCAATCTATTCGTTTCATGCTATGGAAGGACTCATTGCATGCAAGTATTTCCTGGATTTCTTGGTTGCATGCGTGCACCCCCAAACGCATGGGTGGAGGAGCTATTTTAGATGCCCAGACTCACACGCTGGCACTCCGTTGGTCTCTTTTCCGCGCCATGTGCTCGGATCATCATCCGTGGGTCGTTATAGCCCGTTATTTCCTTGAGGACTATGGGCTTCTGCATGGCAATACCCAAATTCGGAGTTCTTGGTGGCATGTTCTTAATGCTGATTCGCGGTTCTCCAGTTCTTCTTCATTGCTGCTTACTCATTTGGTATGTTCCTTGAAACTGGTCCTCGAGAAGGCTCAGTGGCATCCAGCGGAGGATCGCTTAGCTACTAACTCTTTTCAATTGGAATTGTTGGCAGTCTCGCGTTTACTCTCATGGGAAGGTAAACACGAGCTTAGACCACAATTCAACTGGATGGCACGTTTGGGCTTATCTTTAGTCGTGGATGCCACCCTTGCCAGTTGCAATGTGCTAATATTGTTTTGTATAGCTAGGAGGCTTTTTAGGATCCCTCGTGGATATAGGCATTTATGGGAACAGCTTTTGACGATACTCCAGAGCAGACAACCCTTTCCTGCCCTTGCTTCGGATCATCCCTGGCAGGATTGGGACTTAGAAGGCCGGCTGAATTTAAACAAAGCTTCTGCTAACCAGATGTATCATCTTCTGATTAAAGATCATCAATGGCTAGTTACTAAAGCGAATGCTTTATGGGGATTGCGTAAATCCCGCTCATGGTGGAGGGCAACTATGATGGAGGGCTGGTTGAACAAGACACCCTTCAAATATAAGGCCTTTCTTTGGAGAGTGATGATTGGTGGTCTTCCACTTGCTTCAGCTCTTTCCAAGCGACGAATCTCCAATGGCAACTGTTTCTTTTGCACCACTACTGTGGAATGCGCTCGGCACCGATTTATTTCTTGCCCCATCGCTAAGAAAGTTTGGTTATTTTTGTCGGCTGTTTGGCGAGGGGTGGTTGGTTTCACCCTACGCCCCTTTGATTGGGTTTTTGGGTAGCCCCAATACCCCACTCCTGCACAGCCACATATGAAGCTCATGTATCAATTTCTTCGATATTGGGGCTGTTGGCATAACTGGACCATTCGGAATGCTTTTCTTTTTGATTCTGCCTATAATGTTCAGCGGCATATTGCTAGGCTTAAGGGCCTTTTGTATTGGCAGTTAGATCTTCTCCAGCATTCTGACATGCTCTCTAGGGAGGACTTACGTGCCTGGCATATGGCAATTTCCTCCGCGTCTTTGCCATGACTTTGTAACTTGTAGTACTGGAACCTCTTCACATGATGGCTTAGATTGTCATCATGTATCTTGTAATCAAGTATTCTTGTATTTTTCTCGTAATTAATACAATTACCTTTTACGAAAAAAAAAAGAGAGAGAGAGGCCTATGAGACAAAGAAATGAGTGCATTTGACCGTGTTATCTCGATCGGAGAACAACAATGAAAAAGAAAATGGCTAACTATGACTATTGCAAGTATAGGCTACCATCATGTACAAAATGTTCTCTTGAAGATCATGGTTACAAGGGGTCTCTCCATTGATGTCCATCCATCATAGTTGTGGCCTGATCTGCTGCAGTGATCGAGGCTAGGCCCCCATATTTGCACTCCATATAGTAACATGGATGTCACCAACATCTACACACACATGTATGCGCATGCGTGCGCACGTGTGTGCACAACCAACCCCGCCCCCCCCCCCCCCCCCCCCCCCCCCCCCCCATGCCTTAGTGTGAGATCAAGTTTCACTTGACATCCATGTTGCCTTGGAGGCTGATATTCGTGAGCATGAGCTTATGGATGTCCTATTGCATTTGCCAGGTGATAAAAGTCCTGGTTGGGATGGTCTGACCAATAGAATTTTTCAGACCTATGCGTCAAGTTTCACTTGACATCCATGTTGCCTTGGAGGCTGATATTCGTGAGCATGAGCTTATGGATGTCCTATTGCATTTGCCAAGTGATAAAAGTCCTGGTTGGTATGGTCTGACCAATAGAATTTTTTAGACCTATGCAGCTCATTTGGTAAATCC
The DNA here is from genome assembly GCF_053477565.2 of Lygodium microphyllum. Classification (NCBI taxonomy): domain Eukaryota; kingdom Viridiplantae; phylum Streptophyta; class Polypodiopsida; order Schizaeales; family Lygodiaceae; genus Lygodium; species Lygodium microphyllum. Next base: position 137,578,422 of record NC_141142.1, on the reverse strand, counting down.
TTTAGCTGCTATGTGTTAGCAGGTTTGGATTTCTAGAATCATGTGTGGATTGAGGAAAGGAGTTCTCAAGTTGATCCCCAAAGTCCCTTCTCCTTCGACGCTCAAACATTGGAGATCAATTTGTTTGATGGGTACCATGTATAAGATTTTTTCCAACATACTGGCAAATCTCCTCATAAACACCTCCGCGTTGTGCATGCTCATCAGTATGAATGCATTAATGGCAGAATATTTTGCAGAATATTTTGAATTGTAGATGGTCATAGATTATGTGCAACATTCTAATCAGTAGGTGATTCTTGTTGAATTGGATTTGGAGAAGGCTTTTGATTACTTGGAATGGTCTTTTTTTTGTGGAGCTTATGCAAGCTATGAGATTTGGGCCATGCATGTCCCAATTCATATACAGCATTAGCAGTAATGCTGCATGCCGTGTTGTACTGAATGGTGGCATCACAAGACCCTTTAATCTGACACAATCAGTTAGATAGGGTTGCTCTCTGAGTCCTCTAATTTTTACCCTTGCTACCTAGTCAGATCTCTTGATGTTGTCACATTTGGTTGAGACTGGGCTGCCATATTAATACCATTAAATCGTCTGTGCTCAGTTGCCCTGAATCAGATTTACAGGCTTTGGGGTAGTAGGGTATGGTGGTTCCACATGGCAATATTGCACGGCATCTAGGTGAATTGGAAATCTTAGGGCTGTCCATTTCATGTGCTTCTCAAAGTGACCCATTTGGTGTGCTCATAGAAGGTTGTGCTTCAAAAGGTGAGGTGGCATCCAATGGAAGGGAAACAGGAAGATTGGACCAAGTTCAATCAGATAGCATGTTTGGGTCTGGTCTTTGTTGCAGATGCGACTCGATCAACTCAGGGTGTGGTGATGCATTTTTGCAGAGTTAGATGGATGTTCTCAATCCCTCACGGATACCATACTCTATGGGGCAAGATCTCAATGTAGTCGCAGGATCAATAGTCCTTTTCCTTGTTGGATCTTGATCATCCCTCACAAGATTGGGACCTTGTGGGTTGATTGAGTCTGGAGTGCACTTCAATTTACTAAACATATCACCTTACAATTATGGATCACCATTGGTTGGTGACCAAAGCCATTGCTATTTGGGGATTACACAAATCCTAGGCATGGTGGGAAATTGATTGTCATGGAAGGGTGGCTCAGTAAGAGTCCATTCAAATGCAAAGTTTTTGTTTGGATAATATTGAAATGTGGGTGAAACTTTCAGTGTAGCTCAATTCTAGCATGCCCCTTGCCTCAACACTTTCTAGGCGCCCTATTTCAAATGGCAATTGTTTCTTTTGTACTACCAGTATGGAGTTTTCGCGCCATACATTTATTTCCTATCCATTGGCTATGAAAATTCTGTCCCTAGTGTTTGACATTTGGAGAGCTATGGTTGGCCTTTGATGTGCCCATTTGATTCCGTCTTTGGCAAGGCAAAATATCCCACTCCCCTGCAGCCACTCAAAAATATGTTGTTTCATTTTCTTAGATTCCAGGGCTGTTGGCACAACTGGGTCACCCGAAATGCACTTATATTTGCTTCGGCTGGCGGGTTCATATTGCTAAGCTCAAGGGTCTTTTTCATTGGCAGATGGATCTTATTCAACATATTGGTCTTCTCCCTAGGGAGGATTAGTTGCTTGGCATATGGTAGTTTGTTCTTCTTCCTTGCTATAACTCTTGTATTTTTGATTTGGTTAATATAATTACTCATTATGGGAAAAAATAAAGAGTGAAGGCTTGATGTAAATATTTCTGCATATTAATTCAAACTTCCACACAGGGGGGAGAGAGAGAGAGAGAGAGAGAGAGAGAGAGAGAGAGAGAGAGAGAGAGAGGCTTAAGGGCCTTTTGTATTGGCAGTTAGATCTTCTCCGGCATTCTGATTTGCTCTCTAGGGAGGACTTCCGTCCCTGGCTTATGGCTATTTCATCTGCCCCCTTGCCATAACTTTGTAACATGTAGCACTTAGCCCCTCTTTACATGATGGCCTGGATTGGCGTCATGTATCTTGTAATCAAGTTATCTTGTACCTTTTTTCGTAATTAATACAATTACCTTTTACGAAAAAAGAGAGAGAGAGAGAGAGAGAGAGAGAGAGAGAGAGAGTGTCTGAGATGGTGGAACTGGGGACGCGTTCGATTGCCAGCGCTCGTGCTCTGCTTGTCCTGTGGGCGTCCGAATCTCCCTCGCACATTGCCTGAGCCCTTCTGTCTGTCATGTGCAGATTTCAGCCTTTCGCGAGCCCTACCCCTACATGCCTGTAATTCAGTTGCAGGCGAATACTCTTGCTCTGCGACCTGTGGTTTGTGTGGCATCCTTATCTGCTCCTGGTAAATAGACGTTGCATAGGGAGAAGGGACGGCTCTGCCCTGCCTCTGTGTGGACAACTTTCACGCACCTAGGCAGAAACAGACCTGGTGTTCGGGCAGTCTTCAATGCACTCTCCGAGCACCCTTACACAGGCAGGTAATGGCAGCACCATATTCAGACAGAAATGACGGATCTGCTCCTGGGCTGAAGATTGCGGACCGGACATTCTTCTATTGCACGTGCAATATGCCCTTGTGCAACGATGAAGAGAGCAGGCCTGGCCTTGTACTGAGAGAGAGAGAGAGAGTCGTCGCGTGATGCCGTCGCGAATGGTGCCGCCATTTCCTGTCGCCCTGCGGTCGCCTGGTACTGCACGCCCTGCCGTCGCGTAGCCCTGTGCCGTCGAAGACTGACGACCCGCCTGTCGTCACCTCTCGCGCGCATCAGCACCGTCGTTGCCTGACGTTCCGCCTCAGCCCGTCTCTCGTTCGTGCCCTGTCTGCACCGTCGACGCCTGCAGTTCCGCCCGCCTTCGCACGCTGTTCACGCCCTGTCCTGCGCCGTCAGCGAAAACCCTAGAGTGATTCAGTCGTTGTTCCTGCCTGCGAGTCCTCGTCCTCTGCCCCTCAACATTCGTCTGCACGCGGCCGCCTACCTGTGGAGGTGCGGGTTTCGCCGATGCCACCCGTGCTTGACAGGTTTGAATCGTCCCTGCCTCTTTTGCAGCGTCAGAGCAAGAGCCGTCGTCTCCTGTTCCGCCCTCTGTCCCCTGTCCTGCCGCCTGTCCCGTCCTGTCCCCTGCCCCATCGCGCTGCCACGTCACCAGTCGCCCCACTGCCTTCGTCTGTGCTGCTGTTTGCAGCTCAGCCTGCCTGTGCGTGTCGTCTTCTGCTGAGGCGTCCAGCTGCTGTGAAGCCCCACGCCCGTTGGCTGTCAGAGAGACAGCGTCTCGGCCAGAGTGCCCACTGATCTGTTCAAAGAAAAAGAGAGAGAGAGAAAGAGACTGCAGCTCTTCACTCGGCCTCGGACCGGCATCCGTAGTGATACAATATGGCTGGTCTGGATTTGGATTTCATAGACCAAATGGTGGCAGCTCTTGGTCCGGATTTCGATACCGAGGAACTAGAGGATATGGTTCCGTGCACAGAAGAGGTGCCTCCTGGTCCTAACTTCCAGCCTGTGGGCAAACGCACCAAGCATACTTCGGAGGAGCCAATGGATCATCAGGATCGGTCCTATGCTCAGGTTGCTTCTGATTTTGTGGACTCTCAGGAGGTTGACTGGGAGCACTTGCTGGAGTTTGCCAACACTCTGCTTGGCGATTATGTTCAACATAATCAGGAAGACTTTTTTGAGTCTGCAACTGAAGATGTTCTGGAGGCCACTGTGGACCCGAAAAATGTCTTACGCTCCTTTTCAGTGTTCTCTTCTTCACCGGGCGGATCCCACAGCTTTCCCATATTCGCCAATGGCTGCACAATCTGTTACAGGGGGAATATGTGGAAGAGATTTTTGTTGGGCCCCGAGGTTTTTTTGAGGTGCTGTTGAAATCTCAGACGCAGCGTGCTGTTCTCCTGTCTAAACTGCCTTTGTTCATAGATCGCCGTCTGGTCCATGTTGTGCCATGGTGCCCAATGGCGGATTTTCAACGTCTGCTGCAACGTGAATGCCCTATCTGGGTTGAAGTGGAAAACTGTCCGGCTGTCTATTGGCCACTGTTAAAGGACGCGATGGCTGCTGTAGGCACTGTTCTGGTCCCTCCAAGCCTGAGGGCCGTCAATCGTAACCGTTTGTGTATGCTATGGGATACTGCCAGGAAAAGACCTGCGTGGTTACCCCTTAATTGCTCCGGCATGCATCCTTTACACTTTCGTTTGAAATGGGGCAATTTTGCAGGACATTGCTTTTCGTGTGGTAAATTGGGGCATTTTATGGCTGAATGCCCAGAGATGCCCCATACTTCAGAACCTGAGCATGTTGCGCTGCCCATGGAATATATGGTGTGTGATGCTCCGTCGCAGGATGCCACCCAACCATCTAAAGTATTGGATAAAGGTAAACAACAGGTTTCGGGTTTGGATTCCCGTGCCAATGAATGGGTCGATGTACGCAGGAAAAAAGGCAACAGGCCTGTTGCTGGCATGGTGGATACGGTGCTGGTTTTCTCACAAGATTCCATACGTACTTATATGCGCAGGAAAGAGATGTTGTCTTCAGAATAGTTTGCTCCTGTTACGGTTTCCGCTGCTCCCCGTCAACAGCCCACAAGGAGAGTGTATTCGGATGGTCCAAAGGGTCCACCTGCTAAGCTGGCTTTTGATACTAGAGGTAACGTCATTACCCCATGGGATCGTCGTTATCCCCGTTCCAGCCCCAAGACAGCGGATATGCCGTCTACCTCCAAATCTAGTCGTCTGAACTCTTTGGCAGTGTTAGCCGATTTTTTGGATGAGGGGGTCGTGGACATTCTTGCAGACAAGGTCAAATCGAGGCAAGCCGTGCCTCGTACGTGATTTTCTTTTTGTATAGACATGAAAATAGCCACGTGGAATGTGCGAGGAATTTGTTCTCATCACAAGCAACATGCCATGTGGACTGTCTTGCATGAGAATTAGTGGGATGTTTTGTGTGCTCTTGAGCACAAGAGTCACGGAGAAGCAGGTAATGTTGTGGATTGCCATGGCTTTCGTCTGTTCTATGCAAGGACACATGCCATGCATTATTCTGGTGTGCTCATGATTGTCCATGAAAAATATCAGCCTGCTCTTATTAAAAATGATGTACATGGCTGCTTTGTCGTGATTGAAATTTTATTCGAAGGAGAGATCTTATGGTTACTTGGGCATACCTTGCAGGCTTCCTTGTCACTTGGCAGATGGGGTTTCTTGATGGGGGATTTCAATGTGTGTCGATTCTTCGCAGTCCACATCGGAGCATTCGGTCATGGACGCGCCGGAAAGTCGTATATGGCATGAGTTGGCTCTTGCCGTTCTTAAGCAAGATCTCTTGTTGTGGGTACATCCTTCTTCTACAGGGTTTACTTACCATTCTGCCCAGTATGCAACAACATGGTCGCGGTTGGACCGCATATACATCATGCAGAACGATGATTTCCTTCCTGAGATGCTCGAAATGAAAGTGTTGCAGCAATATGCCTTGTCGGACCATTTCCCTCTCCAGCTTGAGCTGCTAGCACAACCCATTGCACCTTATAAGCAATTTCTGGAGAGACTTCCTTTGCGTTTCAACTGGTCTTATTTGAAGCATGCAATCTTTCAAGGCTATATGCAGCAATTGATTGATAGATTCTTATTGGATTTCTCCTCTCAAGGCATTGCTTTGTTTGAAAGATTGCTCTCTAATGTGCAGCGGGTGGCTCGGCAGTATGGGATCCATTATGCATCTCTTTGTCGCCGGCACCGACAAGCAGCAAAAGACTTGTTGGCTTTGGTTCGTTCACTGCTGGTGGACACTCCAGATGATCAATTTTTGCTATCACTGGCAATGCGTGTAGCCAATCTTATTAAAGAATTTCAGTTGAAATCTTATCAGCATGCCAAATTGCAACATCTGACAGAGACTTTGCAAGATACTGCTTGTCAAACTCATAAGTTCTTTCGAGCTCTTCATGCCTCTCTTGCTCGAGAGAATATGACTAGACTTCAGGATGCAGAAGGTCGATTGGTCCTTGATCTGCAGACTATTGTCAACATGTGCAGAAATTATTTCATCGACCTTCTTGGTTCCACTTCTCCACCTTCACGCCACATTACTGATGCCCGTTATGTTTTTTATGATCTGGTCAGCAATCACGTTCCGCAGGACATGCAAGCTACTATGGAGACTGATATTTGTGAGGCGGAGGTTATGGATGTTTTGTTACACTTGCCGAAGGATAAAAGTCCTGGTTGGGATGGTCTCACTAATGAGTTCTTTGAGGTTTTTGCTACCCAACTGGTGAAACCATTGACGGCTCTGTTTCAGCAGGTGTGGGAAACGAGGATCATGCCTTCCTCGTGGAAAGGACTTATTAAGCTGCTCCCAAAAGCTCCTTCGCCGTCTATGTTGAAACACTGGCGCCCAATTTCTTTGATGGGTTCTATGTATAAAATCTTTTCCAAAGTAATGGCGAATCGGCTCCATAAGCATCTTCCTACCATTGTGCATCCTCTCCAATATGGATTCATTAAGGGCCGGAACATTCTGCACAATGTATTAAATGCATAACTAGCGATTGATTATGCGAAACATTCCAATCAGGAGGTCGTACTGATTCAATTGGACCTGGAAAAGGCTTTTGATTCTCTAGACTGGTCTTTCATTGCAGAACTTATGTCTGTTATGGGGTTTGGTGCCCGGATGTCTCGTCTGATTTACACCATCAGTGCTGCGGCGTCTTCGCAAGTCATGCTGAATGGAGGCGTTACCGAGAAACAAATCTGGACATTCTTGTCGGCCGTTTGGCGAGTGGTGGTTGGTTTAGCGCTACGCCCGTTTGATTGGGTTTTTGTGCAGCCCAAATACCCCACACCGACACAGCCACATATGAAGATCATGTTTCACTTTCTGCGATATTGGGGCTGTTGGCATAACTGGACCATTCGGAATGCTTTTCTTTTTGATTCCGCCTATAATGTTCAGCGGCATATTGCTAGGCTTAAGGGTCTCTTGTACTGGCAGATAGATCTTCTCTGGCACTCTGATATGCTCTCTCAGGAGGACTTACGTCCTTGGCATATGGCAATTTCCTTTGCGTCTTTGCCATGACTTTGTAATTCTTAGGTCATCTGGTTCTTGTAAAGAGATAGTGTCCTCTTTACACACGATGGGGTAGACCCATCGTGTATCTTGTAATCATGAAAACTTGTACTTTCTTCGTAATTAATACAATTACCTTTTACGAAAAAAAAGAGAGAGAGAGAGAGATTGGATGCTGAAACTCATATGCAAGCATTTCGTAGGTCTCTTTTTCGTGCCATGTGCGTGGATCAACACTCGTGGGTCCTTAAAGCCCGTTATTTTCTTGAGGATCACGGGCTTCTGCATGGTAATACACAAATTCCGAGCTCCTGGTGGCATGTTCTTAATGTGGACTCGCGGTTTTCTAGCCCTTCCTCATCCCTGCTTGTTCATTTGGTCTGTTCCTGGAAATTGGTTCTCCAGAAGGCGCGTTGGCATCCAACGGAGGACTGCTTACATACTACCTCTTTTCAACTGGAATTGTTGGCAGTTTCGCGATTATTTTCTTGGGAAGGAAAACATGAGCTCAGACCAAAATTTAACCGGATGGCACGTTTGGGCTTGACTTCAGTTGCGGATGCCACCCTTGCCAGTCGCAACGTCTTCATATCGTTTCGAACAGCCAGGAGGCTTTTCAGAATCCCTCGTGGATACCGTGATTTATGGGAACAGCTTTTGTAAGTGCTCCAGAGTAGGCAACCCTTTCCTGCCCTTGCTTTGGATTGTCCTTGGCGGGACTGGGACCTTGCGGGTCGGTTGAATTTGGGAAAGGCCTCAGCTAACCAAGTGTATCATCTTCTGATTAAAGATCATCAATGGCTGGTTACTAAAGCTAATACTGTATGGGGATTGCGGAAATCTCAGTCATGGTGGAAGACAACTGTGATGGAGGGCTGGTTGAACAAGACACCTTTCAAATGCAAGGTCTTTCTTTGGAGGGTGATGATTGGTGGTCTTCGGCTTGCTTCAGCCCTTTCTAAGCGTCGAATCTCTAACGGCCATTGTTTCTTTTGCACCACTACTGTGGAATCGGCCCGTCATCGATTTATTTCGTGCCCTCTCGCTTAGAATATCTGGTTGCTCTTGTCAGCGGTGTAGCGCGCACTGGTTGGCTTCTCGCTAAGCCCTTTTGATTGGGTTTTTGTACGACCAAAATACCCCACACCGGCACAGCCGCATATGAAGATCTTGTTTCACTTTCTTAGATACTGGGGATGCTGGCACAATTGGACCACTCGGAATGCCTTTCTTTTTGATTCGGCCTCTAATGTCCCGGCACATATTGTGAGGCTTAAAGGTCTCTTGCATTGGCAGATAGATCTCATTCGGCACTCGGGCTTACTCCCTCGGGAGGACTTACTTCCCTGGCATATGTGGCATATGGCAATTTCCTTTGCGTCTTTGCCATGACCTTTGTAACACTTTTGTAGTTTAGAACTGGAGCCTTTACACACACACACACACACACACACACACACACACACACACACACACACACACACACACACACAGAGAGAGAGAGAGAGAGAGAGAGAGAGAGAGAGAGAGAGAGAGAGAGAGAGAGAGAGAGACCTTTTACGAAAAAAAGAGAGAGAGAGAGAGAGAGAGAGAGAGAGAGAGAGAGAGAGAGAGAGAGAGAGAGAGAGAGAGAGAGAGAGAGAGAGAGAGAGAGAGAGAGAGTTGGGAGTTTGATCCGCGTCGTCGTCGCCTGGCCATCGTTGGTGTTGCCCGCTGTCCTGTCGACGTCGCCTGCCGACGCCGTCTGACGCATTTGCTTGCCACCTGCCGTCCCCTCGCCTGCCCCTGACGCCCTCGACGGCCGTTGCATCCTCCCCCCTGTTGTCGGATGGCCCCCTTGCTTGCGGCCCCCGCCCGCCTCTACTCTGCCCTCTGCGCCTGCTTCTCGCGCCTTCGCCCTGCCCGTTAGGGTTTCGGCTGATAACGGGCCCCTGCTCGGCGCCCTAGACCGTCCTGCTCTGCCGTCGACTTCCCGGCCGTTGCTCTGCCCTCCTGCCCCTGCACTTTTCGGGTTGTGCTTTGCCACCAGGGTTCTTGGGACATGCCACGACTGAGGCTGACAGGTAAAGCTTCGCTTTCATCAGCTGTGTGTACAGAATACGTTCCTGGACAGCGACTCTGCATAGAAAAGAGGGAGCGAGAGAGAGAGGGAGAGAGAGAGAGAGAGAAGCCTGCATGTCTTTGCCCCCCGCGACTTTTTAACTCGGCCTCTGTCCGACATACATACTGATACAATATGGCTAGCCTCGATCTGGCTTTCATAGACCAAACGGTGGCAGCTCTTGGTCCAGATTCTGACACCGAGGAACCAGAGGACATGGTTCCATGCACAGAGGAGATGCCCCCTGCTCCTGACCTCCAGCCAGCGGGCAAGCTCAGGTTGCTTCTGATTCTGTGGACTCCCAGGAGGTTGATTGGGAGCACCTGTTGGAGTTTGCTAACACTTTGCTGGGCGATTATGTTCAACATAATCATGAAGTCTTTTCGGACTCTGCAACAGAAGATGTTCTGGAAGCCACTATGGATCCGAAACATGTCTTGCGCTCCTTTTCAATGTTCTATGAACATGCTGTGATACTTTTTTTCACTGGTAGGATCCCGCTACTTTCCTGTATTCGCCAGTGGCTGCACAGTCTGCTACAAGAGGAATGCGTTGAAGAGATTTTTGTTGGGCCCCGGGTTTTTTTTGAGGTGCTGTTGAAATCAAAGACACACCGTGCTGCTCTCCTGTCTAAACTGCCATTGTTCGTTGATCGCCGTCTGGTCCATGTGGTGCCATGGCGCCCCATGGCAGATTTTCAGCGTCTGTTGCAACGTGAATGCCCTGTGTGGGTTGAAGTGGAAAACTGTCCGGCTGTTTATTGGCCACTGCTAAAAGACGCCATGGCCGCTGTGGGCACTGTTCTGGTCCCCCCAAGCCTAAGGGCCATGAATCGCAACCGCCTGTGTATGTTATGGGACACTGCTCGAAAAAGGCCTGCTTGGTTACGCATTAACTACTCTGGCATGTATCCTTTACATTTTCGTTTGAAATGGGGCAACTTTGCAGGACATTGCTTTTCATGTGGAAAATTGGGGCATTTTATGGCTGAATGCCCAGAGAAGCACCACACTCCAGATGCCGAGCATGTTGCGCAGCCCATGGAAGATATGGTGTGTGATGCGCCGTCGCAAGATGCCACCCAGCCACCTAAAGTTTTGAAGAAAGGTAAACAACAGGTCTCGGGTTTGGATTCTGGTGGCAATGATTGGGTAGATGTACGCGCGAAAAAAGGCAACAAGCATGCTGCTGGCATGATGGATACTGTGCCTGTTGCCTCACCAGATTCCATGCGTACGTATATGCGCAGGAAAGAAATGATGACTTCAGAGCACTCTGCTCTTGCTATGGTTTCCTCTGCTCCCCGTCAACAGACAACTAGGAGAGTGTCTTCAGATGGTCTTAAGGGTCCACCCGCTAAGTTGGCTTTTGATACTCGAGGTAATGTCATTACCCCATGGGATCGTCGTTATCCGCGCTCCATCCCCAAGTCCGCGGATATGCCATCCACTTCCAAATCTGGTCGTTAGAACTCTTTTGCCGTGTTAGTTGATTTCTTGGATGAGGGTATACTAGACATTCTCGCCGAAAAGGTCTCATCGAGGCAAGCTGTGCCTCGTACCTGATCCTCTTTTGAATCCACATGAAGATAGCTACGTGGAATGTGCGAGGAGTTTGTTCTCGCCACAAGCAACATGCCATGTGGACAATATTGCATGAGATTCAGTGGGATGTCTTGTGTGCTGTTGAACACAAGAGTCATAGTGAAGCAGGTAAAGTTGTGGATTGCCATGGTTTTCGTTTGTTCTATGCAGGGACACATGCCAGGCAGTATTCTGGTGTGCTTATGATTGTATATGAAAAATATCACCCGGGTCTTATCAAGGCAGTATTCTGGTGTGCTTATGATTGTATATGAAAAATATCACCCGGGTCTTATCAAGAATGATGTACATGGCCGCTTTGTGGTGATTGAAATTTTATTCGAAGGAGAGATCTTATGGTTACTTGGCCTCTATGCTCCGAATGATCCTCTACCTCGCCGGGAGCTTTGGCATACCTTCCAGAGTTCCTTGTCCCTTGGCAGACGGGGTTTTTTTATGGGGGATTTTAATATGTGTGTTGATGCTTTATAGTCCACATCAGAACATTCGATAATGGATGCGCCGGAAAGACGTACGTGGGAGCAGTTGGCTTTTGCCGTTCTTAAGCAAGATCTCTGGTCTTGGCTGTATCCTTCTTCTACAGGGTTTAGCTTCGATTCTGCCCAGTATGCCACAACATGGTCGCGGTTAGACCTCATATACATCATGCAGGATGATGATTTCCTTCCTGAGTTGCTCAAAATGAAAGTGTTACAACAATATGCATTGTCGGATCATTTCCCTCTGCAGATCATTTTCCTCTGCAGCTTGAGCTCCTTGCACAACCAATTGCACCTTTCAAGCAATTTTTGGATAGACTCCCGTTGCGTTTCAACTCGTCTTATTTGAAGCATGCAATCTTCCAGGGCTATATGCAGCAATTGATTGATTGATTCTTATTGGATTTCTCATCTCAGGGCACTGCTTCCTTTCAACGATTGCTCTCCAATGTGCAGCGGGTTGCTCACCAGTATGGGATCCATCATGCGTCTCTTTGTCGGCGGCGGCGACAAGCAGCCGAGGAAATGCTGGCTTTGGTTCGTTCTTTGCTGGTGGACACTCCCGATGACGCATTTCTGCTATCACTGGCAACGCGTCTGGCTGATCTTATCAAAGAGTTTCAGTTGAAATCCTATCAGCAGGTCAAATTGCAACATCTGATGGACACTCTGCAAGACAGTGCTTGTCAGACCCATAAGTTCTTTCGAGCTCTCCATGCCTCTCCTGATTGAGAGAATCTGACGAGGCTCCAGGATGAAGAAGGTCAAATGGTTCTTGATCCGCAGATGATTGTGAATATGTGTAGAAATTATTTCCTCAACCTTCTTGGTTCTACTTCTCCGCCTTCAGTCCAAATTACTCATGCCCATTCAGTTTTTTATGATCTGGTCCGCAATCAGGTTTCTCAGGACATGCCATCTACTCTGGAGGCAGATATTTGTGAGTCGGAGGTCATGGATGTTCTGTTACACTTGCCTAAGGATAAAAGTCCTGGCTGGGATGGTCTTACCAATGAGTTCTTTGAGTTTTTTGCCACCCAGCTCGCGAAACCTTTCACGGCTTTGTTTCAGCGGGTATGGGAAACGAGGATTATGCCTTCCTCTTGGAAAGAAGGTCTTATTAAACTACTTCCAAAAGTTCCTTCGCCATCCATGTTGAAACGAGGATCATGCCTTCCTCGTGGAAAGGACTTATTAAGCTGCTTCCAAAAGCTGCTTCGCCGTCTATGTTGGAACACTGACGCCCAATTTCTTTGATGGGTTCTATGTATAAAATCTTTTCCAAAGTTATGGCGAATCGCCTCCATAAGCATCTTCCTGCCATTGTGCATCCTCTCCAATATGGTTTTATTAAGGGCAGAAGCATTTTGCACAATGTCTTAAATGTGCAACTGGCAATTGATTATGCAAGGCATTCAAATCAGGAGGTTGTACTGGTTCAATTGGACCTGGAAAAGGCTTTTGATTATCTGGACTGGTCTTTCATTGCAGAACTTATGTCTGCTATGGGCTTTGGTGCCCGGATGTCTCTTCTGATCTATACTATTAGTGTTGCAGCATCTTCGCGGGTCATGTTGAATGGAGGCGTTACCAAGCCAATTGTCCTTGCCCGCTCTGTCAGACAGGGGTGCCCTTTGAGTCCTCTCTTCTTTGCCCTTGCGACTCATCCAGTTCTTTCGATGCTATCTCATATGGCAGCTTCTACTCAGTTGGCTGGATTGTTGCTTCCCTCTGGACAACACTTCATTGGTCAATCCTTGGCTGATGACACTTTTATGATTCTGCGTGCGGACAAAGATAATCTTCACAAAGCATTAGATGTTTGGGCTCTCTTTGGTCAGGCTTTTGGTCTTCGCATTAATGCCTTGAAATCGGCCATTCTCAGTTGCACGGAGTCGGATTTGTAGTCACTGGACTGGCAGGCATGGTTGTGCCCCGTGGCTCTATTGCCAGGCATCTTGGGTACCCTTTGGGGGTTGATGTTCCCCCAAAGCAGCTATTACAGTGGATTTCACAGAAACTGGCGACTAAGTTTCTGTATTGGAAGTCTCAAGCCTGGCCCTTCCATGTTCGCCTCAAAGTAGCCCAGACAATAATGTTGCCAATGCTTACATATTTCTTGCCATTGCTACCTTGGACTACTACGACACTGAATGATCTTACGAAGTCTATTCGTTTCATGTTATGGAAGAAGGATTCCTTGCATGCGGGTATTTCCTGGATTTCTTGGTCGCATGCATGCACCCCAAAACGCATGGGTGGAGGGGCTGTTTTGGATGCCCACACTCATATTTTGGCACTCCGCTGGTCTCTTTTTCACGCCATGTGCTCGGATTGTCATCCTTGGGTCGTCATAGCCCATTATTTTCTTGAGGATCACGGGCTTCTGCATGGTAATACCCACATCCGCAGTTCGTGGTGGCATGTTCTTAATGCAGATTCTCGGTTCTCCAGTTCTTCCTCATCTCTGCTTCCCCATTTGGTGTGTTCCTGGAAACTGGTCCTCCGGAAGACTCAGTGGCATCCAGCGGAGGATCGTTTAGCCACTAATTCGTTTCAATTGGAACTGTTGGCAGTCTCGCGGTTAATTTCGTGGGACGGTAAACATGAGCTTCGACCACAATTCAACCGTATGGCACGTTTGGGCTTAACTTTGGTCGCGGATGCTACTCTTGCCAGTCGCAATGTGTTCATGTCGTTTCGTACAGCGAGGAGGCTTTTCAGGATCCCTCGTGGATACAGGTATTTATGGGAATAACTTTTGAGTGTGCTTCAGAGTAGACAACTCTTTCCCGCCCTTGCTACGGATCGTCCCTGGCAGGATTGGGACTTTGCAGGCCGGCTGCATTTAGAAAAGGCTTTAGCTAACCAGGTGTATCATCTTCTGATTAAAGATCATCAATGGCTGGTTACTAAAGGTAATATTCTATGGGGATTGCATGAATCCTGGTCATGGTGGAGGGTAACTGTGATGGAGGGCTGGTTAAATAAGACACCATTCAAATATAAGGTCTTTCTTTGGAGGGTGATGATTGGTGGTCTTCCGCTTGCTTGAGCTCTTTCAAAGCGCCGAATCTCCAATGGCAACTGTTTCTTTTGCACCACCACTGTGAAATCCGCCCGTCATTGTTTTATTTCTTGCCCCCTTGCTCAGAAAATCTGGTCATATGAAGATCCCAAATATCCCACACCGATACAGCCAGATATGAAGATCTTGTTTCACTTTCTTCGATATTGGGGCTGTTGGCACAACTGGACCATTCGGAATGCTTTCTTTCCTTTTTGATTCTGCTTATAATGTTCAGCGGCATATTGCTAGGCTTAAAGGTTTCTTGTATTGATAGATAGATCTTCTCCGGCACTCTGATATCCTCTCTCGAAAGGACTTACGCCCCTCGCACATGGCAATTTCCTCCGTGTCTTCGCCATGATTTTGTATCTATTTGGTCCTCCGGTTCTTGTAAACAGTCAATTTGTACACACGATGGGGTAGAGCCATCGTGTATCTTGTAATCATGAAAACTTTTTCGTAATTAATATAATTACCTTTTACGAAAGAAAAAAGGAGAGAGAGAGAGAGAGAGAGAGAGAGAGAGAGAGAGAGAGAGAGAGAGAGAGAGAGAGAGAGAGAGAGTAGCGATGGCGATTCTATTCGTGACTCGTCGTTCCTGCTGCGGCAATCTTCCCTACAACCCCTGATCGTCTAGGGCAGCGCCTCGACCCAGATTCGTTGCGCAGAACGTGCACATATATATATATATATATAGAGAGAGAGAGAGAGAGAGAGAGAGAGAGAGAGAGAGAGAGAGAGAGAGAGAGAGAGAGAGAGAGAGAGAGAGAGAGAGAGAGAGAGCTAGGGACAGAGTATCGTGGAGACGCGCGCATGCTGCCTGAGCTTCTTCTGACGCGTTTGGCCCTGCTGTTGTCGGGGTCGCGTGCCCTTGCTTGGGCCTGCGCCGTGGGGACCTCTGCGTGTCGCCTGCCCGTCGTTGGCCCGCCGACTGTCCCTGCCGTTGCCCCTTGCAGCCTGCACCTGCTTCCCGTCTCTCCTGTCGCTTGGACGTGCGCCCGTTCCGTCGCCCTAGTCCTTCCCTCTTGCGCCCGTTGACCACCGTGCTGGCTGCTGCCCTATTGATCATCTTCGTCCTGCCCACCTTTGGTCCCGCACAGTTGCCCGTCTTGATTTGACCGTTTTTTGCCACCAAGGAGAAGCGGCCCGTCACACCCAGGTTGCCACACAGCGAGCGCGAGAGCGTGAGCGAACAAGGGGATGAGGGCTTCTCTGCCTGTGGACGTGCCCTCTGTGCACAGCGGCCGTTTGTTTCTGCGCGTGCTCTTCCTAAGCCCCTTCATTAGTCTAGTGCAGGGCCCGTTTTGCCTCAGAGAGAGAGAGAGAGAGAGAGAGAGAGAGAGAGGCCTGCGCATTTCTGCCTCCCGTGTGCTCTTCTCTCGGCCTCTGACCGGCATATGCAGTGATACAATATGACTGGCTTGGATCTGGCTTTTATAGACCAAACGGTGGCAGCTCTTGGTCTGGATTCTGATACCGAGGAACCAGAGAATATGGTTTCTTGGACAGAAGTGATGCCCCCTGGTCCTGAGTTCCAGGCGGGCAAACACACCAAGCATACTTCCGAAGAGACGATGGATCATCAGGATCGTTCCTATGCTCAGGTTGCTTCTGATTCTGTGGACTCTGAGGATGTGGACTCGGAGCATTTGCTGGAGTTTGCCAACACTCTGCTTGGCGATTATGTTCAGCATAATCACGAAGTCTTTTCTGACTCTGCAACTGAAGATGTTCTGGAAGCCACTGTGGACCCGAAAAATATCTTGCGCTCCTTTTCAGTGTTTTATGAACGCGGCGTGATACTCTTCTTCACTGGTAGGATCCCACAGCTTTCCCGTATTCGCCAGTGGCTGCACAGTTTGCTACAAGGGGAATGTGTTGAAGAGATTTTTGTTGGGCCCCAAGGCTTTTTTGAGGTGCTGTTGAAATCTGAGACGCACCGTGCTGCTCTCCTCTCTAAACTGCCTTTGTTTTTTGATCGTCGTTTGGCCATGTTGTGCCATGGCGCCCAATGGCAGATTTTCAGCGCCTGCTGCAACGTGAATGCCCTGTGTGGGTTGAAGTGGAAAACTGTCCGGCTGTCTATTGGCCACTGTTAAAGGACGCCATGGCCGCTGTGGGCATTGTTCTGGTCTCCCCAAGCCTAAGGGCCGTGAATGGTAACCGTTTGTGTATGTTATGGGACACTGCTAGGAAAAGGCGTGCATGGTTACGTCTTAATTGCTCTGGCATGCATCCTTTACACTTTCGTTTGAAATGGGGCAACTTTGCAGGACATTGCTTTTCGTGTGGAAAATTGGGGCATTTTATGGCCGAATGCCTAGAGAAGCACCACACTTCAGTTGCTGAGCATGTTGCGCTGCCCATGGAAGATGTGGTGTGTGATGCTCCGCCGCAGGATGCCACCCAGCCGCCTAAAGTTTTGGATAAAGGTAAACAACAGGTTTCGGGTTTGGATTCCCGTGGCAATGACTGGGTCCATGTACGCACAGAAAAAGGCAACAGGCTTGTTGCTGGCATGGTGGATACTGTGCCTATTGCCTCACAAGATTTCATGCGTACTTATATACGCAGGAAAGAAATGTTGTCTTCGGAGCACTCTGCTCCTGCTATGGTTTCCTCTACTCCCCGTCAACAGCCTACTAGGAGAGTGTATTCGGATGGTCCAAAGGGTCCACCTGCTAAGCTGGCTTTTGATACTAGAGGTAACGTCATTACCCCATGGGATCGTCGTTATCCCCGTTCCATCCCCAAGACAGCGGATATGCCGTCTACCTCCAAATCTGATCGTTAGAACCCTTTTGCTGTGTTAGCTGATTTTTTGGATGAGGGAATGCTAGACATTCTAGCAGAAAAGGTCAAATCGAGGCAAGCTGTGCCTTGTACCTGATTTTCTTTTGAATACACATGAAGATAGCCACGTGGACTGTGCGAGTAATTTGTTCTCGCCACAAGCAACATGCCATGTGGATTGTATTGCATGAGAATCAGTGGGATGTCTTGTGTGCTGTTGAGGACAAGAGTGACGGTGAAGCAGAAAAAGTTGTGGATTGCCATGGCTTTCGTTTGTTCTATGCAAGGACACATGCCATGCATTATTCTGGTGTGCTCATGATTGTACATGAAAAATATCAGCCTGTTCTTATTAAAAATGATGTACATGGCGGCTTTGTGGTGATTGAAGTTTTATTTGAAGGAGAGATCTTATGGTTACTTGGCCTCTATGCTCTGAATGATCCCTTATCTCGCCGAGATCTTTGGCATACTTTGCAAAACTCCTTGTCACCTGGCAGATGGGGTTTTTTGATGGGGGATTCCAATATGTGTGTGTATTCTTCACAGTCCACATTAGAGCGCTCGGAAATGGACGCGTCGGAAAGTCGTGTGTGGCATGAGTTGGCTCTTGCCGTTCTTAACCAAGATCTCTGGTCCTAGGTACACCCTTCTTCTACAAGGTTTACTTTCCATTCTACCCAGTATGCAATGGCATGGTCGTGGTTGGACCGCATATACATCATGCAGAATAATGATTTTCTTCTTGAGATGCTCGAACTGAAAGTGTTGCAGTAATATGCCTTGTCGGACCATTTTCCTCTACAGCTTGAGATACTTGCACAACCCATTGCACCTTCTAAGCAATTTCTGGATAGGTTCCCTTTGCGTTTCAACTCGTCTTATTTGAAGTATGCAATCTTTCTGGGCTATATGCAGCAATTGATTGATAGATTCTTATTGGACTTCTCCTCTGAGGGCACTGCTTCGTTTGAACGATTGCTCTCTAAT